>NC_091283.1:651450486-651790486 GCF_032444005.1 Ranitomeya imitator | reverse complement strand
GTCTTCCCAGCCTGGTGCAGGGCTACAATTTTGTTTCTGGTGTCCTTTGACAGCTCTTTGGTCTTCACCATAGTGGAGTTTGGAGTCAGACTGTTTGAGGGTGTGCACAGGTGTCTTTTTATACTGATAACAAGTTTAAACAGGTGCCATTACTACAGGTAATGAGTGGAGGAAAGAGGAGACTCTTAAAGAAGAAGTTACAGGTCTGTGAGAGACAGAAATCTTGATTGTTTGTTTCTGACCAAATACTTATTTTCCACCATAATATGCAAAAAAAATTATAAAAAAACAGACAATGTGATTTTCTGGATTTTTTTTCTCAGTTTGTCTCCCATAGTTGAGGTCTACCTATGATGTAAATTACAGACGCCTCTCATCTTTTTAAGTGGTGGAACTTGCACTATTGCTGACTGACTAAATACTTTTTTGCCCCACTGTATGTCAGTGAGACACCTATATATACATTTATACTTAATGCAGCGCTAGATAGCTTAAAACCGGTAATTCAATTGCCGGCTTTTCCCATCTCCTTCCCCTAATGTTAGTAGTGTGTATGTGCAAAATTTGGGTGCTCTTTTAAATTTAAGGGTTAAATTACGGGAAAAATTGGTGTGGGCTCCCGCGCATTTTTCACCGCCAGAATGGTAAAGCCAGTGACTGAGGGCAGATATTAATAGCCTGGAGAGGGCCCATGGTTATGGGCCCCCCCTGGCTAAAAACATCTGCCCCCAGCCACCCCAGAAAAGGTACATCTGGAAGATGCGCCTATTCTGGCACTTGGCCACTCTCTTCCCATTCCCGTGTAGCGGTGGGATATGGGGTAATGAAGGGTTAATGTCACCTTGCTATTGTAAGGTGACATTAAGCCAGATTAATAATGGAGAGGCATCAATTATGACACCTATCCATTATTAATCCAATAGTATGAAATGGTTAAAAAACACACACATTACAAAGTCTTTTAATGAAATAAATACACAGGTTGATGGAATAGTTTATTATACGGGTAATCCACCTGAAGACCCTCGCTCTGTAAAAAAGGTAAAATAAAAAACAACAATATCCCATACCTTCCGATGATCAGTCTCGTCCCACGCTGTAAATCCATCTGAAGGGGTTTTCTAATTTTACAAGCAGGAGCTCTGCTAATGCAGCTGTGCTCATGCCAGTAAAACCCCAGCGAATGAATGGAATGTAGGTCAATGACCTGTAGTTACCTTCAGTTGCGGTGATGCGCCCCCTGCTGGATGTCCTCATATGAACTCGAGCCTGGGAACTTTTCAGAATACTTTCCCACGGGTTTGAGAAGGAGATAGCTTAAAAGCCGGTAAGAGCATTACCGTAAGTAATCCGGTTATTTACCCTTCGCCATGACAGCACTCACTGGAGAGATTTCCAGAGACCAACACCTAGGATAGGATAGAGGATAGTCCTGCCAAAGTGTAGGTCAGAGTCTGAGGAAAGATTGAGCCTGTAGAGTGATTATAGAAAGTGGAAGGAGCCAACCTTGTTGCGGCCTTACATGTGTCCTCAATTGGAACGTTCCCTTTTTCGGCCCAGGAGGAAGCCATGGCTCTGGTGGAATGTGCTTTGATGCCCTCCGGAGGTTCTTTATTTTTCATGGAGTAGGCCAACCGGATAGCGTCCACCTGGATAATATTGCTCTTGTGACTCCATACCCTTTCTTTTTGCCCTGCAAGGATATGAACAGAGCCCTACTCTGCCTCCAACTACTAGTTTTCTCAATATATTGCAAAACTACTCTCCTGACATCTAGAGTGTGAAATTGTTGTTCTTCGGGAGTAGAGGGGTCTTTAAAGAAAGTAGGAAGGTGAATTTCTTGTGACCTGTGGAATTTCCCTGCTACCTTAGGAAGGTATAAGGGGTCTGGTTTTAAAACTAGTCTGTCATGAAATGTGAGAAGGTAAGGTTGATCTATCGACAAGGCCTGAATGTCGCTGACTCTTCTAGCCGATGTTAAGGCTACTAAGAAGGCTGTTTTTAGCGACAAGTGTTTTAGAGATACTGTGACTATAGGCTCAAACGGAGGTTCCGTTAGAGAGTCTAGGACTAGGTTTAGGTCCCAAGGAGCTATTCTAGGTATGTGGACAGGAGTAACTCGTTCACAGGCCGTGATGAAGCGGGATACCCATTTATTACCAGCAATATTATGGCCATAGAGGGCACCCAGAGCGGACACCTGAACCTTTAGTGTGTTAACCGACAGACCTAACTCTTTCCCTTTCTGTAGAAATTCTAGGATAGATTTTATTGGGCCTTCAGAGGGGTTTGAACCTGTATGGAAGTGAAGAAACTTTTTCCATATTTTGGTATAAATTTTTGTTGTAGATGGTTTCCTGCTAAGCAGGAGTGTATCAATTAGGCCTTTCGAGAACCCCCTGGAATTTAATATCTGCCTTTCAAATTCCAGGCCGTCAAGTGGAGGCTGTCCACTTGAGGGTGGAAGAAAGGTCCCTGAGAGAGAAGGTCTGGGATTGAGGGGAGGACCCATGGATCTGTCACCGACATTGACTGCAGGCACGAGAACCATGGTCTTTTGGGCCAGAATGAAGCTAGCAATATTATCCTGGCCTGTTCTTCCCTATTACTTGTGGAAGCAGAATTATTGGAGGCAAGGCATATGCCAGCTTGAATTGCCAGGGTGTTTGCAGAGCATCTAGAATGTCCGGGTGGTCTGCACGGGACCGAGATGTAAATTTTTGGACTTGTCTGTTCTGTTTCGTAGCAAACAAGTCTATCTGGGGCCTGCCCCACAATAATGTTACTTTGTGGAATATGTGAGGATTTAGACACCATTCTCCTTGATGTAGAGTGTGTCGACTTAGAAAGTCTGCTTGTTGATTGCTCTCTCCTTTGATGTGGACCGCAGAGAGGGACAACAGATGGTTTTCAGCCAGGATTAAGGTATTCTTTGTGGAAGACATTAGAGCATCTGATTGTGTGCCGCCTTGTTTGTTTAAATACGCCACTGTCGTAGTGTTGTCTGAACAGATTCTGACATGCTTTCCTCGTAGCTGTGGGAGAAATTGACGCAGTGCATAGTTTACTGCATTCAACTGTTTTAAATTTGATGAATATAAAATCTCATTTTTATTCCATATTCCCTGGCAGAATTTATCCCCCATGTGTGCGCCCCACCCGTGGAGACTAGCATCAGTAGTTACCGTGTGGGATGGTGTTATCACCCAAGGGACACCGCCCGTTAAGTTCTTATTATCTAGCCACCACAACAAGGAAGATAATACCTTCTCTGATAATGTTATTTTTGATTCGAGGTGCCGTAGGAATTTCCTCTGTTCCCGAAGTATTTCGTGTTGCAACGTTCGGGTTTGAAGTTGTGCCCACTGGACTGCTGGAGTACAGGAGGAAAGGGATCCTAATAAGGACATTCCTGCCCTCAGGGACATTTGGGGTTTGTGGATGGCCGCCGCTACTTTCTCCTCTATTAGAGATATTTTTACTTGTGGGAGTAGACATTTTTGTTTTGTGAAGTCTAGATTGAACCCTAAAAATGTCTGGAGAGAAAGTGGGATGAATCTGGATTTTTCGTAGTTGATGATCCAGCCCAGGTCTTTTAAGGATGAGACAGTGTCAGTTAACCGTTCAGCACACTGAAGGGACGAATTTCCTACAACTAAAAAATCATCTAAATAGGGGATGATTACAGTGTCCTTTTGGCGAAGGTAGGCCATCAGCTCTAACATTACTTTGGTGAAGATCCTCAGTGCTGTGGTGAGACCAAAGGGCATGGCCGTGTACTGGAAATTATGATTCTCCCCCTCAATAGTTACTGCCACTCTTAAGTATTTTTGATATCTGTTATGACTAGGGAGATGGTAGTAGGCATCCTTTAAATCAATGCCGCCCATTTCACAATTTGGATAAAGGAGCTTAATGACAGATCTAATAGATTCCATTTTAAACGTATAATTTTTAATAAACGTATTGAGTTTTTTAAGATTTATAATTGTTCGAAATGAACCATCGGGTTTAGGGATTAAAAATAATGGAGAGTACAACCCTCTACCCTCTTATCCCTTTGGCACCCTAACTAAGACATTTTTAACTATGAGACTTTGGATTTCCAGTTCAAGGGCCCTTTGTTGTATTGGTGAGGAAAGGGCTGTTAAAACAAAAGAATCATGGGGAATTTGGAGGAATTCTATTTTCATTCCTTCTTTAATAATATATAGCCTACAGAGAACAGGAGTATAACGCCCCCAAATAACTAATCAAATACAACCCTAGTGATGACACAAAAAAGTAACCTGAAGATATAGTATCGGCACCATGGAGCATAAAAGGTGCTAATTTTGTAGGTGCACCTTTAAAAATCCTAAAGCCTGTATGGCACGTATGTATTAATAGACTGTTAAACTGCTATAGAATGCAACACTTAGAACGCCAGTATAGGGATAGTTCCCATAATAAAGTGCAGACAGTGCATAACTAAGCACACTTAGCTATCGCAAAGTGCATGGTGCTTACCCATATGGGTCTGGTTACCGCTGGGTCCGTTAGCCCCGACGTACGTTTCCTTCCTTGGGAAGCTTGTATGGCTTGCCACCGGAGGGGGAAGCTTTTAACAGATCCGGCACAGCTGTTAGTCATCGGCGCCGCTCACCGGTGCGCATGGGGGGCGGATCTCCAGGCGAGCACAAGCCACATCCGGCCAGCCAGGGGAAGGAGGGAGTCCGGGAGAGAAAACACTCCCCTGACGTCACTGACTCACTCCTCACCCAAATGGCACCATCAGGGGCGTGCACTACCCCCGGGTCCACCGCGCATGCGCACACCGCGGTCGCCATCTTGGAAAAGGGCTAAGGTATGGGCACACAGTATTAAAAAAATATATAATAATACATCAATCCAGCATGCACGGATAGTAAAAAAGTCACAGTATCAGGGCATAATATAAAACATAGGCACATTTCAAGAGGTTATTAATAATTAAAATATGCAGACACTGCCATATGCGAAACAACACAACAGCGCCGCATTTCCATGTGAAACCAATGCAGCCTTGATCCGGATTGATATCCGCATGCCGTGATGCTTGTGTCCAAGATGGTGCCAGATTAGATATCATGTAATGTGACTCTGCTCCATTAATGAGATACGTCAATACAATATTTTCAAGGAATAAACACTAAACGTGAAAATAAAAGAATAAAAATTAGAATACAAAAAAAGAAAAAAATGGCAGCAACAATTAAAAACAAGGGAGAGAAGAGAATGATCCAGCGATGAATGCTGACCAGCCCTGCCAAGTCACATATCAGAGTATACAGGGTGAGTTTTATAAGAAGGGAACAAAGGAGAGTTGCTCATTCAACCCCGCGGTGCCATCGTGCCAAGTGAGACTATCCAGCGGCACTCCATCTGGCCAAGCGTTTTTTTTATAATTGCCACCCCTAGTGCCCAGACGGACCCTATCAATACCATGAATGCTAAGTGCACGTGGGTCGCAGTTGTGATATGCTTTAAAGTGCCGCGGGACAGTCTTAAGTGTCGAAACATCAGACACATCCCTGGCTGCTCTGATGTCCCTGACATGTTCCCTAACCCTGATTCGTAATTCGCGTGAGGTAAGGCCGATATAAATTAAGTCACAGGTGCATTTTGCGTAGTAAACCACATGTGTGGTACTACATGATACAGTTAGGGCCAGAAATATTTGAACAGTGATACAAGTTTTGTTATTTTAGCTGTTTACAAAAACATGTTCAGAAATACAATTATATATATAATATGGGCTGAAAGTGCACACTCCCAGCTGCAATATGATAGTTTCCACATCCAAATCGGAGAAAGGGTTTAGGAATCATAGCTCTGTAATGCATAGAGTCCTCTTTTTTCAAGGGACCAAAAGTAATTGGACAATGGACTCTAAGGGCTGCAATTAACTCTGAAGGCGTCTCCCTCGTTAACCTGTAATCAATGAAGTAGTTAAAAGGTCAGGGGTGGATTCCAGGTGTGTGGTTTTGCATTTGGAAGCTGTTGCTGTGAGCAGACAACATGCGGTCAAAGGAACTCTCAATTGAGGTGAAGCAGAACATCCTGAGGCTGAAAAAAAAGTAAAAATCCATCAGAGAGATAGCAGACATGCTTGGAGTAGCAAAATCAACAGTTGGGTACATTCTGAGAAAAAAGGAATTGACTGGTGAGCTTGGGAACTCAAAGAGGCCTGGGCGTCCACGGATGACAACAGTGGTGGATGACGCCGCATACTTAATTTGGTGAAGAAGAACCCGTTCACAACATCAACTGAAGTCCAGAACACTCTCAGTGAAGTAGGTGTATCTGTCTCTAAGTCAACAGTAAAGAGAAGACTCCATGACAGTAAATACAAAGGGTTCACATCTAGATGCAAACCATTCATCAATACCAAAAATAGACAGGCCAGAGTTAAATTTGCAGAAAAACACCTCAAGAAGCCAGCTCAGTTCTGGAAAAGTATTCTATGGACAGATGAGACAAAGATCAACCTGTACCAGAATGATGGGAAGAAAAAAGTTTGGAGAAGAAAGGGAACGGCACATGATCCAAGGCACACCACATCCTCTGTAAAACATGGTGGAGGCAACGTGATGGCATGGGCATGCATGGCTTTCAATGGCACTGGGTCACTTGTGTTTATTGATGACATAAGAGCAGACAAGAGTAGCCGGATGAATTCTGAAGTGTACTGGGATATACTTTCAGCCCAGATTCAGCCAAATGCTGCAAAGTTGATTGGACGGCGCTTCATAGTACAGATGGACAATGACCCCAAGCATACAGCCAAAGCTACCCAGGAGTTCATGAGTGCCAAAAAGTGGCACATTCTGCAATGGCCAAGTCAATCTCCAGATCTAAACCCAATTGAGCATGCATTTCACTTGCTCAAATCCAGACTTAAGACGGAAAGACCCACAAACAAGCAAGACCTGAAGGCTGCGGCTGTAAAGGCCTGGCAAAGCATTAAGAAGGAGGAAACCCAGCGTTTGGTGATGTCCATGGGTTCCAGACTTAAGGCAGTGATTGCCTCCAAAGGATTTGCAACAAAATATTGAAAATAAAAATATTTTGTTTGGGTTATGTTTATTTGTCCAATTACTTTTGACCTCCTAAAATGTGGAGTGTTTGTAAAGAAATGTGTACAATTCCTACATTTTCTATCAGATATTTTTGTTCAACCCTTCAAATTAAACGTTACAATCTGCACTTGAATTCTGTTGTAGAGGTTTAATTTCAAATCCAATGTGGTGGCATGCAGAGCCCAACTCGCGAAAATTGTGTCACTGTCCAAATATTTCTGGCCCTAACTGTATATAGCATGTGATCCGGTAGTCCCTACCTCCATCTGCTGATTTAAAGTTAGTAGCTCATACAATGTTGTTACATGCCAGACACGAGCCACAAGGGCAGCACCCCGACCTCTGAGGACCCACCCAAAAAATATTTGGTGTTTTTACTACATAATGGCTCCTGACAAGTAGGTCTTTCAGGTTACAACCTCTCCTCGCAGTTAGGAGGGGTCTATCCAGCAGGAGCCCTAGCAATGTTTTGTCCGTTAGCAACACGGACCAATGTTTCTCCAAACTCTGTCTTATATTGTCCCATTGATTGTTATATGTCATAATACACCTCAGCTGTGGATCTCTCTGGTAACGAGGATGGGCCTTGGACAGAAGCTGTTGGCGGGTAGTACCTAAAGCACGGGAATATCCTTTTTTGATGGACCTCTTGCTATAGCCCCAATCCTGGAACCGCTGTTGAAGGTCCCGAGCCTGGCCCTCAAAGGCGACATCCGTGGAACAGATACGTTTCATACGTAAAAACTGACCAATTGGAACAGCACGGATTGTTGAGGGGGTATGTGCGGATGTAGCATGCAATAAAGAATTCACAGAGGTTTCTTTACGGAATACATCCATTTGAATTCATGCCATCCGCACCTACCATGATCTTAATATCCAAGAAATCAATTTCACGTGTTGCCAATTTGTATGTCAGTTTCTGTCCAAGGCCCATGGATCTAGCTGTGCACGTGCTGGCAATTGTTGGTTTAAATATGCCCATGGAAGCTTCCCATGATCTTTTCAGTGACGATTCCGCTTTCCGATCTAGAGGATCAGAGAGTAGGCCTGCATCCTCGACTGGTAAAGCTGATTGTTTTGAAGTGGAGGCCACTGCTGCGTCCACTTTAGGAGTTTTAGTCCATGAAATTAATTCCTCGTCACTAAAGGGGTACTTCCTTTTGGAGGCTGTTGGGAGAAAACCTCTCTGGCCCTGTTTTTCCCACTCCCTCTTTATCAGTGCCTTAACGGCAGGAATTACTGGAAAGGCTTTTCTCTTCCTCTCTGCCAACCCTGCAAACATGATGTCTTGTGCAGTTTGGTCGTCTTTTGTATCCTCACAACCTATCGTATTCCTGATGGACTTTACTAGGTTGTCAACCCCATCAAAGGGAAAACAAGCCCAACCTTCAATGTCAGATTGTGCTGAGGAAGAGGATGATGTATGCGAGGAGCCTTCCTCATCAGACTCAGAGCTGGATACTGCCTTCTCTTTACTGGACTTCTTAGGGGGGTGCACTGGCTTGTGTAATGGCCTGTAACTCTTCCCTAATTATGGCACGTATATCTGTAACCGACATAGATGGACTCTGCATTGTTTCGGTAATACATTGGTTGTAGAGCTTTTTGGGGTGGGAATCTGGGAGAGGTTCATCACATAATGCATCTCGGCTTTGGGAAAATGGCCGCCGCGATCTCTAATGCGCACGCGCGGCTGCCCGCGGCCATTTTCCTGAAGCCCCGTGCAGCAGAGCACTCCATCTGCGCACGCGCGGCCCCAGGAAGATGGCCGCCCCCACCGATGCAAGGGATTACAGCGCAGATCGCGCGCTGTGTCTTCACGTGGGCGCAGGGAAGTCGGAACTCTGGACATGCGCACACCACTACGCCACCAACGGAAAGCTGGGGAAGAAAAGAGCGCTGTGAACACGCCCACCTGACCAGACCAGCCTGATTGACAGGCGAAAACGGCGACTTTGGTAATGTATTTCTCAGCATACATGGGGAATCGGGGTACACTACATACACTATTGTAACGCACAGCGCATGCCCTATTTAACAGTATTTATAGCTCAATCTCAAAAAACGGGGTGACAGGTTCCCTTTAACTCACAGTCATTATATGTGGGGGCTGCCTTTTCCTTTGGGGTATTTCTCTGAGGCAAGGTAGGCTTATTTTCTATCTTCAGGCTAGCTAGTTTCTCAGGCCGTGCCGAGTTGCATAGGGAGCGTTAGGCGCAATCCACGGCTGCCTTTAGTGTGGTTGGAGAGGATTAGGGATTGCGGTCAACAGAGTTCCCACGTCTCAGAGCTCGTTCTTGTTTTTTGGGTTATTGCCAGGTCACTGTATGTGCGCTGACCTCTATGTCCATTGTGGTACTGAATTACCTTTCATAACAGTACTGGAGGCCAAAAGTACTAATGATTCCCAATAGAGGGAAAAAAGAAGTTCTGAGACCATTTTTTTTTCTTTGCACTGTGTTTTGCCTTTTTTTTCCCCTAGACATTTGGGTGGTTCAGGACACAGATGTAGCAATGGACATTAAAGGTCTGTCTTCATGTGTGGATCAGCTCAAGGCAAAAGTACAAAGTATTCAAGACTTTGTGGTTCAGAATTCTATGTTAGAACCGAGAATTCTTATTCCTGATTTGTTTTTTGGAGATAGAACTAAATTTCTGAGTTACAAAAATAATTGTAAACTATTTCTGGCTTTGAAACCTCGCTCCTCTGGTGACCCAGTTCAACAAGTTAGGATCGTTATTTCTTTTTTGCGTGGCGACCCTCAGGACTGGGCATTTTCTCTTGCGTCAGGAGATCCTGCATTAAGTAATATCGATGCATTTTTCCTGGCGCTCTGATTGCTGTACGATTAGCCTAATTCTGTGGATCAGGCAGAGAAGAATTTGCTGGCTCTGTGTCAGGGTCAGGATGAAATAGAGGTATATTGTCAGAAATTTAGAAAGTGGTCCGTACTCACTCAGTGGAATGAAGGTGCGCTAGCAGCTATTTTCAGAAAAGGTCTCTCTGAAGCCCTTAAGGATGTCATGGTGGGATTTCCTATGCCTGCTGGTCTGAATGAGTCTATGTCTTTGGCCATTCAGATCAGTCGACGCTTGCGCGAGCGTAAATCTGTGCACCATTTGGCGGTATTACCTGAGCTTAAACCTGAGCCTATGCAGTGCGATAGGACTTTCACCAGAGTTGAACGGCAAGAACACAGACGTCTGAATGGGCTGTGTTTCTACTGTGGTGATTCCACTCATGCTATCTCTGATTGTCCTAAGCGCACTAAGCGGTTCGCTAAGTCTGCCACCATTGGTACGGTACAGTCTAAATTTCTTCTGTCTGTTACCTTGATCTGCTCTTTGTCATCGTATTCTGTCATGGCATTTGTGGATTCAGGCGCTGCTCTGAATTTGATGGATTGGAGTATGCTAGGCGTTGTGGGTTTTTCTTGGAGCCCTTGCAGTGTCCTATTCCATTGAGAGGAATTGACGCTACGCCTTTGGCCAAGAATAAGCCTCAGTACTGGACCCAGCTGACCATGTGCATGGCTCCTGCACATCAGGAGGTTATTCGCTTTCTGGTGTTGCATAATCTGCATGATGTAGTCGTGTTGGGGTTGCCATGGCTACAAGTCCATAATCCAGTATTAGATTGGAAATCCATGTCTGTGTCCAGCTGGGATTGTCAGGGGGTACATGGTGATGTCCCATTTCTGACTATTTCATCATCCACCCCTTCTGAGGTTCCTGAGTTCTTGTCTGATTACCGGGATGTATTTGATGAGCCCAAGTCCGATACCCTACCTCTGCATAGGGATTGTGATTGTGCTATCGATTTGATTCCTGGTAGTAAATTCCCAAAAGGTCGACTGTTTAATTTATCTGTGCCTGAGCACGCCGCTATGCGGAGTTATGTGAAGGAGTCTTTGGAGAAGGGGCATATTCGCCCGTCATCGTCGCCATTAGGAGCAGGGTTCTTTTTTGTAGCCAAGAAGGATGGTTCGCTGAGACCTTGTATAGATTACCGCCTTCCAAATAAGATCACGGTTAAATTTCAGTACCCCTTGCCATTGTTATCTGATTTGTTTGCTCGGATTAAGGGGGCTAGTTGGTTCACCAAGATAGATCTTCGTGGTGCGTATAATCTTGTGCGTATTAAGCGAGGCGATGAGTGGAAAACTGCATTTAATACGCCCGAGGGCCATTTTGAGTATCTAGTAATGCCATTCGGACTTGCCAATGCTCCATCAGTGTTTCAGTCCTTTATGCATGACATCTTCCGAGAGTACCTGGATAAATTCCTGATTGTGTACTTGGATGACATTTTGATCTTCTCGGATGATTGGGAGTCTCATGTGAAGCAGGTCAGAACGGTGTTTCAGGTCTTGCGTGCTAATTCTTTGTTTGTGAAGGGATCAAAGTGTCTCTTTGGTGTTCAGAAGGTTTCATTTTTGGGGTTCATCTTTTCCCCTTCTACTATCGAGATGGACCCTGTTAAGGTCCAAGCCATCCATAATTGGACTCAGCCGACATCTCTGAAAAGTCTGCAAAAGTTCCTGGGCTTTGCTAATTTTTATCGTCGCTTCATCTGCAATTTTTCTAGTATTGCTAAACCATTGACCGATTTGACCAAGAAAGGTGCTGATTTGGTCAATTGGTCTTCTGCTGCGGTGGAAGCTTTTCAAGAGTTGAAGCGTCGTTTTTCTTCTGCCCCTGTGTTGTGTCAACCAGATGTTTCGCTTCCGTTCCAGGTCGAGGTTGATGCTTCTGAGATTGGAGCAGGGGCTGTTTTGTCGCAGAGAAGTTCTGATTGCTCGGTGATGAAACCATGCGCCTTCTTTTCCAGGAAGTTTTCGCCTGCTGAGCGAAATTATGATGTTGGCAATCGAGAGTTGCTGGCCATGAAGTGGGCATTCGAGGAGTGGCGTCATTGGCTTGAAGGAGCTAAGCATCGCGTGGTGGTCTTGACTGATCATAAGAACTTGACTTATCTCGAGTCCGCCAAGCGGTTGAATCCTAGACAAGCTCGTTGGTCGTTGTTTTTTGCCCGTTTTGACTTTGTGATTTCATACCTTCCGGGCTCTAAAAATGTGAAGGCGGATGCTCTGTCTAGGAGTCTTGTGCCCGACTCTCCGGGTGTATCTGAGCCGGCGGGTATCCTCAAAGAGGGAGCAATTGTGTCTGCCATCTCCCCTGATTTGCGGCGGGTGCTGCAAAAATTTCAGGCTAATAAACCTGATCGTTGCCCAGCGGAGAAACTGTTTGTCCCTGATAGGTGGACGAATAGAGTTATCTCTGAGGTTCATTGTTCGGTGTTGGCTGGTCATCCTGGAATCTTTGGTACCAGAGAGTTAGTGGCTAGATCCTTTTGGTGGCCATCTCTGTCGCGGGATGTGCGTACTTTTGTGCAGTCCTGTGGGATTTGTGCTCGGGCTAAGCCCTGCTGTTCTCGTGCCAGTGGGTTGCTTTTGCCCTTGCCGGTCCCGAAGAGGCCTTGGACACATATCTCTATGGATTTTATTTCAGATCTTCCCGTCTCTCAAAAGATGTCAGTCATTTGGGTGGTCTGTGATCGCTTCTCTAAGATGGTCCATTTGGTACCCTTGTCTAAATTGCCTTCCTCCTCTGATTTGGTGCCATTGTTTTTCCAGCATGTGGTTCGTTTACATGGCATTCCAGAGAATATCGTTTCTGACAGAGGTTCCCAGTTTGTTTCGAGGTTTTGGCGAGCCTTTTGTGATAGGATGGGCATTGACTTGTCTTTTTCCTCGGCTTTCCATCCTCAGACTAATGGCCAGACCGAACGAACCAATCAGACCTTGGAAACATATCTGAGATGCTTTGTTTCTGCTGATCAGGATGACTGGGTGTCCTTTTTGCCTTTGGCTGAGTTCGCCCCTAATAATCGGGCCAGCTCGGCTACCTTGGTTTCACCGTTTTTCTGCAACTCTGGGTTCCATCCTCGTTTCTCTTCAGGGCAGGTTGAGTCTTCGGACTGTCCTGGTGTGGATACTGTGGTGGACAGGTTGCAGCAGATTTGGACTCATGTAGTGGACAATTTGACTTTGTCCCAGGAGAAGGCTCAACGTTTCGCTAATCGCAGACGCTGTGTGGGTCCCCGACTTCGGGTTGGGGACTTGGTTTGGTTATCTTCTTGTCATATTCCTATGAAGGTTTCCTCTCCTAAGTTTAAACCTCGTTTTATTGGTCCGTATAGGATTTCTGAGGTTCTTAATCCTGTGTCTTTTCGTCTGACCCTTCCAGATTCTTTTTCCATACATAACGTATTCCATAGGTCATTGTTGCAGAGATACGTGGCACCTATGGTTCCATCTGTTGATCCTCCTGCCCCGGTTTTGGTGGAGGGGGAGTTGGAGTATATTGTGGAGAAGATTTTGGATTCTCGTGTTTCAAGGCGGAAACTCCAGTATCTGGTTAAGTGGAAGGGTTATGCTCAGGAAGATAATTCCTGGGTCTTTGCCTCTGATGTCCATGCTCCCGATCTTGTTCGTGCCTTTCATATGGCTCATCCTGGTCGTCCTGGGAGCTCTGGTGAGGGTTCGGTGACCCCTCCTCAAGGGGGGGGTACTGTTGTGAATTCTGTGGCAGAGCTCCCTCCTGTGGTCACAAGTGGTACTTCGGCTGGTTCTCTCTGTGAGCTTCCGTTGGTGGAGGAAAGTGGTACTGCGGCTTCTGAGTTTCCTTCCTCAGGTGATGTGGTGAAGTCGTTAGGTGCTGCTCTATTTGACTCCACCTGGTGCTTTGGTTCTGGCCTCCAGTCAATGTTCTAGTATTGGACCTGTTTCTTCCTGGATCGTTCCTGTGGCCTGCTGCTCTGCATAGCTAAGTTCCTTTTTGCTATTTGTTTGCTGTTTTTTTCTGTCCAGCTTGTCAATTTGTTTTTTTTCTGCTTGCTGGAAGCTCTGGGACGCAGAGGGTGTACCTCCGTGCCGTTAGTTCGGTACGGAGGGTCTTTTTGCCCCCTTTGCGTGGTATTTGTAGGGTTTTGTGTTGACCGCAAAGTTACCTTTCCTATCCTCGCTCTGTTCAGAAAGTTGGGCCTCACTTTGCTAAATCTATTTCATCTCTACGTTTGTCTTTTCATCTTAACTCACAGTCATTATATGTGGGGGCTGCCTTTTCCTTTGGGGTATTTCTCTGAGGCAAGGTAGGCTTATTTTCTATCTTCAGGCTAGCTAGTTTCTCAGGCCGTGCAGAGTTGCATAGGGAGCGTTAGGCGCAATCCACGGCTGCCTTTAGTGTGGTTGGAGAGGATTAGGGATTGCGGTCAACAGAGTTCCCACGTCTCAGAGCTCGTTCTTGTTTTTTGGGTTATTGCCAGGTCACTGTATGTGCGCTGACCTCTATGTCCATTGTGGTACTGAATTACCTTTCATAACAGTACTGCGCATGCGCGAAACCGCGCTTTCCCTCACCGCTGTGCGAGTGACCCGGAAGTGCTCCAACACCTCCGGGTCAGTATAGGGAATCTTACACCGCTCCCCGCATGCGCGGCCGCCATTACCCCGGCCTGCTTCCAGGAGCGGTGTACCGCCTGCCACTGCTGCTGTGCCACAAATCGTGGACCCTTTACTTGCCGGTCCGCGTCCGGAGCCTTTCTCGGCCGCACCTCCGCAGCGTTGGTCCATGGAATCGGGCGGCCCCCTTTGGACCCAGCCATCCCACATGCCGGACATGTGAGGGGGGAGCCGTCTAACGGAGTCTCCCCTGACGCTGCTTCTGGACCGCATCCCCTGCCGTTCCCGCAGAGACCGCACAGGCGGATGCTTGTGGCCCAGGTATGGTGTTCTGTGGTTTCGGAGAATCCAGATCCTGTCCCCTGGGAACAGGAAACCTAAACTGAGGAGGAGAGGGGGACCGCCCCCTTTTATCTCTCTGTAGGTTTCCTGTTCCTTGGGGCGGATCCCTATCTCTCCAGTGGGTGCTGTCATGGAGAAGGGTAAAATATTTTTTATAATTGAAGTACTCTGATCCTGTTCTGGCTGGTTTGATAATGCGGATGTGCTTTCCATCCACAGCTCCCAAACAGATGAGTTTATACCCCTACCCACCGCGGACATGTGGATTGAAATTGCTGGAGTGTGTGTGATTTCCCCATGTCCGCGGTGGGTAGGGGTATAAACTCATCCCAGAGAACATTCCACAAAGCCCGACAGGTGTCCGCAACTATTCCGGACAGGGTGGAAATTCCAAGCCGGTATTGGAAGTGGAGGGATGATAAACTTACGTTACGTACCTTAATGTAACCAGCAGACGTACCTCTGGTGGAATCGCTCTACGGAGCTGGGTGTCCTGTCTCTGGATGTCTTGGATGTCTCCTTGGACACGAGCAAGCAAATCCTGGAAAGAGTCTTGCGACATCCTTGTATATTCCGGGAATTTGTCCGGGTTGGCATTAAGCTCACCATACAGCGTGTGATAGGCTCCACGGCTCTCCCGTAGTTCGATAATGGCAGGGGTCCCCAAACTTTTTACACAGGGGGCCAGTCCACTGTCCCTCAGACCGTTGGAGGGGCGGACTATAAAAAAAACTGTGAAAATCCCTTTTATCCGGCCCCCGCCGCAATTCACATGTTCCTCTCGCTTCTGAGCGCCTGGCGCTTCAGGAAAATGGCTGCGGGATGCCATCTTCGCACGAGCGGCGTCCGGAAGATGGCCGCCGCCAGGCTCCAGCGATAATCCGGGGTATATCTTCAGCCTGCGCTGGCCACTGCCCGGTGATCCACCCCCCGCCCCCACATTGTGCCGCCCCCCCCTTCCTACTCCACTGGACGTGCTCATCTAGGTCTGGAGGAACTCTCGCTTCTGCATATCGCCGGGCGCTCAGAAGCGAGAGGAACATGTGAATTGCGGCGGGGGCCGGGTAAAAGGCCTCCGGGGGCCGGATGCGGCCCGCGGGCCGTAGTTTGGGGACCCCTGGATAATGGGGTGTCTCCAAAAACCCCTACACCGTCTCCTTCTCCATCTTTCGCAATGTCTGTGTTGCTCCCAAGAAAACGCACAGGCAAAAAACAGCTTGATGCTTAAATCCAGGTTGAAATAAAAGCTCTCCATGCGAAGATCCATAATGACACAGGATACAGTAGCACACTGTTAAGATTTCAGCAGTCCTAGGGTCTATATAGATATCCCATAATACATGCCCTCTGTAGTCCCGTTGGCGGTGTCTGGTTATCTAGATTTTTCTCCTGTAAAATTTTTCATCATGTGCACAAACCGCAAACGTATGACAAAACGCATGGAAAAGCGTGAAAACGCAGTTTTATTAACCGCATGCATTCCCGCATGCATCTAAAAAACGCTGCATTTGTACGTGTTTCTATGCGTTTTTTCCTGCACTTGCGGATGCGGATTAAAAGCTGCAGATTCGAACGCAAATGTGAAACTAGCCTAAGTGACATGCTCCTTCTTTTAGGCTGTGTGCACACATTGCTGATTTTTTGCGTTTTTTCGCTATAAAACCGCAAAAAAAACCAGCATACATTATGCATCCCATCATTTAGATGGAATCCCGCAATTTTTGTGCACATGATGCGTTTTTTTCCGCGAAAAAACCCAGGACCCCAGCGCTGCAAGGCTGCTGTGCTAACCACTGAGCCACCGTGCTGCCAGGACTTTTCTGTGTTTTACGCAGCAGTTTTACAACTGCCCTTATGGAAAACGGCAGTTGTAAAACCGTAGTAAAAAAGCGGTAAATCCGCAGTGGACCTAAATACTTGTGCACATAGCCTCAGACTTTAGTCCTTGGTGCAGAATAATCTGCTGTGTGCTTTTCTCCATGTGTGTATACACTTGTAAAGGTACCTTCACACTCAGCGACGCTGCAGCGATACGGACAACAATGTCGATCGCTGCAGCATCGCTGTTTGGTCGCTGGAGAGCTGTCACACAGACAGCTCTCCAGCGACCAACGATCCTGAGGTCCCCGGTAACCAGAGTAAACATCGGGTTACTAAGCGCAGGGCCGCGCTTAGTAACCCGATGTTTACCCTGGTTACCAGCGTAAAAGTAAAAAAAAACAAACACTACATACTTACCTACCGCTGTCTGTCCCCGGCGCTCTGCTTCTCTGCACTCCTCCTGCACTGACTGTGAGCACAGCGGCCGGAAAGCAGAGCGGTGACGTCACCGCTCTGCTTTCCGGCTGACCGACGCTCACAGCCAGTGCAGGAAGCAGAGCGCCGGGGACAGACAGCGGAAGGTAAGTATGTAGTGTTTGTTTTTTTTTACTTTTACGCTGGTAACCAGGGTAAACATCGGGTTACTAAGCGCGGCCCTGCGCTTAGTAACCTGATGTTTACCCTGGTTACCCGGGGACCTCAGGATCGTTGGTCGCTGGAGAGCAGTCTGTGTGACAGCTCTCCAGCGACCAAACAGCCAGGGCCGGCGTCAGCACCCGGCACACCGGGCAAATGCCGGGGCCCTGGGGAGAGGGGGGGGGCCCACTCATGCTGTCATAGATACAGCTGGGAGAGCAGAGCAGGAGATAACATGCTCTCTCCCCCCACAAAGTCACTGCTGGCTGCGTTCTCTTAACCCCTATGTGCCAGCTCTGAAACAAGCATCTTCTCACTCAGTGAGTGCAGCCAGGCAGGCACACATAGGGGTTAACAGAAGGCAGCCAGTGTGACATTGTGGGCGGAGAGAGCACTTCTCTGCTCTCCCCCCTGGGTGGCTGCAGACAGTGCTGAAGTTTATCAGGCAGATTCGGAGGAGCTCCGTCCTACCCGTGCCCCAGTGAGTGCAAAGGTATCCAGCAGTGGTTGCAGTTGTGGCTCAGTCTGCTGCTGTCTTTCTCCGCTGCCTAAAAATGTGGGTGATGTCTGGAGGAGCAGCTGGTGGGGTGCAGCCTGTAGCCGCCCAGCTCACCCAGAATACATGCATGCTGCACCAAATCTGCACCAGTGGGGTAGGAAGAAGCTTAACCCCTTCCCATCTGTATGAAGGTTATTGCTAAACCTTAAAGATAACAATCCGACCCGCATAAATGGGGTTAACTAGATGCCAGGAGGAAGGGGAGCTGCTGCCATGGATAACACTGAGCTGTGGGCTGTACGTTGGGGCCCCGTGGCCCCAGGCTGGTGACTGGAGGGACTCTGCCCAGTGCTGGCATGTAGGTGATTTCTGCTCCGGAGTCTCAGCTTCTCTCCTCCAGGTCACACTGTGCAGTCACAGCAACATTGGTTGTCTCTGTCCAGGTCCCAGCAGCTGCCACTGCTCCCACCACGGACATGGCATCACTTAACCCTTCCCCTGCAGCCACCGGCAACAAATCCACATTATTCCTTGATTAAATCAGGTTCCAACCCAATAGAGGAGCAGACATTTCCTGCTGCCATTAGGGTCCGGGAGGGGGTGACATTGGCTGCCCTGCTACTCTGTAGTGGTGGGTGACAAGGGTAACATGGGGTAACGATGAAGGAGAAATGCACAGGATAATAGTGAGCGCGACAGAGGGCAGTGTATGGTATGGAGCAGTCGGGGTGGGCTGCAGGATCCCCCCATACTGTACATGACTGCTCGGGACAGGGAGGCGTTTAATGAGCTTCTAATGACGGGGCACTAATTGGGTCATTAGGGTTTGTGGAAAGGATTCAGCATCAGGTCCCTCATTAATGCCCGAGCCGCCTGTTACTTTGTAGCACAGATCTGTTGGGGCCGCAAAACCAAACAACGTTGTTTATGTAGAAAAGTATTTGTTTCATAGAAAAACTCAAAACAGAAAAGCACCTCTCCTGTATATATACACTGCACAGAGCCTTTCCTCCTGTATATATACACTGCACAGCACCTCTCCTGTATATATACACTGCACAGCACCTTTCCTCCTGTATATATACACTGCAGAATCTACAATAGCTGTCACTCATGTAAGAAGTGAAATCTGGCATTGTACTATACATTTCTCTGCCGTATCTGTGCATCATAAATCGGGGTATGTGTTAAAGGTGGGGCCCACTGAGACTCTTTCGCCCGGGGCCCTCGAAAACCTGGAGCCGGCCCTGCAAACAGCGACGCTGCAGTGATCCGGATTGTTGTCTGGATCGCTGCAGCGTCGTTTAGTGTGAAGGTACCTATAAAGTCCTGGACTTTCCTCAGCGACCAACGATCTCCCAGCAGGGGCCTGATCGTTGGTCGCTGTCACACAGAACGATTTCCTTAACGATAAAGTTGCTACGTCACAAAAAGCAACGATATCGTTAACAATATTGTTATGTGTGAAGGTACCTTAAGCGTCCTGTAGGGAAGTTAGTAGCACGGCCACATGGAGGCACAGCAGCAGACATGACAGCAGCAGACATGACAGCAGCTAGTGCACTGCCTGCAGGGTCGGTCAAGTCCACTGCCACTGAGATAAGAATGGTTTCTTTCCCGCCTGCTGGTGACGTCACGGGGACTCCGCCGCCTCATATCAACGCTCACCGGACGGCACACATCCATCCAGCTTCTTCGAACATGCCGCGCTTTTTAGGACGGCCTCTCCTTCATTGATTGGCTGGCGTGGCCCGGCCTTCGTGCTATCATTGGCTGCAGCGAGGTGTCCTCTATTCTGATTGGCCGATCGTCTGAGCCTTATAAACATCAGCCTCCCATTTACACAGTTTGTTCATATTCGTCCTCCCCCGCACACTTGCATTTGTGAAGCGGGCACGGTTTCTCTATGGCCACTCCACCGAAGAGGACGTGCTACAGCCCCAGCCTGGACCTCAGCTTCCACAAGCGCAGCAAGAAGCTTTCTATAGAAGGGAACATCGGTGAGTGTGCAGCCACATCTGACGACATTGTAAGCGTTGCGCCGTGATGGCCGCCTCTGTGCTGTGCACGTGAGAGCCGCGGCTCTACCCCGACTGCCTGTGATGTACAGTCCGGTGTATGCGGGATGTCCGCACAGGAGCGGCCGGCGGAGGACGGGCAGCTCCCGCCACTGCACGCTTTGATTTCATTGGAACTTTGCAGCTGTTCAATTCTGGCGGGTTTTCTGCCGTTGGTTACATTGCACACAGCGCCCCCGTGTGTCCGGCTGTGAGAAGAGAGCATTTGTATTTCTCCTGTGCACGTCACTGTATGTGTGCGTGTAAAAAAATTATATATATAATTTTTTTTCTTCGATTGTGGCCCTCCAGGTGACCTAATTGTTTGATCTCCTGTAACATAAAATAGTCCTGCACTGAGATTGTACAAATACCAATTTCCTCCAGGGCCCAGTGTGTGGCTACCCCAATTAGCTTCTAGGTGTGTGGGGATGGGAGCTGCTGCTATTAGTGACTAGTCCTGGCTGTAAAACCCAGCTGACCCCTGCCCTACACTAGCCAGCTAACCTGTATATGTCCTAGACCAGGGCTCTCAAACTGAGCTGGGTATAAAAATTCTATCAAACATCTTGTGGCAATGCCCTCCATCTTGTGGCATCACCCTCTTGTGGCCTTCCTCATATACATAAGAGAAAATATTCTTCTCGCCAGACCTCTGCATCCCTACTGTCCATGTGGCCGCAGACACTGTAGACCCCTTGATCATGGCCCCATACAGGAGCCGCCGCCGGCAGCACTTTATTTCAGTTACATGGGTGCCATTAGATGCACATTCAATTAAAATGTATTGCAGCGCAGAGATTCCCTTCACAGCAATAGCAATGCAAGCTGCCGGCCAATCGGCTGACTTCTGCACGCTGGCGCATGGCGGTGACGTATGCTGCCGTGCCGGCACGCCTGTGTGAGCTGCTGGCCTCTGGCCGGCGCCTGGCATAGGTGTTGCTGTGTAGTCTCTACACGGCAATACATTCCAATTGAATGTATCTAAGGACCAGGCAGGGATCGTCAAGGGGTCTACAGTGCCTGCGGCCACATGTTTGAGACCCCTGTCCTAGACAATGGCCAGTTTAACGGTGTGTACACACTAGCCTCGTGGTGTGAAAAGGGTAAATTGTTTGTTTTCCAGACACCTGTAATAAGTGTCTCTAATTCCGTCCGGTACACCATATTCCATAAGGAAGTGAACAGAAATGCACAATTTCCAAACAATATAATAAGTCTTTTAATAATTTTAAGATGTTAAACACAATATAGAACTATCAACCAATAAACCTCAGATGTGAGGGACCAGATAACAAAGCTGACTTCTGCTAAAGATATAGTGCCAGAAAAATCTCCATTATACTTAGTGTGTGAGGCAAGTGCCGTGTTCCTCCTCCCCGACGCACGTTTCGTCCACACTTCGCCCCCTGAAGAAGTGTGGACGAAACGCGCGTCGGGGAGAAGGGACACGGCACTTGCCTCACACACTGTAAGTATAATGGAGATTTTTCTGGCACTATATCTTTAGCAGAAGTCAGCTTTTGTTATCTGGTACTTAGAGGTGTTATTGTACATCTATATGGGGCATGAGAAATCTGCAATATTGTTTAATCACGTATCCAGTTCTGGTTGTCTTAGAATCCCTCTAGAGGAAGTACTGTGGTCACCATTAACTGACTCTGATATTAGTGGGTGTCGGTAACTCCTAATAATTTTTGATTATATGCTGACGGTGTGGATAAAGAGACTGGTAGCCTGGTGTGTCCCTCACATCTGAGGTTTATTGGTTGATAGTTCTATATTTGTTTAACATCTTAAAATTATTTAATAAAAGACTATTTTATGATATTGTTTGGAAATTGTGCATTTCTGTTCACTTCCTTATGGAATATGGTGTAATGGACGGAATTAGATGTAATGTATAGCACATTGTCATTTTGGATCACTTTTGCTGATAAGTACCTGTAATAAGTGTGCAGGGAATTGTATTGCACAGTGTTTTTCTTTATGTATGGGCATACAGCTTTGGTCAGGTTGTTCACCATAGTTTATTCCACCATGCTGTCAGCCTTTATCGCCTCTGTCTTCAGCCATATTGCACTAGAGATCATTGCTTTGACCTTCTTCTGCTTCCGCAGCTGCTGGGAAATCCACGTTTGTCCGAATTCTGGAGCAGGCGAGCGATGACTGGGAGGTTGTTCCTGAACCCATTGCCAAGTGGTGTAATGTACAGACTGCGGAGAACGAGCACGAGGTATTCTAGCTAATGCTGCCCTCACAAGAGGAGGTGCTGATGGCTACTTTATAGTCCAGTTACCTAATTTGAAAAGTAGTCTTCCATTTATCTGAGGAGGACATTCATATCTGCCTCTCAATGAGCAGACTTGGGGTATGTGTACACGCTGCGGATCCGCAGCAGTTTCCCATGCATTTACAGTACCATGTAAAGCAATAGGAAATGAAATCCGCAGTGCACATGCTGTAGAAAAAAACGCGCGGAAACGCAGCGGTTTATTTTCCGCAGCATGTAAATTCTTTCTGCGGATTCCGCTGCGGGTTTGCTCCTGCTCCAATAGAAATCTGCAGGTGAAAACCCGCATGGGAAACTGCAAAAGAAACCGCGGTAAATCCGCAGTAAAAACCACAGCTGTTTTTCACTGCGGATTTAGTAAATCCGCTGCGGAAAATTCTGCAATGGAATCCACAGCGTGTGCACTTAGCCTTACCCTTGAATACCGTATATTTATCTTTTCCTAGAGATAATTTATCAATTAGTGAGTATTCCTGGCATTCCCACCAATCTGCTGATTGTGCCTGCAGCACAAGCTCCATGCTCTAGTGGCTATGAATGGAGGATGGCTGCAGTACCATTCATGGCTATCACGCGATCTATGCCGAATCAATCAGTTTATGGATGGGGATGCCAAGAGTTTGGCCTCCACTGCTTTACCTATCCCAAGTATGGGTGCATGTTTCTATAAGATCTTTTTGCACGATCTTTTGTGCTGTGACTTTAATTTGCTGCACAGTGTATCTAAGCCTTTGGGGTGCTGGGCTTAAATATTCAGAATAGTATAGAACGATTCCACAATGCTTTTAACAATGCCAAACAGGTGCATTCTAAAGAATCAATAATATAGAAGAAAGAACCCTGCATCGGTGCAAAACCTGAGCCCAAATATCCACTGTGTGATTACCACCTCAAATACACCGCCCTTTCATATTCACGGGTGCCAAACCCTGTAAACAATTGCACAACTCCATATACTGAAGAGAAAAAAAGGTGGCACTCACCGTTTCTAAAATCCAATCTTTATTGTGACGACTTAAAAAATCTTCAGCAGGGAGATGTAGAACGGGAAGAAAAAAATCGGACGGCCGTTTCGCGCTCCCTTGCCCTTCTATGGGAATATAAAAAATATATATTTTTATCTCCTGTTCCTACATCGCCCCCCCCACTGAAGATGATTTAAATCGTCACAATAAAGATTGTATTTTAGAAACTGAGTTTCACCCTTTTTTCTCTAAAGTATATGGAAGCATGTGCATTCTGCCACCTAATACAACTCTTCATGCCATACACTGGGCATTGTATGCAATTTCTCCTATAGCTGCATTTAACATAAATGACCATGCACAAAAGGACTGTTCTCACCAAGTTCTTGGTGCACCCTGTGCCTAAGCAGTTTAGTGCACCTTCCCACCTACTTGTCATGTATTTACAGGGTGTCAGCACTGCTCTTCTATGATCTACGGCTTTGACAGGAGCCAGGGGACAGTAAAGATGGGTGAGAAGGTGCACTGAATTGTTCAGGTATAGGGTGCACTGAGGTCATGTACTTGGTTTGAACAGTCATTTTGTGCTGACAGACTCCCTTTAAAGGGACTCTCAGCACATAAAGATGGTTCAAACCAAGTCCTGCTGACTGGCGCTTCACCGCATGGCCAATCCCTTCTCTCCTGCTTGTTTTCCCATTATGTCCACTCCCATTCTTTGACACCTCTGGCATCATAGAACCAAAGGTTGGTAGCGATTTAAAGGGAAAACAAGCAGGTGGGAATGTGCATTTAAATGATTGGCCACGCCATAGTGCACCGATCACTGGTACATTGGTCAGCACATTAAATTTTTGCTTTGATGTTTCTGGCTTCATAGAACCAGGGAAGGTTGGGTGGTGTAGTGCAATGATGCGTCTGTACGTTGTTTGAACAGTCATTCTGTGCCGACGGGCCCTTTTGAGAGTTGTCCATTTGTTTTCTGATATATGCTTTTTCATTTTTTTTTTTTTTTAAGGAACTGTCTACCTCACAGAAGAGTGGTGGAAACCTCCTTCAAATGCTGTATGACAAGCCAAAACGTTGGGCTTACACTTTCCAGACGTATGCTTGCTTTAAGCCGTGTGAGGGCTCAGTTGAAACCTGTGTCTCCTAAACTAAGAGAAGCGGAGCATCCAGTACAGTTCTTTGAGCGCTCGGTGTACAGTGATCGGTGGGCACCTCTTTATTACTTGTTGTCGGTAAGAAAATGTGTTCTAGAACAGAAGCAACCATGTGACACCCCTTTATTTCCCATATAGGTACATCTTTGCCTCAAGCTTGTTTGAATCTGGGAACATCAATGAAACAGAGTGGGCTATTTATCAGGACTGGCACGCGTGGCTTCTCAAACAGTTTGAGGGTGAAATTGAGCTGGATGGAATAATATATCTTCGGGCAACTCCCCAGGTACGAATCCCTTTTTCCTCTGGTGTCTCAACCTAGGAGAGGACCTCTCAATACAACATAATAATCTTGTTCTTTCACTCTTCAGAAATGTATGGGCAGACTGCATTCAAGAGGCAGGGAGGAGGAACAAGGGATTGAACTCGAATACTTGGAAAGCCTACATTATAAACATGAGAAATGGCTGTATGACAGAACATCACAGTAAGTCTTGTGCTATAGGGGGGGCATTATAAAGTTAATTTGTATTTTCTATAGCATTGGGAACTGTAAGTCAGTCTACGTCTACTGTATGTATACCATTTTTAGTTCGTCCAATTAAATTTTTGAAAGAAGTTTGGCTTTTGAGCCCTCTTGGCTGTTGGAGCTTTCAGCAAACCTGAACATGTTCTTTGATCTAGGGTGGATTTTGAGTCCCTGAGACACACCCCAATTCTAGTATTGGATGTAAACGATGACTTCAAAAATGACAAGATCCAACAAGAAGCATTGATTGACAAGGTAAGGGCTTTCCAAAAAAATACCTAACTCAGACTGCACTGTGTGAATATACCCTCAGTCCATTTAACATTTGCATATTGTGCATTGGCATTACAATCCTAAACTGGTCCAAAAGAGGAGCTAATCTTATGACATTTCTGCTTTGGCCTTTAAAATGTTGAAGTATAAGGCTATGTGCACACGTCAGGATTCCTTGCAGAAATTTCCTGAACAACACCAGACATTTTCTGCAAGAAATCTGCATGCGTTTTTTGTGTGGATTTTTTGCGTTTTTTTTTTTTTTTCCCTCGGAGGTTCCCAATGCAATAATATATAGTGGGAAGTCTGCAAAATTAATGAACATGCTGCATTTTTTTTTTTTTTACCGCGATGTGTTTTTTCATGGAAAAAACCGCAACATGCACAAATTGCGGAATGCATTATAAATGATGGGATGCATATGTATGCGTTTTTACAGCAAAAAACGCAAAAAATCCTGAACGTGTGCACACAGCCTAAGTCTGGCTTCAGTGAAGCCTCCTTGTGGCCGCTGTTTAGAACATCTTCGAAAATGGTAAAAATGGCTACTTCCCAATATATTACAAACTTTTCTATTTGGAGTATCTTTAACCCCTTAGTGACAGAGCCAATTTGCTGCTTAAGGACCAAGCCAATTTTTACAATTCTGACCAGTGTCCCTTTATGAGGTACCATATAAGCCGAGGCACCCAATTTTGCCACGGAAAACTGGGTAAGCTTATTGACTGTAATATAAGCTGGGTATACATTGTCCCCTCATCACTGTCCTGCTATGCATGGCTCCCCTGTCCTCCCCCCTTCTATGCATGGCTCGGCGTCTCCCCCCTTCTATGCATGGCTCGGCGTCTCCCTCCTTCTATGCATGGCTCGGTGTCTTCCCCCTTCTATGCATGGCTCGGCGTCCTCCCCCTTCTATGCATGGCTCCCCTGTCCTCTCCCTTCTATGCATGGCTCGGCATCCTGCCCAGTCATGCTCACCCTCCTCGCGTGGTCCTGGATGTCCCTTCCTCTGTCCTGGCGCCGGCAGCTCTCAACTCCTCTGCTTAGTGGTCACATGGTACCAGTCATTACGGTAATGAATATGGCACGTGACCGCTGAGGAGAGGAGAGCTGCCGGCACCAGGAAAACAGATGCAGGGACGTGCAGGACCACGCGACGAGGGCAAGTACGTCACAGCCGCCAGCACCTGCCGCTGGCTGGAATTGAGATTGGACGCCATGTCTCATTTGTAGAGCCCCTGATGTGCCTAAACAGTGAAAACCCCCCACAAGTGACACAATTATGGAAACTAGCCACTCCTCTACCCCCCCCAGCCCCCCCCCCCCCGAAACTTGGCTAGATATGTGGTGAGCACTTTGAACCCCTAAGTGCTTCACAGAAGTTTATAACTTAGAGCTGTGAAAACTAAAAAAAAATCATAATTCCACAAAAATGATGTTTGCCCCCAAATTATTTTCCCAAGGGTAACAGGAGAAATTAGACGCCCAAAGTTGTTTTGCTATTAGTCCCGAGTATGCTGATACCCCAAATGTGGGGGTAAACCACTGTTTGGGTGCACAGCAGGGCTCAGAAGGGAAGGAGCACTGCTGGACTTTTTGAACGCAAAATTGTCTGGAATCAATGGTGGCGCCATGTCGCGTGTGGAGAGCCCCTGATGTGCCTAAACAGTGGAAACCCCCCCAATTCTAACTCCAACCCTAACCCCAACAAACCTCAGAGCACTGTAGCCCAAAGCTAACCCTAATAGAAAAATGGAAATATATATTTTATATATATATATATTATTTTATTTTTTCCCTAACTAAGTGGAAGATAAAGGGGGTGTTTATTTGCGATTTTTTTTTTTTTTTTTTTTTTTTTTTTTTTTTTTTTTT
The DNA here is from genome assembly GCF_032444005.1 of Ranitomeya imitator. Classification (NCBI taxonomy): domain Eukaryota; kingdom Metazoa; phylum Chordata; class Amphibia; order Anura; family Dendrobatidae; genus Ranitomeya; species Ranitomeya imitator. Next base: position 651,763,467 of record NC_091283.1, on the reverse strand, counting down.
TTTTGATCACTGTGATAGACCCCATCTTTCTCCTCTGATGTGCAACCACATCAGAGTAGAGAAATTAAATGGAAAATCTGACTTTTTCCTTTGTGGTTGCCGTTATATCGTTAATAACAGCGGGGTCGGTAAAAACTGACCTGAATCATGTTCTCTGGGGTCTTAGCTACCCCCAGTAGCCAAGACTCCAAAGAAATTGAGTCTGGGGGGCACTATACACTTAAAGCTCAGCACCGTTAGGCCATGTTCACACTATGCGGTTTTTACTGCGGAACCGTGGCTATTTTGCCGCTGCGGGTCCGCAGCTGTTTTCCATGCAGGGTACAGTACAATGTTACCCTATGGAAAACAGAAACCGCAGTGCACATGATGCGGAAAAACCCGAAAAAAACCGCGCAGAATTGCTGCGGAAAAAAAGGACCATGTCACTTTGTGCAGAATCGCAGCGATTCTGCACCCATAGAAATGCATTGATCCGCTTACTTCCCGCATGGAGCTGTGCCCACCATGCGGGAAGTAATGCGGATCATGTGCGGGTTATACCCGGGGTGGAGGAGAGGACTCTCCTCCAGGCCCCGGGAACCATATTTGTGTTAAAAAAAAAAAAAAAAGAATTAAAATAAAAAATCATGTATACTCACCCTCGGAAGTCTGTGCTGCACGCGGCCGTCCGGTCTCAGGTTTGCTATGCGACCAGGACCTTCGGTGACGTCGCGGTCACATGACCGTGACGTCACCGAAGGTCCTGGTCGCACAGCATCTTTGGAACCGGACCGCCGCCTGCAGCGCCCAGGAGATCGGGACGTCAGAGGGTGAGTATACCATGATTTTATTATTTTTAACACTACTATTGATGCTGCATATTGCTGCATATGCAGCATCAATAGTAGGGGTAAATCCCGCAGCGGAACCCGCAGGACAAAACGTGATAAATCTGCAGGGATAACCGCAGCGGGTTTGCCCTGCAGATTTATCAAATCTGCTGCGGGAAAACCCGCGGGACAAAAAGGAACGTGTGAATGTGGCCTTAAAGGGAAGGTACTGTATTTGTAGATCATTAATAAATCAATGTAATGTAGCATAACGTGCTGTTAAAAACCAAGTTTTGAATGCATTTGAAACCTATTTTGTGTGTTATGAGTTTAAAGAAGGCACTGGAGGCCGACATCTTGCTTTCACGGTAGCAGCATGACATTATTAGTGTCATAATAGGGCACCCCATGGTCATAGATGACAGCTGACCCTATCTATTGTAAAAGAACTGTCACTGCTGTGAACTGGGCATGCCTCTGTAGGCTGCACAATTCACAGTAGTGGGAGTGTTCTGCTGCCATATCCATGGAGCCCTCGGATCTGCTAACATAAGCAGGGACTGATGGCTGACGGGAGTAAAATGCAGGAGAAAAACAGGAGAATAGCAGAGACATCAAGGAGGAACAGTGTACAATTAGCATTATTGGAACAGGAGCTGTGATTCCATCCCTTCCTAAGATAAGGAGCTGCAGGTCTGCAGTGAATGGCCAGGCATTGTGGAGGGGGTGAGAGAAAAACAGTAAGTGCTGGTGATAGCAGATCACAGGACAGTCTCCCACAAAATGGCGCTGCCCTCTTCATTCTGCCCCAGGGATACTAGACCACCCAGTTACTGCCCCAATTTTCCAGCTAAAAGTAAAGCTGGGAAGTCTAAGGCTGTGTGCACACGATGCAGATTTGGTGCAGAAAAATCTGCTGCAGTTCTGCACTAAATCTGCATCTCCTGGCAGAATCCGCAGGTGCGTTTTTTGTGCACAAATCTGCACAAAAAACGCACCTGCAGATTTCTATAATGGAGGGGTGCAGAAAAGCTGCAGAACTGCACAAAAGAAGTGACATGCACTTTGAAATCTGCAGCGTTTCTGCGCAGATTTTTCTGCACCATATGTACAGCTTTTTTTTTTTTCACATTGATTTACATTGTACTGTAAATCACAGTGCAGTTCTGCAGCGTTTCTGCTGCAGAAAAATCTGCTGCAGTTCTGCACTAAATCTGCATCGTGTGCACATACCCTTACTATAGCTGCTTGAGGTCTAAAATGGAAAATGTTCCCCCTAGTGGTAAATATATATTTGTAAGAAAATATATAACTTTCATATGGAAATGTTTGCAAACATTGCATTAATACATTTTAATAACTATTTTATGCTTAATTTCACAAAAAACAAACTTTAAGAAAACTGGCACCTTGCCTTTTAAAAAGCGACGCTGTGGTTTAAGTACCCTTAACTGCCGCCGTTTAAAGGTGTATCAGCAGTCCTTAAGGAGTTAAATCTGTAATTGGGGTGTGCTCAATATTGCATGTTTGCAGGTGGAATTGCTCTGCCTGGTCAAAGATTTCTGAAATGCACACGTTGCTTATTGTATAGGAAGTCTCCTAACAAATTATAGACCACAATTTCCCAATGTGCAGCTGACCCCACACCATACTAAGAAAACAGTATTCCTTACCCTCCCAGCAGTGATGTGACACTGACACTAGCTTTGTTGGCATGTCACCGCTGCACGCTAACACACTGGGGTAGTGGAGAGCTAAGGAGGGTGGGTAATACTATTTGCATATGGCATAACACTTTCTGAAAGGGGCCAACCCCTCTGACCACTTTAATGCCAGTGTTAATCAGAGTGTCTACTGGCTTCATTTTTAAATTAAAAACTGCAGTATTTAGAATCAGATTATCTCCGGTTCAAATCCACTTTAACCCCCTCCCCCCCCCCCCAAAAAAAAATCCTCAGTTACAGAACTTTTAAATTCTATTCTATCACCACCTTTTTTCATAAGTCTGACTTTATCAGAATATAAAATTAACCTGTAAAGAAATTTGTAGTGCCAAAACTGCATTTTTATTTTTATTTTCTTATGTTTGGCACCACTTCCTAAAGATAAATGCAATCAATATGTTGTAAAGTACCCCAAAGTCATATTAAAACATGCCTTAACCCCTTTACCCCCAAGGGTGGTTTGCACGTTAATGACCGGGCCAATTTTTACAATTCTGACCACTGTCCCTTTATGAGGTTATAACTCTGGAACGCTTCAATGGATCCTGGTGATTCTGACATTGTTTTCTCGTGACATATTGTACTTCATGACAATGGTAAAAATTATTTGATAGTACCTGCGTTTATTTGTGAAAAAAACGGAAATTTGGCGAAAATTATGAAAATTTCGCAATTTTCCAACTTTGAATTTTTATGCAATTAAATCACAGAGATATGTCACACAAAATACTTAATAAGTAACATTTCCCACATGTCTACTTTACATCAGCACAATTTTGGAACCAAAATTTTTTTTTGTTAGGGAGTTATAAGGGTTAAAAGTTGACCAGCAATTTCTCATTTCTACAACACCATTTTATTTTAGGGACCACATCTCATTTGAAGTCATTTTGAGGGGTCTATATGATAGAAAATACCCAAGTGTGACACCATTCTAAAAACTACACCCCTCAAGGTGCTCAAAACCATATTCAAGAAGTTTATTAACCCTTCTGGTGCTTCACAGGAATTTTTTGAATGTTTAAATAAAAATGAACATTTAACTTTTTTTCACAAAAAATGTAATTCAGCTCCAATTTGTTTTATTTTACCAAGGGTAACAGGAGAAAATGGACCCCAAACATTGTTGTACAATTTGTCCTGAGTATGCCAATACCCCACATGTGGGGGTAAACCACTGTTTGGGCGCATGGCAGAGCTCGGAAGCGAAGGAGCGCCATTTGACTTTTCAATGCAAAATTGACTGGAATTGAGATGGGACGCCATGTTTCGTTTGGAGAGCCCCTGATGTGGCTAAACATTGAAACCCCCCACAAGTGACACCATTTTGGAAAGTAGACCCCCTAAGGAACTTATCTAGAGGTGTGGTGAGCACTTTGACCCAACAAGTGCTTCACAGAAGTTTATAATGTAGAACCGTAAAAATAAAAAATCATATTTTTTCACAAAAATTATCTTTTCGCCCCCAATTTTTTATTTTCCCAAGGGTAAGAGAAGAAATTGGACCCCAAAAGTTGTTGTACAATTTGTCCTGAGTACGCTGATAGCCCATATGTGGGGGTAAACCACTGTTTGGGCGGATGGGAGAGCTCGGAAGGGAAGGAGCGCCGTTTGACTTTTCAATGCAAAATTGACAGGAATTGAGATGGGACGTCATGTTGCGTTTGAAGAGCCACTGATGTGCCTAAACATTGAAACCCCCCACAAGTGACACCATTTTGGAAAGTAGACCCCCTAAGGAACTTATCTAGAGGTGTGGTGAGCACTTTGACCCACCAAGTGCTTCACAGAAGTTTATAATGTAGAACCGTAAAAATAAAAAATCATATTTTTTCACAAAAATTATCTTTTTGCCCCCAATTTTTTATTTTCCCAAGGGTAAGAGAAGAAATTGGACCCCAAAAGTTGTTGTACAATTTGTCCTGAGTACGCGGATACCCCATATGTGGGGGTAAACCACTGTTTGGGTGGATGGGAGAGCTCGGAAGGGAAGGAGCGCCGTTTGACTTTTCAAAGCTAAATTGACAGGAATTGAGATGGGACGCCATGTTGCGTTTGAAGAGCCACTGATGTGCCTAAACATTGAAACCCCCCACAAATGACACCATTTTGGAAAGTAGACCCCCTAAGGAACTTATCTAGAGGTGTGGTGAGCACTTTGACCCACCAAGTGCTTCACAGAAGTTTATAATGCAGAGCCGTAAAAATAAAACAAAATTTTTTTCCCACAAAAATTATTTTTTTAGCCCCCAGTTTTGTATTTTCCTGAGGGTAACAGGAGAAATTGGACCCCAAAATTTGTTGCCCAATTTGTCCTGAGTGCGATGATACACCATATGTGGGGGGAACCACTGTTTGGGCACATGGGAGGGCTCAGAAGGGAAGGAGTGCCATTTGAATGCAGACTTAGATGGAATGGTCTGCAGGTGTCACATTGCGTTTGCAGAGCCCCTAATGTACCTAAACAGTAGAAACCCCCCACAAGTGACACCATTTTGGAAAGTAGACCCCCTTAGGAACTTATCTAGATGTGTGCTGAGCGCTTTGACCCACCAAGGGCTTCACAGAAGTTTATAATGGAGAGCCGTAAAAATAAAAAAAAAATTTTTTCCCACAAAAATTATTTTTTAGCCCCCAGTTTTGTATTTTCCCGAGGGTAAAAGGAGAAATTCGACCCCACAATTTGTTGTCCAATTTGTCCTGAGTGCGCTGATACCCCATATGTGGGGGGGAACCACTGTTTGGGCGCATGGGAGGGCTCGGAAGGGAAGGAGCTCCATTTGGAATGAGGACTTAGATGGAATGGTCTGCAGGTGTCACATTGCATTTGCAGAGCCCCTAATGTACCTAAACAGTAGAAACCTCCCACAAGTGACACCATTTTGGAAACTAGACCCCCTAAGGAACTCATCTAGATGTGTTGTGATATCTTTGAACCCCCAAGTGTTTCACTACAGTTTGTAACGCAGAGCCGTGAAAATTAAAAAAAAAAATCTTTCCCCCCAAAATTATTTTTTAGCCCCCAGTTTTGTATTTTCCCGAGGGTAAGAGGAGAAATTCGACCCCAAAAGTTGTTGTCCAATTTGTCCTGAGTACGCTGATACCCCGTATGTTGGGGGAAACCAACGTTTGAGCGCATGGCAGAGCTCGGAAGGGAAGGAGCGCCATTTGGAATGCAGACTTAGATGGAATGGTCTGCAGACGTCACATTGCGTTTGCAGAACCCCTAATGTACCTAAACAGTAGAAACCCCCCACAAGTGACCCCATATTGGAAACTAGACCCCCCAGGGAACTAATCTAGATGTGTTGTGAGAACTTTGAACCCCCAAGTGTTTCACTACAGTTTATAACGCAGAGCCGTGAAAATAAAAAATCTTTTTTTTCCCCACAAAAAATATGTTTTAGCCCCGAGTTTTGTATTTTCCCAAGGGTAGCAGGAGAAATTGGACCCCAAAAGTTGTTGTCCTATTTGTCCTGAGTACGCTGATACCCCATATGTTGGGGTAAACCCCTGTTTGGGCACACGGGAGAGCTCGGAAGGGAAGAAGCACTGTTTTACTTTTTCAACGCAGAATTGGCTGGAATTGAGATCGGACGCCATGTCGCGTTTGGAGAGCCCCTGATGTGCCTAAACAGTGGAAACCCCCCAATTATAACTGAAACCCTAATCCAAACACATCCCTAACCCTAATCCCAACAGTAACCCTAACAACACCTCTAACCCTGACACACCCCTAACCCTAATCCCAACCCTATTCCCAACCGTAAATGTAATCTAAACCCTAACTGTAACTTTAGCCCCAACCCAAACTGTAGCCCTAGCCCTAACCCTAGCCCTAACCCTAATCCTAACCCTAGCCCTAACCCTAGCCCTAACCCTAGCCCTAACCCTAGCCCTAACCCTAGCCCTAACCCTAGCCCTAACCCTAACCCTAACCCTAGCCCTAACCCTAGCCCTAACCCTAGCCCTAGCCCTAACCCTAGCCCTAACTCTAACCCTAGCCCTAATGGGAAAATGGAAATAAATACATTTTTTTAATTTTTCCCTAACTAAGGGGGTGATGAAGGGGGGTTTGATTTACTTTTATAGCGGGTTTTTTAGCGGATTTTTATGATTGGCAGCCGTCACACACTGAAAGACGCTTTTTATTGCAAAAAATATTTTTTGCGTTACCACATTTTGAGAGCTATAATTTTTCTATATTCTGGTCCACAGAGTCATGTGAGGTCTTGGTTTTTGCGGGACGAGTTGATGTTTTTATTGGTAACATTTTCGGGCACGTGACATTTTTTGATCGCTTTTTATTCCGATTTTTGTGAGGCAGAATGACCAAAAACCAGCTATTCATGAATTTCTTTTGGGGGAGGCGTTTATACCGTTCCGCGTTTGGTAAAATTGATGAAGCAGTTTTATTCTTCGGGTCAGTACGATTACAGCGACACCTCATTTATATCATTTTTTTATGTTTTGGCGCTTTTATACGATAAAAACTATTTTATAGAAAAAATAATTATTTTTGCATCGCTTTATTCTCAGGGCTATAACTTTTTTATTTTTTTGCTGATGATGCTGTATGGCGGCTCGTTTTTTGCGGGACAAGATGACGTTTTCAGCGGTACCATGGTTAGTTATATCTGTCTTTTTGATCGCGTGTTATTCCACTTTTTGTTCGGCGGTATGATAATAAAGCGTTGTTTTTTGCCTCGTTTTTTTTTTTTTTTTCTTACGGTGTTTACTGAAGGGGTTAACTAGTGGGCCAGTTTTATAGGTCGGGCCGTTACGGACGCGGCGATACTAAATATGTGTACTTTTATTGTTTTTTTTTTTTTATTTAGATAAAGAAATGTATTTATGGGAATAATATTTTTATTTTTTTTTCATTATTTTGGAATATTTTTTTTAATTTTTTTTTTACACATTTGAAATTTTTTTTTTTTACTTTTTTACTTTGTCCCAGGGGGGGACATCACAGATCAGTGATCTGACAGTTTGCACAGCACTCTGTCAGATCACTGATCTGATAGCAGTGCAGGCTGCTTCACAGTGCCTGCTCTAAGCAGGCTCTGTGAAGCCACCTCCCTCCCTGCAGGACCCGGATCCGCGGCCATCTTGGATCCGGGGCTGGAGGGAGCAGGGAGGGAGGTGAGACCCTCGCAGCAACGCGATCACATCGCGTTGCTGCGGGGGGCTCAGGGAAGCCCGCAGGGAGCCCCCTCCCTGCGCGGTGCTTCCCTGTACCGCCGGCACATCGCGATCATCTTTGATCGCGGTGTGCCGGGGGTTAATGTGCCGGGGGCGGTCCGTGACCGCTCCTGGCACATAGTGCCGGATGTCAGCTGCGATAAACAGCTGACACCCGGCCGCGATCGGCGGCGCTCCCCCCGTGAGCGCTGCCGATCGCATATGACGTACTATTGCGTCCTTGGGAAGAAAAGCCCACCCCACATGGACGCAATAGTACGTCTAATGGCAGAAAGGGGTTAAAGGGGTTGTCCACTACTAGGCACCCTCAAATCATTCCAGCAAAATCTGAATTTTTTTCCCTTCTGAGCTGCAAAGTGCAAACTGTGTAGTCAGGAGAAAATGAACCCCAAGACTTGCACAATTTCTTTTGCTATACTTGGAAAATGCAAAAAATTGGCTAAAACATTTGTGGGAAGTTGTTTTCATCGCCTCAGATGAATGATTTACAGCTGCTAGCCAGGCTAAGTACATGTGCGGGTTGCCTAGTTGCTAGGGAACCCCCACATGTACTCAGCCTCGCTAATAGCTGTAAATCATTCAGCTGCCGGGATGAAAACTAAATCTCCGAGCACTAACAAATACTCGGAGGTCACCTGAGCATGCTCGGGAAAACCCCAGCAACGAGTACACTGGCTCATCACTACTTGTGAGTTCAAAGTGCTCACAACACATCTAAATACACTCATTGAAGGGGGTCTAGTTTCCAAAACTGGTTCACTTGTGGGGGATTGTTTAGGCACATCAGCGGCTATCCAAACTCAAAATTGCATTTGCTAGTGATTCCAGCATTTTCACCAAACTTCCAAATATATTTATTTTTTCACAAATAAACGCAAGTTATATTGAAGAAATTTTACCACTAGATCATGAAGTACGGTGTCACGAAAAAAAACCTCTCAGAATCAGTGGGATCCGTTGAAGTGTTCCAGTTATTCCCACATACTGACAAACTGTAAAATTTGGCCTGGTCATGAAGGTGAAAGCTGGGTGAAGGGATAGAGATAGAGATAATGATAATAGAGATAGAGATGAGAGAGAGAGATCTAATATATAAAGCTGAATGTGTGTATGTCCGGGATTGGCATCTGCACCGTCACAGCTACAGCCACAAAATTTTGCACAGTCACACGTCTGGACCCTGAGAGCGTCATAGGCTATGTTGTGAAGCAAAATTTTAACCCCGCGCGTTCCAATTCACCAAACAATTTTGCCCCTATCTACATAATGGGGGAAAAAGTGAAAGGAAAAGTGTTGGAGGCAAATTGACAGCTGCCAGATGTGAACAAGGGGGACTTAAAGAATGAGAGCGATGGCGCCAAAGAGTATTTACCGTACAGTTGCTAAGGTGGGGCACCGACATGGGATACTCTCCACACACAGGGATATGAACACACACAAAAGGCGCCACAAACTACCACGTGCTTGAACACATATACCATCCTCAGCACACATTTCACCACACATAAACCAACCTCGTCACATAAAACACAAAAGTCGCCGCTCAAAACTTGCCACATGCAAAACTAGGCTCACGCAAAACTCGCCACACGTGCAAAACTCGCACAGGCGGAAAAATTGACACATGCACAAAAGTTGCAACACATGCAAAAGTTGCCTCACACAAAACTTGCATATACTCAAAACGCACCGTGCAAAACTCGCCATGCGCAAAACTTGCTGCACACAACTTGCTACACCAACCTGTCACATGCAACTCAACACACAAAAAGTTGCTACACGCATGTCGCCACACAAAACTCATCTCACAAGTCGCTACATGCATGTCACCACATGCAACTCAACACCCACAACTTGACACATGAAACTCGCCCTAAAACACACACAAGTCTCGTATTATCCTTCAAAAATAAAAATCTGATTAATAAGCAGACAAACAAGAGCAACAAATGTACCATATAGGAAATACGGCAGCTGTCAGTCACATGACCTGTCTATTGTGTATGTGTGAGCTAATATATACTGCCAGGGCGGAGGGCTTCCTGTTGGCTGGGGATTTATCAGGCTGCCAATTTAGCTTACAAATACTGAGGTAAAAATACTAAGCAAATAACGTGTGAACGCGGTCTAATATAGGAGGAGATGACACACAGATATATACTATATACAGGAGGAGATGACACAGAATGTATACTATATACAGGGGAGATGACACACAGGCATGTCATCTCCCCTGTATATAGTATATACCTGTATGTCATCTCCTCCTGTATATACCTGTGTCATCTCCCCTGTATATAGTATGTACCTGTGTCATCTCCCCTGTATATAGTACACAGGTACATACTATATACAGGGGAGATGACACACAGGTATATACTATATACAGGAGGAGAGGACATACAGGTATATACTATATACAAGAGAAGACATACAGGTGTATACTATATATAAGGGAGATGACAAACCTGTATATACTGAGGTGAAAATAAGGGGTGTGAAGTGAAAAGGTGTGAGTGCAAAATGAGGAGTGAGGGAAAATAGTGGAGTGATCGGAAAATGACAGATGTGAGGTCGAAATGACAAGTGTTAGGGGGGAATGAGGAGTGAGGGGGAAAATGAGAGGCATGATGGGAAAATAAGAGACGTGAGGTGCTATAACTAATCATAGATATTTACTATGCCAAGGCAACGCCGGGCTCTTCAGCTAATAAATATATATATATCTCCTTTACACTCCTCCCATGCCATCAGCACTCGCAGTCCCAGGGCTCGTGTGGTTGACACGTGAGCCTGGCGCCCTATTGGCATCGTTGTCTCCACCTATGTACGAATTCAAGAGGAAGCCAGGGCTGCATTTGATCTGACTTCCTCTTCATGTTCAATTCTTATGAATGCGGGGACAGCGATGCCAACACTTATTGGGTGCTGGTCTCGCATGTCAAGACAATGACACGAGAGCCATAGGACTGCAAGTGCTGACACCAGAGGTGAGTCTTAGCTTTTTTTTTTTCTCATTGGAGCCAAACCATTAAAGAAGGGGTTGTCATAGTAGTGGACCACCCTTTTTAAAATGAAAACCCAAGTTGTCTGTTGGAAAAGGTGGGGGAAGGTAGTTTTCCTTTATAGAAGGTACTGTATTAATGCACACAAAAACCTCACTGATGTGCAATAACTTTGTCTACAAACCACCTTTCAAAATGACTGCAGATGTTTGTTCTTAGTATTGAGGGAAAAGCAGTTTATTTTATATATAAAACATATTTTTTTTTCCACCATTTTAGGTCAAAGACTTTCTCACGGCCCTCTAACCAGTACTTGAAAAACTTTCTACTTGATGTCTTGCAGCTAGTGGATTATTGGACTTAACTCTTGGTCATCAAAGGCTTTTCTCCATTTGTTTTTATGTTCATACCTCAAATATATTTAAACTTGGCATTTGTTTAGCTTTGCCTGTAAATAGGTGCTTTTTGCTTTAATTTTTAGTGTTTTCTTCAGATTTGTGAAATGGGGTTGTTTTATAACATAACCACTTGTATTAATAATTGGTTGTTCCTTGAACGCTTTATGAAACCTAAATGCCAACTTGTTTTGTACAAATATATCTATGTATATAGAAAAAAATTTTATGCTGTTTTCAGCACATTATGCTGGCTTACATCAGCATTGTGTAGGCTGTAAAGCTGACTCTAGACTTGCATTACTAAGTCTGATAGTTTTTTTTTTTAAATTATATATTACTAATTATTGTCCTTTTTATGAAGTGGTTGTCATTTTGGCTTGCATACACCACATTCTTGACATTTTTTAGAAGTGTCCGAAACATGTCTCTGCTTTACATCTTATATCTTCCAAGAAGGTGTCATTTTATTGCTATTTTTAAATAAATTAAAATCAATGACTTGTGTATCTTCTTGTGGTACAATCAGGGCCGGCGTCGGCACCCGGCATACTCGGGCAAGTGCCGGGGCCCTGGCGAGGCGGGGGGCTCCATTTACGGTGCGCAGCTGCAGGAATACTCACCTCTGGGAGTTGGGACCATCACCATGGATACGCAGAGTCACGGCCGGGCCTGGGACTGAGTTTCATGCAGCTGCAATATTCACCAGTCACCGCTGGCGCCGCCATCACCATGGATAAGAGTCACTTCTGGGCCGGCGGTCACTGTCTTGTCACTTCCGGTTGGGTGAGAGCTCGTCATCCTAAGAGAAGACGTCCGGCTGCGGTCATCCACGTCCACCGTCCATGGCACAGACTGTGCACCCGGTCCCAGGCTGTGTCCACAACGGAAGCAACGGCGAAGTGGAGAGTGAGTCTTCCTCCAGTTCCTGGTCCCAACGCATTGCGGGGAGGGGTTGGATGCAGCCTGCTGTGAGCCTGGTTGTAGTCCTAGCCTAGACTTTATATAGTAAATGGCTGGCTGATTGAGTTACTGTATATACTATGTACGTGGGCTGTTATATACTACGTTACGGCCCGGGCCTGTGCTATATACTACGTTTGTGGCTGTGTGTTATATACTACGTGGGCTGTCTGCTATATACTGCGTGGCTCTCATCTTTCAGGATACAACTGAGGCTTATCTACAGCATTACAGAATGCTGTAGGTAAGCCTCTGATGCTGGTGGGCTTAGCTCACCTTCGATTTGGGAGGTGACAGGTTCCCTTCAAAGCCATTAGGTCAACAATGGGCTTGAAGGAGAAGACTGCTAAATCCCTAACAAATGTGATGTTTGGAGGGTTGGAGCAGAGAAGGAAACTCACCTTTTACCCTTCGCCACGACAGCACCCCACATGAGAGAGAGGGATCCGCCCATAGGAACAGGAAACCTACAGAATAAAAGGAGGCGGTCCCCTCTCCTCCTCAGTTTAGGTTTCCTGTTCCTACAGGGACCCGGCTTACCTACAGATGAAGAGGATCCCTGGGCCATGCACCCGCCTGCGTCGGTTTCTGTGGGAACGGCAGGGGCTGCGGTACCAGAAGCAGCGGCGGGGGAGCCCCTGCTTGCAGCCTCCCCCCTCGTCTGGCCAAACATCCACGGTCCGGGTCCGGTCACCGTAGGTCCGGCCGGCACTGTGAGGACGCGCGCGCTGCAGCGGCCGGCTTAATAGCCTCTGGCAGCCGCATGGTGAGTGAGAGCGGCGCGTCTAACCCGGAAGTCGCGGGAGCACTTCCGGGTTGGTCCGGGGAGGCAGGAGAATGGGCGGCAAGTTTAAAAATGCAGCGCTAGCGTCGGGCCGGTGTGTGTGAAATGGCTTCACCGGCCGACGAAGCGCACCTGCCCGCAGTGCAACAGCGCTCTCCCAGCAGGGAGAGAAGCACGAGGAGCAGCACAAAGAGTGGTGGCCGACCTCCAGAGAAGAGTTCTACCACCAAACGAATTCCGCCTCCAGAACCGGTACCTGTCAGCTTCACTGGGTGAGTTTTTGAAAGAGTCTCTTCCTATATGCTGATATATGTTCCTCCTGTATCCTTCCTCTAGACTAAGAAAAGGACACACAAATCTAAGCATAAAGAGTGTGCTTTATGTACGCAGCCCCTCCCGGATGATTATGCCAAAAAACTGTGTGCAGAGTGTATCATGCAAACTCTACGGCAGGAAAATATCATGACTCCCTCAGATGTCAGAGCTATTATCCGAGAAGAGATGCAGGGTTTGGCGCAGACAAGTAGCGCCAGTACCCGTCAGCCTAGCAGGTCCCGGTCTCCGGTTAGTTCGGAGTCAGAGGGTGTATGTATTTCTTCAGACGAAGAGGGATCTCAGCCGAGCTCATCCGAGACTGAAGGGGGACTTTGTCTTCCCAACAGTAATGTGGACAATTTAATAAAATCTGTCAGGAGCACGATGGGGTGCCCAGATGGGAAAGAAAAGAAATCAGCACAGGACATAATGTTTGCGGGGTTAGGACAGAAGAAACGTAGGTCCTTCCCCGTCATACAAACCATCAAAGATATTGTCAAAAAGGAGTGGGACAAGCAGAATAGAGGGTTTTTACCATCATCCTCTAAAAGGCGCTATCCCTTCAGCGATGAAGACCTAAACACCTGGTCAAAGGTGCCAAAAGTTGATGCTGCGGTAGCCTCCACAACCAAACAGTCGGTCCTACCAGTGGAGGATTCAGGGGTCCTGACAGACCCGCTGGACCGTAAAGCAGAAGCTTTACTAAAGAGGTCATGGGAAGTCAATATGGGGGCGTTCAGGCCCGCCATATCTAGTACCTGTACTGCAAGATCTCTACTAGTATGGACGGAGCAATTGGAGGAACAGATTAGAGGCAAAACTTCGAGGGAATCTATCCTGCTGAAATTGCCTCAAATTAAAGAAGCAGTAGCATTCCTAGCTGATGCCTCAGTGGACTCGCTACGTCTTGCAGCCAGGTCAGCCGGCCTAGTCAACACAGCCCGGCGTGCACTCTGGCTAAAGAATTGGAAGGGGGACGCACAAGCTAAAGCAAAACTTTGTGCGATTCCCTGTCAGGGTGAGTTCCTTTTTGGGAAGACGCTGGATGAACTCCTGAATAAAGCAGGTGAAAGGAAGAAAGGCTTCCCTAACCAGTATCTTCCATCCTACAGGAGAGCCTTCAGGAGACGCCCCTTTACTAGGAACAAGCCGCTTGAACAAAGAGAGCGATGGGAGTCGAAGGACCCAAAGCAAAAAGGTGCCTTTTTTAGCGGGTCCCATAATCCGAGACGTAAATACCGCTAACCAGGAAGTAGGCGGCAGATTAAAATTTTTTCTTCCCCAATGGGAACAGATAACATCCAGCCAGTGGATTCTGGACATTGTGCAATACGGCCTTAAATTAGAATTTGATCGAATCCCTTGGGATTCCTTCATAATAACATCTCCAAAAGGTCAGGACCAACAGAGGGCTCTAGAAATAGAGATCCTATCTCTTCTATCTAAGAAAGTCCTGATTGAAGTTCCCCAGGATCAAAAAGGGAAAGGGTTCTACTCCCCTTTATTCCTGATTAATAAACCAGATGGTTCATTTAGAACCATCATAAATCTTAAAAAATTAAATTCTTTCCTGCGTAATCATACCTTCAAAATGGAATCCATTAGTTCTACCATAAAACTCTTATTCCCTAGGTGTGTCATGGCCGGAATAGACTTAAAGGACGCCTATTACCATCTTCCCATACATGCCGAACATCAGCAGTACCTAAGGGTAGCAGTCACCCTGGAGGGAAAGGTTCGTCACTTTCAATATGTTGCAATGCCATTTGGGCTTTCTATGGCTCCCCGCGTCTTCACTAAGGTGATACTAGAAGTGATGGCTCATCTACGCCAACGAGATACCTTGATAATACCCTACCTAGATGACTTTCTAGTGGTAGGAAGCTCTGCACTTCAATGTAAAACTCGTTTATCTAATACGATCTCGTCCCTACAGGAGTTAGGTTGGATCGTCAACTTCGAAAAATCTCGGCTGAATCCAGAAACCGTTCAGACATTTCTAGGAATCCAGCTAGACTCCGTAAGTCAGAAATGCTTTCTTCCTCAGTCAAAGAGGTTGACTATACAATCAAAGGTATCAGACGCAATACGCAAACCCTACATGACACTAAGGAAGGCCATGTCCTTACTGGGGTCATTATCATCATGTATCCCTGCTGTACCTTGGGCACAATTCCATACCCGTCAATTGCAGTACGAAGTATTGTCGGCTCAGGGGAAAGACGGTTATCTAGAAAGTAGAATAACTCTTTCCAGTAATGTCTTAGAATCGCTATCCTGGTGGCTAGACATGGACCACCTATCACGGGGTGTGCCATGGATAATAGACCCGTCTAAAATAATTACCACCGACGCCAGCCCTATTGGGTGGGGAGCACATATGGAAGACAATCTGGCCCAAAATACTTGGGATCAGACAGAATTAATATGTTCCTCCAACTGGAAGGAGTTAAAAGCAATAGAATGTGCCTTATATCATTTTCTTCCACAGATTCATGGAACAAATGTAAGAATTTACTCAGACAATTCCACCGCAGTGGCATACTTGAACCGTCAGGGTGGTACAAAGTCAGGAAGTCTGATGACCATAGCTGCAAACATCTTTCAGCTGGCAGAGGCTCATCTAACATCCTTAACAGCCCTGCACATCAAAGGTGTAGAGAACATCAGGGCAGACTACCTCAGCAGAAACGAGTTGCGTCAAGGAGAATGGACCTTAAACAAATCCATATTCAGAAGGATAACAGAAGCATGGGGGATACCACAAATCGACCTATTTGCCACAAGAGACAACCGGCAAGTACAAAGGTTCGCTTCCCTGAACACCAGGGATCACCCAGATATGTTGGACTCTCTCCACCATCCTTGGCGGTTCAGACTGGCATATGCCTTTCCTCCAATGTCTCTGATTCCTCTAGTGATCAGAAAGATCAGGAGGGAACAGGCAAGAGTAATCCTCATTGCACCATTCTGGCCGAAAAGACCATGGTTCTCTTGTCTCCAGACCATGTGCCTATGCGATCCTTGGATCCTCCCATCAGACAAGGAGCTGCTGTACCAAGGCCCCTTTTTCCACCCGCAAGTGAAAGGTCTTCACTTGACGGCGTGGAATTTGAGAGGCAACTATTAAGTTCCAGAGGGTTCTCAACAGAACTAGTAAACACCCTCTTATTGAGCAGGAAAAGATCTACCACCCTAATATATAGTAGGGTATGGAATAAATTTTTAGACTTCTACACGGTACCGTTCACTAAGCAAGTTCCACTCACACCTATCCTAGAGTTCTTGCAAAAAGGCCGAGAGTTAGGACTATCTGTAAATACCTTAAGAGTTCAGGTCTCGGCATTAGGAGCCCTATATGGATGCAATATAGCAGCTAATAGGTGGATCTCCAGATTCATAAAATCTTGTGAACGTAGTAAACCGGTCCATATTCCCCGTCTACCTCCGTGGGATTTAAATCTAGTATTAGAGGCCTTAACAAGCTCTCCATTTGAACCATTAGATTCAATACCTTTAAAAATCCTAACATATAAAGTAGCCTTACTAGTAGCCCTAACCTCAGCTAGACGGGTTAGTGACATCCAGGCCCTATCAGTAGACCCACCTTTCTTACTGATATTTCATGATCGGATAGTCCTGAAACCAGACCCCTCATACCTCCCTAAGGTAGCGTCCACCTACCACAGGTCACAAGAAATATTTCTCCCTTCCTTTTTTGATTCACCTGTAACTCCAGAACATCATAAGTTCCACACCTTAGATGTCAGAAGAGCCATCCTGACTTATATAGAAAGGTGTCAGACATGGAGGGAGAGTAGGGCTCTGTTTATCTCCTTTCAGGGCCACAAGAAAGGACATGGGGTCACGAGAGCTACCATATCTCGGTGGATCAGAGAGGCTATCTGCTTGGCCTATACGTCAAAAGGCGAGATTCCTCCAGTGGGTATAAAAGCGCACTCAACACGAGCCATGGCTTCCTCCTGGGCGGAACAAGCAGATGTACCGATCCATTTAATATGTAAGGCTGCAACTTGGTCTACACCTTCTACCTTCTACAACCATTATAGACTTGATCTGTCCACGTCTTCTGATCTGACCTTTGGTAGAGCTGTTCTTAATACAGTAATCCCACCCAAATAATGACTCTCTGAAAATCTCTCATGTGGGGTGCTGTCGTGGCGAAGGGTAAAAAGCCGGATTACGTACCGGTAATGCTCTTTTAATGAGTCCACGACAGCACCCATGTATTACCCTCCCTAAATTATGCACAGCTCTTTCCTTTAAGGTCACAAATAATGGTTGTATAGAGTTAAGAAATTTATGTGACTGAATAAGAATGAATACTAACACTTTTGCGGTTCCCCTTTTTATACTCTGTAACTAAACTGAGGAGGAGAGGGGACCGCCTCCTTTTATTCTGTAGGTTTCCTGTTCCTATGGGCGGATCCCTCTCTCTCATGTGGGGTGCTGTCGTGGACTCATTAAAAGAGCATTACCGGTACGTAATCCGGCTTTTCCGGTTAAAAGTAAGATCCAGGCACTCATTAATAGGCCGCCGTTACACTAGCAGTATTTGGTCAGTATTTTACATCAGTATTTGTAAGCCAAAACCAGGAGTGGGTGATAAATGCAGAAGTGGTGCATATGTTTGTTATACTTGTCCTCTAATTGTTCCACTCCTGGTTTTGGCTTACAAATACTGATGTAAAATACTGCTAGTGTGATGGCAGCCATAGAGTGCAGAAAAATGGAGATATCCTTTCAAGGAAGAATTCTAAGTTATGGGATAAGGCCTCTAGGATCAATGGCGCCATATCAAGATCAGAGGTCAGCCTTACCTTTTGAAGACTCTAGGGTGCTCAGATCCGTTAGACAAAAACGGATGCATATCTGAGGCACACATGGGACACGGCAGCAGGGTCTGAAGCTGGTGATTGCTGGAACTTGTGCCTCCCATTCCGTTACGATTTAGCTTCAACAACTGGAGGAACAGCTCAAAGATAAAGACCCCAAGGGGTAGGATTTTGGCCAACCTGTTTTTGTTATATGGAGCTGCAGCATTCCTACTGTACACATTTTTTAGAGAAAAAAAACACTGAGGTTACTTACCGGCAGCTGGGTTTTCCAGAACTCATGACGGCATACCTGAAAGTGATCCACCCAGCAAGGACAGGAAACTTACATAGCTAGGGTTTTGGTTCAGAGGGGGTAAAACTTCTCAGTGGGCCCCGAACCAGGTAACCTTGATTAAAACTGTGTGGGGTGCCTTTAATAGTGGAGAACCTCTAGCAAATGACTGCACTGTTGCTGAAAATAATCTCTATATAAAGACCAATATTGATATTACCACCATATGGTCAGTGGTAGATACCAGCCCTACAGACCATATAAGATCACAGCAGTGTTACAGATAATGACTTACAGCAGACATTCTTTCTGATGGAACCGCTCACTTTTCACGTCTCTTCCATCTGGCCCAGACCGACATGACAACTTCCAGCCAGGACTCTGCAGCGGAGATTACAACACACATTTCACTTCATTTCCAACGTGCACAAACTCCTCATACTGCTGATACTCCAATGCTGAGTTGCTGCTGCCATGTGAACTTATTACTGCACCTGATACCCCAATACAGAGCCGCTGCTGTTGTATGTGACCCTATTACTGCATCTACTGCAGAGGTCCCCAACTCCAGTCCTCAAGGCCCACCAACAGGTCATGTTTTCAGGATTTCCTTTGCATTGCACAGGTGATGCAATTATTACCTGGGCAAGACTAAGGAAATCCTGAAAACATGACATGTTGGTGGGCCTTGAGGACTGGAGTTTGGGACCCCTGATCTACTGTGTGGGTCTCTGTGCGCTCTAAATTCTAAAGCCGTGTTTCCCAAACTCCAGTCCTCAAGGACCCCACAGGTCATGTTTTCAGGATTTCCATAGTATTGCACAGGTGAGAGAATTCCTGAGGGCTTGATGAAACTTCCACCACCTATGCAATACTAGGGAAATCCTGAGAACATGACCTGTAGGGTCTGTGAGGACTGGAGTTTGGGAAACACTGTTCTAAAGCAACACTCTAGAACAGGGGTGTCAAACTGCATTCCTCGAGAGCCTCAAACCATGCATGTTTTCAAGATTTCCTTAGCATTGCACAAGGTGCTGGAATCATTCTCTGCAGGTGATTAAATTATCACCTGTGCAATGCAAGGAAATCCTGAAAACGTGACCTGTTTGCAGCCCTCGAGGAATGCAGTTTGACACCCCATAGTAATGCTGGGTGCAAGTGTCCTAGAAAACAGTGCCCACATTTTGTCCCCTAGAAAGTTATCATGCCCTCTGTGTGCCATTTGACAGTCACAGTAACCTGAGTTCCGCTCTAAAGGTACCGTTACACTAAACGATTTACCAACGATCACGACCAGCGATACGACCTGGCCGTGATCGTTGGTAAGTCGTTGTGTGGTCGCTGGAGAGCTGTCACACAGACAGCTCTCCAGCAACCAACGATGCCGAAGTCCCTGGGTAACCAGGGTAAACATCGGGTTACTAAGCGCAGGGCCGCGCTTAGTAACCCGATATTTACCCTGGTTACCATTGTAAATGTAAAAAAAAAAAACACAACATACTCACATTCCGGTGTCTGTCACGTCCCCCGCCGTCACCTTCCCGCACTGACTGTCAGCGCCGGCCGGCCGTAAAGCAGAGCACAGCGGTGACGTCATGACGTCACCGCTGTGCTCTGCTTTACGGCCGGCCGGCGCTGACAGTCAGTGCGGGAAGCTGACGGCGGGGGACGTGACAGACACCGGGATGTGAGTATGTTGTGTGTTCTTTTTTTTTTTTACATTTACAATGGTAACCAGGGTAAATATCGGGTTACTAAGCACGGCCCTGCGCTTAGTAACCCGATGGTTACAAGTGAACACATCGCTGGATCGGTGTCACACACGCCGATCCAGCGATGACAGCGGGTGATCCAGCGACGAAATAAAGTTCTGGCCTTCTAGCTCCGACCAGCGATTTCACAGCAGGATCCTGATCGCTGCTGCGTGCCAAACACAACGAGATCGCTATCCAGGACGCTGCAACGTCACGGATCGTTATCGTTCAAAAGTTGCTCAGTGTGAAGGTACCTTAACAATAAGTATCCACTTTACATTTAATAATGTCCCGAGTCTCCCCCTGTACAGCTTCCCTATGATGCTCTCTTAGGGATAGAAACAGCACTTCAGCCTGATAAAAAAGAAAAAAAGTATAATACAAAAAAAACTTAATTCAAGTCATGTAGCCATGTTTAAAAACAGGATAAACATCTGATGCGTTTCAGGCGCGTTAATGTTGACTGGTCATGGATATAATAATAATCTTTACTTTTTATATAGCGCTAACATATTCTGCAGCGCTTTACAGTTTGCACACATTATTATCACTGTTCCCGATGGGGCTCACAATCGAAATTCCCTATCAGTATGTCTTTGGAATGTGGGAGCAAACCCACGCAAACACAGGGAGAACATAGAAACTCCTTGCAGATGTTGTCCTGGGTGGGATTTGAACCCAGGACCCCAGCGCTGCAAGGCTGCAGTGCTATCCACTGAGCCACCGTGCTATATATTCTAATGACCTCCTCACATCTTTCCTATAGAATCTTCTCCTGGATTCCTAGGGTTATCACAAAAGGAGAGCAAATTAATTTCTTGGGTGTTATGGAACTTAGGAGCCACTTTAGGAAGGTAAGCTGGGTCAGGTCTTAGTACGACCCATCTTCTTATATCTGCATATAGAGAGGGCATACGAACAGGGCCTGTATATCTCTTACGCTGAGGGCCGATATTAGAGTTACTAATATAATGGTCTTTAGCTAAGGAATTTGGCAGATAAATCTTGTAGGGTATTTAGTTAGTGTCTCTAGTACCAGATTTAGATCCCACGATGGAATTTTTGGGATTGTATAATTGGTGCATCTAATAAATATGCCTTTTCTGGGTGGCTGCGGGCTGCTTTCTTTAGGCATGGGTCAACATCCATGGCCTCTTACCAGCCTGAAAATATCGACAGTTCTGTTTTAACAAGGCTGGATGTCAAAAATGGTAGTGGATCCCATGCCGTTTAAATTAAATAATTAAAAAGAAACAGCTTGATAACCAGCCTTGCTAACGCTGACAGCTGAGGGTTGCAGCCTGCAGCTCTGTTTTGCCTGGATGGTTATCAAAAATACAGGGGAACCCACCCTGTTTTTTTCTTATTAGCACAGGTGGCGGTTGATAAACTCCCATCAGCTACTGCCTGCTCTCACTTATTAGCAGCATGTGTAGGTTGATGGGAGTAGTAGTACCATCAGCCTCCTCCTGCTCTCACTGTTATCACTTGAATATAACGCTCATCATTCTACCCTGATTGCCGGCAGAGCAGGGGAGAATGATGAGAGCGGTTTTCAGCACCTAGCACCAGGGAACAGCATCACCTGGCAGAATCCGCAGCTGCGGATTTGCCGCGGTTTTTATGCGGATTTTGTGCAAATTTGCAGCAGAATTGATGCGGATTTTGTGCAGATTTTCTGCAGTTTTTGCCACTGCGGATTTCTATCATGGAGGGGTGCAGAAACGCTGCAGATCCGCACAAAAGAAGTGACATGCACTTCTTTTAAATCTGCAGCAATTCCACACTGATTTTTCCGCACAATTGTTTTTTTTTACCCATTGATTTACATTGTACTGTAAATCACAGTGCGGATCTGCAGCAAATCCGCATCGTGTGCACATAGCCTAAGAGTAGCCCTGTAAATAGAAGGGGAGATCAAACATTTTCAATTCAGAGCCCTTTCAGACAGCTTCATTGGGAGATTGTCTGCACAAAGATTGGTAAAAGGGCATAAAAGCGAAGGTCGAACCTTCTTTAAAAGTCAGAAACTCCCTCTCGTGGTGGGCAGACAGGGCAAACTTAACATCAGGGGTCCAATGGGTGAGGCCAATAAATGACTGAGCAACCCAGGTTGGGGGGGCACGCATCTGGGAAATCATATAATTCAGAGGTCTTGGTCACTCTTCAAGAAAGTTCGGTCATCAAACCTAAAAGAACTGTGGGCTGTGAGAAAGGCTCTAGAGGGTTTTCTCCCATCGTCATGTCGGACAACTCTGCTAAAGTGGCATATATCAACCACCAGGGGGGAACCAGGTCTCACTACCTAATGGAAACAGCAAACACGCAAACTCTTCCAGGTAGCAGAGCAACATCTTTTGTCCCCTACAGCACTGCACATAAAGGGGGCATAAAACACGAAGGCAGACTTCTTAAGCTGAAATAAGGGGAATGGGCCCTAAACTCTCAGGTTTTTCAGCAGATAGTTCGTTTATGGGGGTTACCGGAAATATACTTGTTTACCGACAAATAGAAAAGTATGCAGTAGATGTATGGCACCCCTGGGGTCCAGTCGCCACAGAGATACTGCACCTCATCCAGAGGTGTGGTATTCCGCAGAACCCTAACACCAGCATCCAAACAGAGACTTCAGTCAGGGCATCTGGGTGTACCCTTAGGGAGGATGGCCTCATCCCAGTCTGGAGAGGGATAATAGGTAGAGGATGTGGGTGGAGAAAGCAAAGATGTCATGGAAACAGTAGGGGGAGTTGGGAAAGATCTAGAAAGTTAGTCAATGAGTGAGAGGAAGTGAAAAGAAGTAGATGTGCTGAGAAGCAGCTCCCTGTCAGAGGGAGCTGAAGGAATCTGAAACTACAGAAGGAAGGGGTCCTAGAGGCACGGGCAGTGAGAAGTCCACCCCTGGGGTTCATATTCATGGAGACCAGGGTCAGGTGGAGGGACCAGGTCGCAGTCAGGGGACCGACCCTATTCTAGTGGAGAAACTAAGGACTCGGCTAGATAACCGGAGGCTGTGGCTTTTGCAAGAAGCACAGCCACATCTGCACACATTCGCTGAAAAGGCAGCTGGATAGGATCCAGGGGGACTAGAGCTCACCGCCTGACAAGATCGGAGCCTGCTGGCTTGGTAAAATATGTGGCAGGCGCAGGGCAGGAGAGGCGAAGCCAGCGCAGACAGATGGTCAGGCAAGGACATAAGAAAGGGGGTTCTGGAAAGTGTACCCAATTTGCTTGAGAGCTGGCTGGACCACTAACCCAGAGGACTCAGCACCCCGGCTGGGGCAACTAAGAACTGTGAGTAAAGCATTGGAAACTGCACCCTGCTGTGTCCTCACACTTATTTACTGTGCCATCCCCCCCCCCCTTCCCTGCACCACATTCACTATCAACATCTTCATCTTTTACAACCTAAGTGCCCTGGGACTAAAGGTACTGTCACACTAGACGATATCGCTAGCGATCCGTGACGTTGCAGCGTCCTCGCTAGCGATATCGTCCAGTGTGACAGGCAGCAGCGATCAGGCCCCTGCTGGGAGATCGCTGGTCGGGGAAGAAAGTCCAGAACTTTATTTTGTCGCTGGACTCCCCGTAGACATCGCTGAATCGGCGTGTGTGACACCGATTCAGCGATGTCTTCACTGGTAACCAGGGTAAACATCGGGTAACTAAGTGCAGGGCCGCGCTTAGTAACCCGATGTTTACCCTGGTTACCAGCGTAAAAAAACAAACAGTACATACTTACATTCAGCTGTCTGTCCCTTGCCGTCTGGTTCCTGCACTGACTGCTGGCCGTAAAGTGAAAGCAGAGCACAGCCACAGCGGTGAGTCACCGCTGTGTGACTCACCGCTGTGCTGTGCTTTCATTTTCACTTTATGGCCAGCAGTCAGTGCAGGAACCAGACGGCAAGGGACAGACAGCTGAATGTAAGTATGTACTGTTTGTTTTTTTACGCTGGTAACCAGGGTAAACATCGGGTTACTAAGCGCGGCCCTGCGCTTAGTTACCCGATGTTTACCCTGGTTACCGGGGACCTCGGGATCGTTGGTCGCTGGAGAGCGGTCTGTGTGACAGCTCTCCAGCGACCAAACAGCGACGCTGCAGCGATCCGGATCGTTGTCGGTATCGCTGCAGCGTCGCTAAGTGTGACGGTACCTTAAATCTCTGCCTGTGGAGAGCTGTACCAACTCTGCTGCATCACCATTAGCCCCAGCGGTCTCTTTAAGCAGCGTCGGCTAACATCACCTTTATTGACGAATACCACAGGTGGCGTCAAAAACATTTACAATTACCTTTTTACTACACTGACTCTTTTATTTGACCCCCAGGGCCACGGACGTTCTTACTTAGGGGTTAATATTCCATACTTAAGTGAAGGGCTTCCATCTAGCCAGGGTTAGTCTCCACCTTGCTAAAAAGTGCAAAGTCTAACAACAAGAATTTACAGCAGGACATGGAAAAAATTCTTGAAATTTTTAGAAAAGCTATTGGGGCAAGCCTCCAGTCGGTCCCATCCTAGAGTTCCTCCAGATGGGTTTCAAACTGGGCTTAGCTACTAGTATAATTAAGGTCCAGGTGTCAGCTTTGAGTGCATTATACAATTGTAATACCCAAAAGTAGTTGCATTCAAAGAAGAATGTATGTAACAAATTTTATTAGATAATTAAAAACACAAAACAATTAAAATACATGATTGCACAACACATCATTAAAAAATTAAATATAAAAATATATATACTAGATGGCAGCCCGATTCTAAAGAATCGGGAGTCTAGAATCCATATATACTTGAAATTCGGCAGGAGCTTGAAGAGCAACGTCACTGGGCCCGCCTCCACGCAGTAGAAACTTGCTGTGAGGTAAAAATTCAAAAATCACACCAAAATGGCGGGCGGAGTGTGTCACAGTACGGCACGTTTCTGATTGGTCGCTCGCAGCAGGCGGCAACCAATCAGACACTGGACACTGTTGACGTCACTTATCTCCGGACATTAGCTCCGGACATTAGCTCCGGACATTAGCTCCGGACAAAGCCACGGAAGTTGGCACAAATTGCAGGAAGTAGTATTCTAGGCAATTATATATTAGATGAATAAAACTGCGCAGTTCCTCCGGCACTGCCTCTTCATTTACTGTAGTCACTGCAGGTCGTGATCTGGATGGGAGAACGCCTACTTCCTGTCTAGCGTGGCCCCAGAGCGAATCGCAGTGACATACGGTACTGTAATTTATATAAAAAGTAAAAGCACTATCACTAATGTGACGAACTATAACTCCCAGCATGCTACAGAAGCTGCAGGACATGTTGAGAGTTACAGTTCTCAAAAGCACTTGACATACCATAAATGGCACCTATGAGATCTTAAAGATATTAAAGGTGACATGTGCTGACACCGGCTGTCCAATGCACAGGCAGAGTGTATTAGTGTAGCAATGGGCTGCATGACTTTAGCCACTTTTTTTTCTCTGAAATGCAGTGGAATTTCTGGGGAAAAAAGTGGCTAAAGTCATACAGCCCGTTATTACGCTAATACACGCTGCCTGTGCATTGGACAGCCCGTACTTAAAAAGCCACCTGGAAACTAGTCAGACAGCTAGGTCCCCAGCGGCTTCTCCCCGTCCGCTCCCATTGAGTGACACTTTTGTTTCTGCGTCCATGTACAGGAAGAGACCTATCAGTGTTTGGCAGCAGTAGGGAAAAAGATTTCACCAGTCTGTGCACCCGCTGTTTTTCATCCTGCCTCATTATAAAAAAGTGATTGAAAAATCATAAGTACCGTACCACAAATTGGTACCAATACAAACTCCAGTTTGTTTCATTAAAAAAAACTCCCAACTATCATACGGTAAACAGAAAAATTACCGAAGAGTTAGTGGTCAGTTACAGTACCGGTATTACCGAATTTATTTTGTTACGCATTGCCTACGGTACCGTATATTGGACTATCCTATTCCACAGCACTTTACAGACATTATCATCACTGTCCCCATTGGGGCTCACAATATCTCTATCTGTATGTCTTTGGAGTGTGGGAGGAAGGTGGAGTACCCGGAGGAAACCCATGCAAACACGGGGAGAACATACAAACTCCTTGCAGATGTTGTCCTGGGTGGAATTTGAACCCAGGACCCCAGCGCTGCAAGGCTGCAGTGCTATCCACTGAGCCACCGTGCTATATATTCTAATGACCTCCTCACATCTTTCCTATAGAATCTTCTCCTGGATTCCTAGGGTTATCACAAAAGGAGGGCAAATTAATTTCTTGGGTGTTATGGAACTTAGGAGCCACTTTAGGAAGGTAAGCTGGGTCAGGTCTTAGTACGACACATCTTCTTATCTCTGCATATAGAGAGGGCATACGAACAGGGCCTGTATATCTCTCACGCTGAGGGCCGATATTAGAGCCACTAATATAATGGTCTCTAGCTAAGGAATTTGGCAGATAAATCTTGTAGGGTATTTAGTTAGTGTCTCTAGTACCAGATTTAGATCCCACGATGGAATTTTTGGGATTGTATAATTGGTGCATCTAATAAATATGCCTTTTCTGGGCATGTTCTCCTTGGTGGGGTGTTGTCCCATACAACAGTGTTGCACAACCTGTGGCCCTCCAGCAAGAGATCCCAAACCATAACAGTGTCAGCCGCAGGACAAAGTACTAGTACCGTACTGATACCATAATTCTGTATTTTCTTGCAGAAATTTACAATAGTGTGATGTACTTTCCTGGAAAGATGTCAAAGCAGAGAAGGATTTCATATAAAATCCCTTTTAAACTGGAGGTAGTGAAGTACGCCAAAGAACATGGGAACAGAGCAGTGGAGAGACACTTCGGGCCACCTCCAACTGAAAGTGATACGGGAATAGAGGAAACAGGAGGATCAGCTGCAAAAAATGGACAAAGAGAAAAAATGTTTTCGTGGGTATGCTGCAAAATGGCCACATTTAGAAGTGGATGTGAAAGAGTGGATAATATGGCACAGGAACAATGGATATTCTGTATCTACAAAAATGATCATTTATGAAGCTAATCATCTTGCTGCCGAGAAAGGAATTGAAGACTTCACCGGATCACCATCATGGTGCTATAGATTTATGAAGAGATGTGGCCTTGCTATGCGCACAAAAACTAGAATTGCACAAAAAATGCCTATGGAATATGAAGCCAAGATTGTGTCTTTTCACAAATTTGTACTGGAAGCAAGAAAGAAAAATGCATTCGAAATGACTCCGATTGGGAACATGGATGAAGTCCCATTGACCCTTGATGTTCCATCAAACAAAACTGTTGATGTGAAAGGTGCCAAAACTATAGCCGTGAAGACCTCAGGGGATGAGAACACCCATTATACAGTTGTGTTGTCCTGCTGTGCAGATGGCACCAAACTGCCACCAATGCTGATTTTCAAGGGAAAAACCATGCCAAAAGAGGAATCATTGTTTATGTTCATGACAAGGGATGGATGGACGAAAATGACATGAAGATATGGATAGAAAAAGTGTGGTCAAAACGTTGTTGAGGGCTTATGAAAAAAACTGCTCTATTAGTACTTGACCAGTTCAGGGCACATATCACTGATGCCACAAAAAGGAGATTTAAAGAAGAGAAAACTCATCTTGCCATAATTCCTGGGGGGGCTTACCAGTCAGTTGCAACCTTTGGATGTTTCCATCAACAATCCATTTAAAGTTTTCATGAGAGAAGAGTGGAATAATTGGACGGCTGCTGGAAATCATGATCTGACACCAACTGGACGAATGAAGAGGCCTACTATCACCCAAGTTTGTGAGTGGGTGAAAACCTCATGACAGTCAGTTAACGATGAAACCATTGTGAAGCCCTTCAAAAAATGTGGCATCAGCAATGCTTTATATGGCTCTGAAGATGACATCCTCTATGAACAGAGTGAAGACAGTGATACCAGTGATTCTGAGGAACCGAGCTTCATAAATATGGACAGTAGTAGTGACGAGGAGTTCTTGGGGTTCCCTGATGACTGAGGAGTTTCCGTACTTAAAGCAATAATGGTTGTTAATGCTGCTGTTGAGTTCTGTTTACATTTGCATTGGTGAAATATATGTTATTAAATATTTTACCCCGTTATTTACTTCAAAATATTTTATTCCTATTTTCAACCTCTAAAACCTAGGTGCATTGTATGGTCCGGTGCATAGGCTACTTTCACACATCAGCTTTTTTTTGTTTCAGGCGCAATCCGGCAAGTTTTGAAAAAAAACCCGAAACGGATTCAATTTTTTTCTACGCCGACTCCTTAGATTTTCTCATAGAGTTGTATTACCGCCTTATTGCGCCTGATGGTTTCATCTGTTTTTTTTCCGGATCCGTCGTAATAGTTGCTTCTGGCGGACGGAGAAAACGTCCAGAGGGACTTTTTTTTTGTCCGGTGAAAAAAGCGCATAGTGATGGAGCCGGTCAAAAACGTGTGAAACGGACATGTGAAACGATGAATCCGGCCTCCGGATCCGTTTTCCAAGCATTTTCTATTGCACATTTTCCGTTTGGGGGGTCTCTCTCTCTCTCTTTTTTCCAGGAAGTCATTGTAAATCCTTGTTAAAGATAGAAAACCTTATCTGGCTGAAAACTGATCTGTTGCATCAGTTTTTTCACTATTTGCAACGGATCCGTTTTTTTGGAACATTAGCCGGATTCTGCCTGAAACAAAAAACCTGATGTGTGAAAGTAGCCTTAGGCTATGTGCACATGTTGAAGATTTGGCTGTGGATCTGCAGCTGTTTTCCATGCGTTGTACAGTATCATGTAAACGTATAAAAAACAAAGTCGGCAGTGCACATGCTGCAGAAAAAAACTGCGGCAAATCAGCAGTGCGGTTTACCTATGGATTTTGCAAAAACAGTCTGGAAAAATCCACACACAATTCTGCCACGTGTGCACATAGCCTTATAGTCTGAAAAATACGGTTGATGCAAGCATCGCTCCAACACGGATTTCGCTGTTGCTTTGTCAGTGAGTCAGGGGTGAGCGATATACAGGCCCTATATATAAGCCTTCCTTGACAAACAATTTCACATACTGTTGTGCAAATGGAATAGACAACAGATGGAAATTATTGGCAATAATCAAGACACACTCAATAAAGGAGTGGTTCTGCAGGTGGGGACCACAGACCACATCTCAGTACCACTGCTTTCTGGCTGATGTTTTGGTTACTTTTGAATGTTGGTTGTGCTTTCACACCCGTGGCAGCATGAGACGGCCTCTACAACCTACACAAGTGTCTCAGGTAGTGCAGCTCATCCAGGATGGCACATCAATGCGAACTGTGGCAAGGTTTGCTGTGTCTGTCAGCGTAGTGTCCAGAGGTTGGAGGCGCTACCAGGAGAAAGGCCAGTACACCAGGAGACATGGAGGGGGCCGTAGGAGGGCAATAACTCAGGGGCAGGACAGCTACCTCAGCAATTGTGCAAGGAGGAACAAGAGGAGCATTGCCAGAGCCCTGCAAAATGACCTCCAGCAGGCCACAAATGTGCATATATCTGCACAGTTAGAAACCGAATCCATGAGGATGGTCTGAGTGCCCGACGTCCACAGATGGGGGTTGTGCTCACAGCCCAACACCGTGCAAGACACTTGGCATTTGCCACAGAACACTAGGATTGGCAAATTCGCCACTGGCGCCCTGTGCTCTTCACAGATGAAAGCAGGTTCACACTGAGCACATGTGACAGACGTGACAGAGTCTGGAGACGCCATGGAGAGAGACCTGCTGCCTGCAACATGCTTCAGCATGACCGGTATGGCAGTGGGTCAGTAATGGTGTGGGATGGCATTTCTTTGGAGGGCCGCACAGCCCTCCATGTGCTCGCCAGAGGTAGCCTGCCATTAGGTACCGATATGAGATCCTCAAACCCCTTGTGAGACCATATGCTGGTGCGGTTGGCCCTGGGTTCCTCCTAATGCAAGACAACACCAGACCTCATGTGGCTGGAGTGTGTCAGCAGTTCCTGCAAGATGAAGGCATTGAAACTATGAACTGGTCCGTTTCCCAGACCTGAATCCGATTGAACACATCTGGGACATCATGTCTTGCACCATCCACCGTCACATTGCACTACAGACTGTCCAGGAGTTGGCGGATGCTTTTAGTCCAGGTCTGGGAGGAGATCCCGTAGGAGACCATCCACCGCTCCATCAGGAGCATGCCCAGGCATTGTAGGGAGGTCATACAGGCACATGGAGGCAACACACACACAAATGAGCATAATTTCCTTGTCTGGAGGCATTTCCACTGAAGTTGGTCCAGCCTGGAATTTGATTTTCCACTTTGATTTTGAGTATCATTCCAAATATAGACCTCCGTGGGATATTAGTTGTGATTTACATTGATCATTTTTATGTTTTATTGTTCTCAACACATTCCACTATGTAATGAATAAAGATTTGCAACTGAAATATTTCAGTCAGTGATATCTAGGATGTGGGATTTTAGTGTTCCCTTTATTTTTTGAGCAGTGTATATGAGTTTCACTTTTTGTATTGAAGAATTGAACTAAATTAACTTTTTGATGATGTTATAACTTAATGAGAAGCACCTGCATATACATACCTTATAGCTGTTTTATATATTTTAAACACCACTAGGTGATACCATTGTATTATTAATGTATTTTCTGAGCAAGATTCATAGTTATACGTATGCATGCGTGTGTCTGCACTCCACATGGATCAGTTTATTATTTATATTTCTAACATTTCATGTTAAGTGTACTACTGATTTATATGTCAGTTTCTTAATTCTGCAATATATCTCCTTTTTAAAAGCCTTTATATTTTTCTGTTGAAATAAAGATTTAAGATTTTTGATTATTATTTCGTCTGTCATGGGAGTAGTTTTTGTAAGTTATGATGTGATATATTATGACTACACTCATATTATATACAGGACAGTATGTGACAGTTATATATTACACTATGACTACAGACATCAGATATTACACGTGACATAACCTGTATATAATATTGGATGCCTGTGTACATAGTACTGTACATACAGTATACAAGAGATACATCACTGGTATATATACTGTGATACAGATGTCATATACAGGATATCTGACCATATACCGTATATTACATTAGGACTAAAAAAAAATCAGATATTATACCAACCGCATATTATCCTGTATATAACAGGGGTTGTCTGTGTACATAATATATTACATACAGTATACAGGAAAATATGTGACAGTTTATATACTGTTACTACAGACAGCTTTGAGAGTGTCAAGTGGTTGCACGAAAAGCACCCACACCGGCAAGTAAATTGTATAAAAGTTTTTACAGGACACCTAACAGTCATTTAACTACATGGTTACACAATTATTTTTTTTCTGTTGTGGCAAACATCAATGTACAACATGTAGATATACTAAGCTGTAGCGCTAGGTTGGCATCTCTGCGTGGTCACACTCGCTTTCTCTGGCAGGGACGCAGACATACTCACCACCCCGGTAGTGTCCTTGATACGTCCTGTGTCATGTGTACGCCGCACAGACTTCCGGCGGCGCACCTAGCGCACGCTCCCCTGTTCTTAAAGGGGCAGTGTGCGCACTTTGAAAAATGTCTCCAGCCAATAGCTGGAAGGCATTTAGTATAAAAGGCACCCTCCCAATTAGCAAGTTGCCTGAGCAACCCTTGTAGTTTCCCTATGCTGAGCATTGTGTGTGCAACTTGTATGTTGTCATGTCCCTCTTCCCATCTAGTTAAAGTTAGCTCCTTATCCTGTCCTTATATTCCCGTATATTGTGAGAGTTATCCTGAAGCCGCTCCAGTGATACCTGAACAGGCACCGTTGGACCTTGAGCCTAAAGTCACTATGCTGGTGCCTGAAACACACACCTCTCTGAACAGGTTCCAAATTCAGCCTGGTCTATGACTCTGAATCCAGTCCATGCCAGCGTACTTGCCCCATCGTGGTCAGCAGCTGCAGTACTGGTGAGAAGGCAACAGCTGTTGGCACAATCGTTAGAAAATAGAAGAAACACAATATGACCCTCAATCTTCCTCGGTCTGGGGCTCCATGCAATATCTCGCCTCATGGTGAAAGGATGATACTGAGAAAGGATAGGAATCAGCCCAGAACGACACACGAGGATCTGTTCATTTACCTGAAGAGAGTTACGACCACATTCTCAAATATTACCATAACACATTGCAACGTCATGGCTTAAAATCCTGGAGGGCACACAAGGTCCCCCTGTTCAGCCCAGCACATGTCCAGGCCCATTTGAAGTTTACCAATGACCATTTGGATGATCCAGAGGAGACATGGAAGAAGGTCATGTGGTCAGGTGAGACCAAAATAGAACTTTTTAGTATCAACTCCACTCGCCATGTTAGGAGAAAAAAAGAATAAGTACAACCCCAAGAATACTGTCCCAACCGTGAAGCATGGTGGAGGAAACTTCATACTTTAGGGGTGCTTTTTTTTTATTCAAAGGGGACAGGACAACTGCACCGAATTGAAGGGAGGATGGGGGTTTTGTATTGCAAGATTTTGGCCACCAACCGCCTTACCTCATTAAGAGCATTAAAGATGGGTCATGGCTGGGTCTTCCGGTATGAGAATGACTCAAAATACACAGCTAGGGCAACTAAGGAGTGGCTCCGTAACAAGCATTTTAAGGTCCTCGAGTGGCCTAGCCTGTCTCCAGACCTGAACCCAATAGAAAATCTTTGAAGGGAGCCGACATTCAATGTTGCCCAGTGACACTCGCGAAACCTGAAAGATTGGGATAAGATCTGTATGGAGGAGTTGGCCAAACTCCCGGCTGCAGTGTGTGCAAACTTGGTCAAGAACTACAGGAAATGTCTGACCTCTGTAACTGCAATCAAAGGATTCTGTACCAAATATTACGTTCTGTTTGCCTACTGTATCAAATATTTATTTCAGGCAATAAAATGCAAATTAAAAATCCTATAGGAGGTGACTGACAACGCCAATTACTAGAGAAGCATTCTAGATTTTCTACTTGCATACTAGAACTCCGAAGGTTATCAAATTATACAGAGATATGTTTCATTATTGACAATGGAACCCCCCCCCCCCCCGATTTTTTTTTTTTTTTTACATGGTTCAGGATATATTGCATCCTGTCTAGAATGAAGAAAAGGTAAAGAGTTAAATTTCAAATGAGCACTCAAGCATTTGGAATCTATCTCCTCTTAAGTGGACGTATTTTAAATGTAAATTTAAAGGGGTTGTCCAGTCTAAAACTACAAGTCTGAAGACACTATGCTGCGAGAATGCTCTGGTTTCAGTGTCGAGAACGGCAAGCATGACCGGACAATCCCTTTAAGTTAGTTTTTTTAGGTGAACATTGTAAGCCATGATGAATAGCGGTTAAGCCACTCAAACTGCGTAAGTTCTGTACCTCATTTTTATGCTGTTATTCTACTACAACATATTTTTATTCAATAAAGAAGATTTTATGCTTTATTCCTGTGGCTGGACTAGATTGATTTTTCAAAAAAAATTCCTCTACAGGTCATATCCGCCAGCGGGAAATTCCTCGATAATTTCAAGTACAGTAGTGTTCAAAAACATGAGTTAGTCACAAAATCTTTATACTAGTTTTTATTTCCATGCATTGGGAACATTGCACACTGTGTTCTAATTCAAAACATGAAGAGAAATGTGTATAATTTTTAACTACGTTACAGAAAATAAAAATTGAACATTGGGCTATTCTAAAAAAATAGCAATGTCTGCATTTGTCTTTACAAACGCACAATATGTATTATTTATGACTAGCATTTTTGTGAATCACTGACCTAATATTTAGTCGTATACCCACAGTTATTTAGAACAGCTTCACATCTATGTTGCATAGAGTCAGCCAACTTCTGGCACCTGTTATTCCAGCCCAGGATGCTTGAACTACATCCAACAATTTTTGGGCATCTGTTGGCTTTGCCTCAGAAACAGCACTTTTAATGTCACCCCACAAGTGAGGGTGACATTGAGGTCCGGGGATTGGGCTGGCCACTCCATAACGTCAATGTTGTTGGACTGGAACCAAGATTGTGCTCGTTTACTGGTGTGTGTAGGGTCGTTGTCTTGTTGAAACACCCATTTCAAGGGCATATCCTCTTCAGCAAAAGGAAACATGATCTCTTCAAGTATTTTAATATATGCAACCTGTTCCATGATCCCTGGAATGTGGTAACTAGGTCCAGCACCATAGTAAGAAAAACATGCCCATATCATGATGCTTGCACCACCATGCTTCACGGTCTTCAGTGAAGCTTGAATGCAGGGTTTGGGGGTTATCTGATGAACTGTCTGCAGCCCTTGGAACAAAAAAAAAAACAACTTTTTTTTTACTTTAATAATTTTACTTTCATCTGTCCAAAAAATGTTTCTCCATTTCTCTTTAGGCCAGTTGATGTGTTCTGTGGTAAACTATCTTCAGTACATGTCTTTTTTCCAAGGACTTTTTGCTAAGAGATTAGCTACACACAGGCATATACTAACTGTCACGGTACCCACAGTGTTATGCAAGGCAATTTCAGTAACACAATGTACATAGCGATCAGAGCACATACAGTGATCTGACAATAACCCAAAATAATAGAACGAGCTCTGAGACGTGGAAACTCTGTAGACCGCAATTCCTGATCCTCTCCAAACACAACTAGAGGCAGCTGTGGATTGCGCCTAAGGCTCCCTATGCAACTCGGCACAGCCTGAGAAACTAACTAGCCTGAAGATAGAAAAATAAGCCTACCTTGCCTCAGAGAAATACCCCAAAGGAAAAGGCAGCCCCCCACATATAATGACTGTGAGTAAGATGAAAAGACAAACGTAGGGATGAAATAGATTCAGCAAAGTGAGGCCCGATATTCTAGACAGAACGAGGATAGGAAAGATAACTTTGCGGTCTACACAAAACCCTAAAGAAAACCACGCAAAGGGGGCAAAAAGACCCTCCGTACCGAACTAACGGCACGGAGGTACACCCTTTGCGTCCCAGAGCTTCCAGCAAAACAAATAGACAAGTTGGACAGAAAAAATAGCAACAAATAGCAAAGAAGCACTTAGCTATGCAGAGCAGCAGGCCACAGGAATGATCCAGAGAAACACAAGTCCAACACTGGAACATTGACAGGAAGCATGGATCAAAGCATCAGGTGGAGTTAAGTAGAGAAGCAGCTAACGACCTCACCAGATCACCTGAGGGAGGAAACTCAGAAGCTGCAGTACCACTTTCTTCCACAAACGGAAGCTCCCAGAGAGAATCAGCCGAAGTACCACTTGTGACCACAGGAGTGAACTCTGCCACAGAATTCACAACAGTACCCCCCCCCTTGAGGAGGGGTCACCGAACCCTCACCAGAGCCCCCAGGCCGACCAGGATGAGCCACATGAAAGGCACGAACAAGATCGGGAGCATGGACATCAGAGGCAAAAACCCAGGAATTATCTTCCTGAGCATAACCCTTCCATTTAACCAGATACTGGAGTTTCCGTCTTGAAACACGAGAATCCAAAATCTTCTCCACAATATACTCCAATTCCCCCTCCACCAAAACCGGGGCAGGAGGCTCAACAGATGGAACCATAGGTGCCACGTATCTCCGCAACAATGACCTATGGAATACGTTATGTACGGAAAAAGAATCTGGAAGGGTCAGACGAAAAGACACAGGATTAAGAACCTCAGAAATCCTATATGGACCAATAAAACGAGGTTTAAACTTAGGAGAGGAAACCTTCATAGGAATATGACGAGAAGATAACCAAACCAGATCCCCAACACGAAGTCGGGGACCCACACGGCGTCTGCGATTAGCGAAAAGTTGAGCCTTCTCCTGGGACAAGGTCAAATTGTCCACTACCCGAGTCCAAATCTGCTGCAACCTGTCCACCACAGTATCCACACCAGGACAGTCCGAAGACTCAACCTGTCCTGAAGAGAAACGAGGATGGAACCCAGAATTGCAGAAAAACGGCGAAACCAAGGTAGCCGAGCTGGCCCAATTATTAAGGGCGAACTCAGCCAAAGGCAAAAAGGACACCCAGTCATCCTGATCAGCAGAAACAAAGCATCTCAGATATGTTTCCAAGGTCTGATTGGTTCGTTCGGTCTGGCCATTAGTCTGAGGATGGAAAGCCGAGGAAAAAGACAAGTCAATGCCCATCCTACCACAAAAGGCTCGCCAAAACCTCGAAACAAACTGGGAACCTCTGTCAGAAACGATATTCTCTGGAATGCCATGTAAACGAACCACATGCTGGAAGAACAATGGCACCAAATCAGAGGAGGAAGGTAATTTAGACAAGGGCACCAAATGGACCATCTTAGAGAAGCGATCACAGACCACCCAAATGACTGACATCTTTTGAGAAACTGGAAGGTCAGAAATAAAATCCATAGAGATATGTGTCCAAGGTCTCTTCGGGACCGGCAAGGGCAAAAGCAACCCACTGGCACGAGAACAGCAGTGCTTAGCCCGAGCACAAATCCCACAGGACTGCACAAAAGTACGCACATCCCGCGACAGAGAGGGCCACCAAAAGGATCTAGCCACTAACTCTCTGGTACCAAAGATTCCAGGATGACCAGCCAACACCAAACAATGAAGTTCAGAGATTACTCTATTCGTCCACCTATCAGGGACAAACAGTTTCTCCGCTGGGCAACGATCAGGTTTATTAGCCTGAAATTTTTGCAGCACCCGCCGCAAATCAGGGGAGATGGCAGACACAATTACTCCTTCCTTGAGGATACCCGCCGGCTCAGATAAACCCGGAGAGTCGGGCACAAAACTCCTAGACAGAGCATCCGCCTTCACATTTTTAGAGCCCGGAAGGTACGAAATCACAAAGTCAAAACGGGCAAAAAACAACGACCAACGAGCTTGTCTAGGATTCAAGCGCTTGGCAGACTCGAGATAAGTCAAGTTCTTATGATCAGTCAATACCACCACGCGATGCTTAGCTCCTTCAAGCCAATGACGCCACTCCTCGAATGCCCACTTCATGGCCAGCAACTCTCGGTTGCCCACATCATAATTTCGCTCAGCAGGCGAAAACTTCCTGGAAAAGAAAGCGCATGGTTTCATCACTGAGCAATCAGAACCTCTCTGTGACAAAACAGCCCCTGCTCCAATCTCAGAAGCATCAACCTCGACCTGGAACGGAAGAGAAACATCTGGTTGACACAACACAGGGGCAGAAGAAAAACGACGCTTCAACTCTTGAAAAGCTTCCACAGCAGCAGAAGACCAATTGACCAAATCAGCACCCTTCTTGGTCAAATCGGTCAATGGTTTGGCAACACTAGAAAAATTGCAGATGAAGCGACGATAAAAATTAGCAAAGCCCAGGAACTTTTGCAGACTTTTCAGAGATGTCGGCTGAGTCCAATCATGGATGGCTTGGACCTTAACCGGATCCATCTCGATAGTAGAAGGGGAAAAGATGAACCCCAAAAATGAAACCTTCTGCACACCAAAGAGACACTTTGATCCCTTCACAAAGAATTAGCACGCAGGACCTGAAAAACCGTTCTGACCTGCTTCACATGAGACTCCCAATCATCCGAGAAGATCAAAATGTCATCCAAGTATACAATCAGGAATTTATCCAGGTACTCACGGAAGATGTCATGCATAAAGGATTGAAACACTGATGGAGCATTGGCAAGTCCGAACGGCATCACTAGATACTCAAAATGACCCTCGGGCGTATTAAATGCAGTTTTCCATTCATCGCCTTGCCTGATTCTCACCAGATTATACGCACCACGAAGATCTATCTTAGTGAACCAACTAGCCCCCTTAATCCGAGCAAACAAATCAGATAACAATGGCAAGGGGTACTGAAATTTAACCGTGATCTTATTTAGAAGGCGGTAATCTATACACGGTCTCAGCGAACCATCCTTCTTGGCCACAAAAAAGAACCCTGCTCCCAATGGCGACGACGACGGGCGAATATGCCCCTTCTCCAGGGATTCCTTCACATAACTGCGCATAGCGGTGTGCTCAGGCACGGATAAATTAAACAGTCGACCTTTTGGGAATTTACTACCAGGAATCAAATTGATAGCACAATCACAATCCCTATGCGGAGGCAGGGCATTGGACTTGGGCTCTTCAAATACATCCCGGTAATCAGACAAGAACTCTGGAACCTCAGAATGGGTGGATGATGAAATTGACAGAAATGGAACATCACCATGTACCCCCTGACAACCCCAGCTGGACACCAACATGGAATTCCAATCCAATACTGGATTATGGGCTTGTAGCCATGGCAACCCCAACACGACCACATCATGCAGATTATGCAACACCAGAAAGCGAATAACCTCCTGATGTGCAGGAGCCATGCACATGGTCAGCTGGGTCCAGTATTGAGGCTTATTCTTGGCCAAAGGTGTAGCATCAATTCCTCTCAATGGAATAGGACACTGCAAGGGCTCCAAGAAAAACCCACAACGTTTAGCATAATCCAAGTCCATCAAATTCAGGGCAGCGCCTGAATCCACAAACGCCATGACAGAATACGACGACAAGGAGCATATCAAGGTAACGGACAGAAGAAATTTTGACTGTACAGTACCAATGGCGGCAGACCTAGCGAACCGCTTAGTGCGCTTAGGACAATCAGAGACAGCATGAGTGGAATCACCACAGTAGAAACACAGCCCATTCAGACGTCTGTGTTCTTGCCGTTCAACTCTGGTCATAGTCCTATCGCACTGCATAGGCTCAGGTTTAATCTCAGGTAATACCGCCAAATGGTGCACAGATTTACGCTCACGCAAGTGTCGACCGATCTGAATGGCCAAAGACATAGACTCATTCAAACCAGCGGGCATAGGAAATCCCACCATGACATCCTTAATGGCTTCAGAGAGACCCTTTCTGAAAATGGCTGCAAGCGCAGATTCATTCCATTGAGTGAGCACGGACCATTTTCTAAATTTCTGGCAATATAGCTCTATCTCATCCTGAGCCTGACAGAGCCAGCAAATTTTTTTCTGCCTGATCTACTGAATTAGGCTCATCGTACAGCAATCCAAGGGCCAGGAAAAACGCATTGATATCACTCAATGCAGGATCTCCTGATGCAAGAGAAAATGCCCAGTCCTGAGGGTCGCCACGCAAAAAAGAAATGACGATCCTAACCTGTTGCGCTGAGTCACCAGAGGAGCGAGGTTTCAAAGCCAGAAACAGTTTACAATTATTCTTGAAACTCAGAAATTTAGTTCTATCTCCAAAAAACAAATCTGGAATAGGAATTCTCGGTTCTAACAAAGAATTCTGAACCACAAAATTTTGAATATCTTGAACTCTTGCCGTGAGCTGATCTACACATGAAGACAGACCTTTAATGTCCATTGTAACACCTGTGTCCTGAACCACCCAAATGTCTAGGGAAAAAAAAAAAGACAAATCACAGTGCAAAGAAAAAAAAAATGGTCTCAGAACTTCTTTTTTCCCTCTATTGAGAATCATTAGTACTTTTGGCTTCCTGTACTGTTATGCAAGGCAATTTCAGTAACACAATGTACATAGCGATCAGAGCACATACAGTGATCTGACAATAACCCAAAATAATAGAACGAGCTCTGAGACGTGGAAACTCTGTAGACCGCAATTCCTGATCCTCTCCAAACACAACTAGAGGCAGCTGTGGATTGCGCCTAAGGCTCCCTATGCAACTCAGCACAGCCTGAGAAACTAACTAGCCTGAAGATAGAAAAATAAGCCTACCTTGCCTCAGAGAAATACCCCAAAGGAAAAGGCAGCCCCCCACATATAATGACTGTGAGTAAGATGAAAAGACAAACGTAGGGATGAAATAGATTCAGCAAAGTGAGGCCCGATATTCTAGACAGAATGAGGATAGGAAAGATAACTTTGCGGTCTACACAAAACCCTAAAGAAAACCACGCAAAGGGGGCAAAAAGACCCTCCGTACCGAACTAACGGCACGGAGGTACACCCTTTGCGTCCCAGAGCTTCCAGCAAAACAAATAGACAAGCTGGACAGAAAAAATAGCAACAAATAGCAAAGAAGCACTTAGCTATGCAGAGCAGCAGGCCACAGGAATGATCCAGAGAAACACAAGTCCAACACTGGAACACTGACAGGAAGCATGGATCAAAGCATCAGGTGGAGTTAAGTAGAGAAGCAGCTAACGACCTCACCAGATCACCTGAGGGAGGAAACTCAGAAGCTGCAGTACCACTTTCTTCCACAAACGGAAGCTCCCAGAGAGAATCAGCCGAAGTACCACTTGTGACCACAGGAGTGAACTCTGCCACAGAATTCACAACACCACAGGTAACTTGAGACTGCCCTTGATCTTGGAGCTGATCATTGGCTGAGCCTTTGCCATTCTGGCTATTCTTCCATCCATTTGAATGGTAGTCTTCCATTTTCTTCCATGTCTCTCTAATTTGGCTTTCCATTTTAAAACCTTGGAGATCATTTTAGCTGAATAGCCGATCATTGTCTGCACTTCTTTAGAAGTTTTACCCTCTCCTATCAACTTTTTAATCAAAGTACACTGTTCTTGAACAATGTCTCAGTCTTTCAAGGAGAAATGTATGTATAACATGTCCTGGCTTCACTCTTAAATAAGGGCCACCTGACTCACACCTGTTTCTTCACAGAAGGATTGACCTCACTACTTGACCTCCTAACTGCTATTTTGAACACACCCCCTTTCAATTAATTATTCTAATACACAAACTCATTAGCATGCAGATCATGAATGCAGTCTAATGAACCAACTGGTAAATTGACGTGGTGATATAATTTATACCAAAAACAGTGATTAATCTGGTCATATTGCACTGCTATTATTTTGAACACTACTGTATAATCATCTGGCCCATGCAGAACATTGATACAAATATATAGATAATACTCATATACCTGTTGGTACAGAAAAATAGAAAACTTTATTATACAAAAAACAATTAACAAGCACAAAATAGACAAATAAAAATGCAGGGATACAAAGGTTGTGTACAATAAGCCAATAAAAGATACACAAGTTAAAGTAAGGGCCAAACGATGTGGCCACAACACCGATGGTCAATTGTCACACGATTTTGTTTCACAAGTGGGAGGCCATTGGCCCACCGAGGATGGGCAGAGCTTTGTCCGCATTGCCGCCGCACTCTCTGATCCTACTCTTAGATACAGGTGGCAGGGCACATAAATACAGTAACACACGTGGTAGTAAACCCTGACTGCCACATAAATCATATGCAAGCCACAGGCATAAATGTAATCACTATGTAACAAAATTAGGAAACTCTAGTGGATGGGAGGATCTGTAAATCACCAAGTCAATGGCAATAATATGACCCGGGTTCATGTTGCTGCAAATGTCCCACTTCAAGGCGGACTTCCTATACAGCTTCTTTAGGACAGAATGATTTGAGTTAGAATGATTGGAGCAAATCTATCCTCATCTAATAACATTTGATCCACTCTTTGATCAGACATTTATTGAACTCTCAACCAAAATCTAGGAAGTCATTTGATATAAAAAAAAAAAGGAAGAAAAAAAACAAAGTTACCAGGTGGTCCATCATCATTAATTCAGGCTTCTTCACTGCCTCTACATACAAAAATACCAAAGGGTTCAGGGTAATGCTCCTAAAAATGGAGCATGCGTTTTCACAAAAGAGCAAGAGATGTTTGGGATGCTGTAGTTTTGGTGACAACCTTGCATTGCCGTACTGAACACATATTTCCACCCTCATACAATTTTTTTTTTGAGACATTAGTTTTCAAATTCTGTACAAATTATTTACAGCTACTAGCCAGGCTGAGTAAATGTGGGGGTTTCCTGGTTGCTAGGGAATCCCTGCATGTAATCAAGCTGGCTACTAGCTGTAAATCTTTCAGCTGCCGTGATGAAAACTAAATCTCCGAGCATTCATAAATACTCGGAGATCACCCGAGCGTGCTCGGGAAAACCCGAGCAACGAGTATACTCGCTCATCACTACATGTGACCACTTCAGGCAATCACTGGGCTCAGCGAATCCACTGATTGTAGCCGATGCAAGCTGCAGAGACCAGCGATTGGCTGCAATCTGTCAGAGTCCAGGAGCAGCAACAGACAGCCAGAGGAGTTGGTAAGCATAGTCAATTTTTTTTTAGCTACTGTAGTGGTAGTGATGGGGTAAAACTTTTTTTTTTTTTTTTTTTAAATAATGGAAACCCCTTAATTTTTAAAACATTTTCTGCTACCATTTTTATTGGCTGACAATAAAGGAGATTCCCCTTAACAGACTCGCTGCTACCTCACTAGTTCGTCCCTTAGCACAGCAAGTGCTCTTCTGATATGGGAATTCCTGTCTTTATTTTATGGGAATTGAGGTTTTTAAACAGGTACTGATGGTTTTGTTGTAGTAACAGGCCAAGGACTAAAATATCAGTAGGACTAAATAAATAAAAAAAATAAGTTGCAGAACCATAATTTATTAGCAGGAAGGCCTCATGACCTTAGAGTACTTGCACGTTTCTACTACAGAGCAGCAGCATTTGCTAGAGGAGGCCATATTGAGTATACACACTTTCTCCTGCACTGTCTCTATAGAC
This sequence comes from Ranitomeya imitator, assembly GCF_032444005.1. NCBI lineage: Eukaryota > Metazoa > Chordata > Amphibia > Anura > Dendrobatidae > Ranitomeya > Ranitomeya imitator. Next base: position 651,720,763 of record NC_091283.1, on the reverse strand, counting down.
AATGCATTGTCCTTTATGACATCTGTAATAGAGAACAGAATACCTATGAAGAGGGGAAGATCACAGCCTTCTTCCAATTGTCATGCAGGAAACTAAGCAGACTGTTTTCTGTATCCCTTGAAACAAGTAATGTCCTATCATTTTGGGGAGGGTGATTTAATGATGGCCTCAACTAAAAGCTTTCATCTGTCATTAGAAATATAAAGTGTTTCCACGTTACTAGTTTCCCCAGGCCCAAATAAAATCTGGCAAATGCACCTTCCCTGATGATCCCCACAGTGTGCCTAAACTGCAATGATCATTAACACAAAGCCTTGCAGTAGTGGGGAGAGACCATTTTATTTATGGTGTGCGTGTCCACAGGAGCACTAGTTGGGCACAATGTATTGGCATAAAGTTGTTAACTTGAAAAAGGCATCTGACGAAACGCGTAGTTTTAGTGGGGTGAGGGGTTAAATTTGTCTATACGTGTAACATTTTTGGATTCATTAAATATTGACAAGTGCTTTGCATAAACATCACTGTTCCTTCTATGCATGCTGGATACACTCCTTTTTTTGCTTGGATATAGCGGTGCTTAGTCTGGACAGAACTACTTCCGTGCTGGAGTGTCTGAAACAGCCGTCATAGTGGTGAGCTGAAATTATTCATATTTTTTCCTTTATTAAAATGTTACATTCTGCAAAGCACCTGTGAGATACAAAATGCTCAACACACCTCTAGCTAAATTTCTTGAAGAGTCTAGATTCTAAAATGGGCTCACTTATGGAGCGTTTCTGGTGTTTTAGCTAGTGATGAGCGAATATACTCGTAACTCCGAGTATTTTTTAGTGCTCGGAGATTTAGTTTTCATCGCCACAGCTGAATGATTTATATCTGTTAGCCAGCATAAGTACATGTGGGGGTTGCCTGGTTGCTAGGGAATCCCCACATGTAATCAAGCTGGCTAACAGATGTAAATCATTCAGCTGAGGTGAAGAAAACGAAATCTCCAAGCACTAAAAAATACTCGGAGGACACCCGAGCGTGCTCGGGAAATCTCGAGTAACGAGTATATTCGCTCATCACTAGTTTTAGCATTTCAGGGGCTCTGGAAATACAACATGGCATCTACAATCTATTTCAGCCAAATTTGTACTCACAATTGAAATAGTGCTCTCTTATCTTTTTGAGCCCTGCCACTTGGCCAAACGTTAACTTTTGACTACATATGGAATATCACTACATTTGTGAAAAATTGAGTAAAATTATGGGATCCATTATTTTCTCATAACCCCTCATGAAAGTTACAAATTTAGGGCAAAAAACAGCATTTTATTCCAAATACCGCTTCTGCCGTTCAGAGCCCTGCCACGTGCTTAAACAGCAGTATTTGAGCACATATAGGGTATTGCCACACTTGGGAGAAAATGCATAATGCAAAGTATAGTCCAATTGTCCCAGTTACTACTTGAGGAAATGAAATTTGCATCTAAAGCAACAAATTTAGTTGGAAAAAAATAAAAACATTACATTTTACTTTGGCTTAATGTCTGTGTAGTGCCTGAAGGGATAAACAAATGTTCTGACAGCAGATTAGAATAATTTGGAGAGGTGTAGTTTAAAAAAATGGTATAACTTCTGGGGAGGGGGTTTAGTATATAGGCCCCTCAAAGTCACTTTAAAACTGAACAGGCCTATAAAAAAAAAAAAAAAAAATAGGATTTGCAAATTTAATAGACAAAAATGAAAAATTGCTGCTAATTTATAACCCTTTTAGCATTGTAACTAAATAAAATTGTAAAAATAATGCTCACAGAGTAGATAAATGGAAAATGTTATTTATTAACTATTGTGTGTGGTATGACTATCTGGTTTAAAGATCTAAGCATTCAAAATTGGGAAGTTGCTAATTTTCAAAAATTTGAATACAATTTCAGATCTTTTCACATATCAACCTAAATATAGCACTCACAAAGTACAATCACAAAAAGCAAACAAAATCTCATTGTCACCGGGATCCGTTGAAGCGTTCCAGAATTATTAACACATAATACACTAGTCAGAATTGTAAAAATTGGCCTGGTCATTACAGAGAACCTGTCACTTTGGAAAATACAGTTTACCTGCAGATATAGTGTTAATCTGCAGGTAAATAGTTATAATTCTGCCTAGTTACCTTAGTGAAAGTGCAGCTACTGGGAGAAAATGCACTTATTTTTCTACACTGGGAGTGGCGCCTGTAAGCCCACCCCCGGAGTTTGACTAACAGACGGCTTTGCAGTAAGTGTGCAGAGCAAGAAGTCAATCCAAGTCCCAGGGAGCCATCCTTGTGCTGTCTATGGGTCTGTGAAAAACACATTTGTATTTTCCCTTTATCTGTGCTGCTGGGAAAAAAAAAACGGACTCCTCCGTGTGTCTTGCACGGACACCCGGTCCATGTAAAAACATGGAATGTGCATAGCAGCATACGTTATAATGGGTATGTGTGGCATCTGTGATAAACACCAAGGTTACTTAACGGTAGCCGTTTTTTCCGGAACCCATGACAGCACACCTGAGAGAGGGGATCCGCTCAGTCAGGACAGGAAACCTACTAAAAATAAAAGGGCGGTACCTCTCCCTCGCTTCAGTTGGTTTACAGAGCATGAGAGGCCACCTGGTTAGTTTACACAGCAAAACAATCACCACATTATATCAACATAAAGCACCCAAGTATAGTGCACACCAAAGGAGTGAAAAGGGGGGGGGAATATAAGGGTGCTGTCATGGGTTCCGGAAAAAACAGCTACCGGTAAGTAACCAAGTAACTTTGGTGTTTTCCCTTCCCCCATGACAGCACACCTGAGAGATTTTTGGAGAAAACACCGTAGGGAGGGACCACCACTTGCAGCACCCTTCTACCAAAGGTTAGGTCAGCCGATGGGGACAGATTCGGTCGATAGTGTTTAAAGAAAGTAGATGGTGAGGACCAGGTAGCGGCCTTACATATCTGATCAATCGATACCTCTGCCTTTTCTGCCCAGGACGTAGCCACAGCTCTGGTGGAGTGAGCCTTGATGCCATCAGGAACTGGGGCACCACTTGGGAAGTAGAACAAGCCAATGGCCTACCTGATCCCCAAAAAATTATTTACAGAGCATAATTAATAATAAAAAAAAAGTGTTAGATGGCTTAACGGTTAAATTTCCTAAAGTTCTCAAGTTTTATTTGCTTCCAAAGGTTCACAAGGACCCGGTCAACCCCCCCGGGACGTCCCATTGTGTCAGGGATGCAGGGATTATGCGACCCCATATGTAAAATTTATAGATTTTTATCTTAAAACACTGGTAGAAACGTTACCATCATTTGTTAAAGACACAACGGACGTCCTGACCAGGGTTGACGGGGTCTTTGTGGATAATGGAACATTACTTCTGACGGCAGCGTGGAGGCCCTTTATGCCTGTATCGATCACACTGATGGCCTGCATGCTGTCCGCTTCTTCCTGGGTGCCTCCGACCTGGACGGCCTGTTATGTGAGCTTATCCTCGATCTGCTGCAGTTCGTTCTAACGCATAATTATTTTTTACGTTTAAAGATCATTTTTTCAACAGAAGCGTGGCACGGCCTTGGGTGCGGCCTGCGCATGCTAACCTCTTTTTGGGTTACTGGGAGAGGTTGGTTTTTGTAGACGTGGGAGCAGGGGCCACCGACCATGTGCTATGTTGGCTAAGCTACATTGATATTGTTTTTTTGGCGTGGAACGGAGCAGCAGCTTGGGGATTTTATGGCTGTGCTCAATTTGAACTCGTACAATATCAAAATGACTTACAAATATGATCCTTGTGTAATTGATTTTTTAGACATCTGCCTGAGGGTGGGCACAGACTCATCCATTCAGACAGATGTATTTTGTAAAACAACTGCAGTGAACTCCTTAGTACAGGCAACCTCTGGGCACAGCAAAGCCACGATTAGGGCCGTCCCGGTCGGACAGTTCCTCCGGATGAGGCGGAGTTGCTCAACTGATCAAACGTTTTAACGACAGGCAGGTGATTTAAGGGAACGTTTTGAGCATCGAGGTTATAGCAAGCGGTGTGTTCGGTACGGGTATAACAGGTCCAAATCGATTTCACGAAACCATCTCCTATACCACAAGAAAAATAAAGACAAGACTGATGAATCACTTCGATTCATATCAGAGTATAATCACGAATTGGACAACATCAGAGCCACCTTAAAAAAAACATTGGTGGGCCTCTCTGGCCCCGTTTCAGTCTGACCGTCCGCTGATGACCCCGCGTAAGGCTAGGAACCTAAAGGATCTCCTAGTTAGGAGTCATTATACTGCACCATCCACCAGTCTTTTTGGTTCAGCACAAACTTTGAAGGGATGCTATACTTGTGGCCACTGTCTTGCCTGCGCCAATGTTCTGCGCAGTACTTTCTTCAGCTTAGCGGATGGCAAGATGGATTTTCAAATAAGGCATATCTCTTGCAGTAGCAAAAATGTCATATATTAGGCTACTTGCAGTTGCCTACTGATATGTGGGATTAACATCTAGGGAATTAAGAGTAAAGGCCCCTTCACATTAAGCGACGCTGCAGCGATACCGACAACGATCCGGATCGCTGCAGCGTCGCTGTTTGGTCGCTGGAGAGCTGTCACACAGACCGCTCTCCAGCGACCAACGATGCCGGTAACCAGGGTAAACATCGGGTAACTAAGCGCAGGGCCGCCCTTAGTAACTCGATGTTTACCCTGGTTACCATCCTAAAAGTAAAAAAAACAAACAGTACATACTTACCTAACGCTGTCTGTCCTCCAGCGCTGTGCTCTGCACTCCTCCTGCACTGGCTGTGTGAGCACAGTGGCCGGAAAGCAGAGCGGTGACGTCACCGCTCTGCTTTCCGGCTGACCGACGCTCACAGCCAGTACAGGAGGAGTGCAGAGCACAGCGCTGGAGGACAGACAGCGGTAGGTAAGTATGTACTGTTTGTTTTTTTTACTTTTAGGATGGTAACCAGGGTAAACATCGGGTTACTAAGGGCGGCCCTGCGCTTAGTTACCCGATGTTTACCCTGGTTACCAGTGAAGACATCGCTGGATCGGTGTCACACACGCCGATCCAGCGATGTCCACGGGAGATCCAGCGACGAAACAAAGTTCTGGACTTTCTTAAGCGACCAACGATCTCCCAGCAGGGGCCTGATCGTTGGTCGCTGTCACACATAACGATTTTATTAACGATATCGTTGCTACGTCACAAAAAGCAACGATATCGTTAACAATATCGTTATGTGTGAAGGTACCTTAAGAGTGAGGGAACACGTGCAGGACATTGGTGCGGCCAGGACAGTGGTAGAGATGTCTGAATTAAAAACTATCCCTAAACACTTTAGGAATTTTCATAATTGTGACCCAAAAGGGTTTAAGGTGAGGGGGATAGATCTGATTCACACTGGGATAAGAGGAGGGAATATAAAGCAGCTACTCGCTCAGCATGAGTTAAAGTGGATAGTTACCCTGGGAAAGGTTAAAACTTATGGTCTAAATGAATCCCTGAATTTTTCCCCATTCCTGTAAAATATAAGAATATAAATTTAACATTTATTGTTGTTTCCCCTCATATATGGCGTTTTCATTCATCATTTTTAATTTGATTTTAATCTTTGTATTATATTTCATAGTTTTCTGCATGAAACGGGCCTACTTTAACCATAATCCTTTGAATTGTTTGAATGGGGGTGCAATAATGGGATGGATACTGGAAGACATGTCATCAATTAGAACTATTACGGACAAGTGGCGTAAGGTTGACCTAGAAATTCCAGGAACTTTTTTCCATGTTCTACTATAAATTTTTGATTTAATTGGCTTCCTACTCTTCAACAGGGTGGAGACTAACCCTGGAGAGAACCCCTGGCGAATCTAACGCCCACTCAAATTCCATGCTGCCAGATGGAAGCCCTTCACCTGAGAGTGGCATACTGGTCCCTGGGTAAGAAGGTCCGGAATCTCTGGTAGAATCCATGGATCGGTAACAGACATCCGCCTTACAAGGGAGAACCATGGTCTCCTCGGCAAAAAAGGAGCAATGAGAATTACTCTCGCCTGATCCTCTCCGATTTTCCTCACCATTGCTGGTATCATTGCTATCAGGAAAAACACGTAGGCCATGGTGAACCTCCACGGTATTTGAAGGGCATCTACTGCAAACGGATTTTCTCTTGGATCTAGTGAGCAGAAGTTCTTGACATTCCTGTTGTGTAAGGTGGCAAATAAGTCTCTGGCTTGCCCCAAGCCTGCACTATTTGCTGGAACACTGGAGGGTTTAGAGACTATTCCCAGACTTCGTTTTCTGCGACTCAGGAAGTCTGCCTTCACGTTTTCCATGCCCCTTATGTGAAGTGCTGTGAGATAGCATGTGTTGTTCTGCCAGCTGGAACAGGATGCTGGCTACCCCCATAAGACGGGATCTTGTCAGACATGACCCGGGCATGGCGACCTTGAAGAAAGGGGAGAAAGTATCTTAAGGCCTTTTCCACTGCCCACAGCTCCTTTACATTTGAACCCTGATCTCTTTCTAGAGCAGACCAGGTTCCCTGTACTGAGTGAGACTTTAGATGTGCTCCCCATTCCGTACCACCCGCATCTGTTGTGATCACGTCCTGCACCGGTCTTAACCACTGGACCCCGATGCCAAATGTTCCCTTACTGTCCACCAGGCCAGGGAATCTTACAGCCAAGGAAAGATGTACTCTTCCATCTAAATGTCCTTTCAATGATCTCTAAGCCAACGGGACCTCCCATTGAAGCTGCCTCAGGTGAAATTGTGCCCAACCTACTGGCGGTATGCAGGATGTTAGGAGATCTTAGCAGGGACATCGCCTTTCTTAACGTCATTGCGGGCTGCTGTATTGCTGACAATACCAAACCACTAAGCTTGGCAATTTTGATCTCTAGCAGGAGGCAGAGCTGACGCCTGGAGTCCAGCACCAACCCAAGGAAGTATTTGATCTTTTCTGGTACCAACTTCAACTTGAGTGTATTTACCACCCATCCTAGCTCTTTTAGGGTTAATTACTTCCTTCACCTGATCTACATAGTGACCTTCTGATTTCCCCACTATAAGGAAGTCGTCCAGGTACGGGATGATAATTCTATCCCGAGAGCGAAGGTACAACATCACCTCCGCTATCACCTTGGTAAACAACCTTGGAGCTATAGACAGACCAAATGAAAGGGCTGAATACCGGTAGTGCCTGACCGGTCTCTGGACGTACAGAGCTACCCTTACACACTTTTGATAATCCCGATAGATTGGGATATGATAAGCATCTTTCAAGTCTATGACCAAAATGAAACAGTCCTGGAACAACATCTTTATAGCTGTTTTTATAGATTCCATCTTGAAGGAGTAACTCACCACCCACTGGTTGAGCTTCCTTAGGTTGAGAATAGTTCTCCAAGAGCCATGAAACTTTTGTATCAAAAAGAGGGAAGAATAAAATACCCTTCCTATTTCTTCCCTCAGGACTTCCTGTAAAACCTGTTTCTGCACCAGTCTCAAGACCTCTGCATCCAGGGCAAGTTGTTCCTCTGGAGACTTCCTGCTGGGTGTTAGCACAAAAGTTTGTTGGGGTGGACTGATGAAATCTATCCTTAAGCCATCTTTGAAGACCTTCAGCACCCAACCACTGGGGGAGATGTTGACCCAGGACTAAGAGCCTCCCACACTTCTGACTTGAGGTCATTGGGGGGACTTTTTTTGATAATGTAGAGGGCCCTCTAAACATGTAACCACACCCCTTTCTGTCTTTGAAGTCCCAGCTCTTCTTTCCCCTGAGGGACACGACCTCTATTAAATTTCCTTCTCCGAAAAGAAGGCTCCCTGGTCTCGCCTGGAAAATGGGGAAATCCCTTCTTTTTTGTCCCCTGCCTTCTCCAAGATATCCTCCAGCTTCCGTCCTAACAGAAACTGACCGTCACATGGAATGGAACACAGTCTATTTTTTGAAGGCAAATCATCTGGACATCCTTTTAGCCACAAGGCGCGCCTGGCTGCATTCGAAAGGCTTGCTACTCTAGCTGCCAACTTTACTGAGTCCACTGAGGAGTCTTCTAAGAAGTCTGTTGCCCCTTGCACCAGAGTCATGTTGGCCAAGATCTCATCCCTTGGAATCTTACTCCTCAGCTGTTCAATTTGTTGGAGCCAGATCATAAGGGAGAAGGCAGTGCACGTCCCAGCTATCGCTGGTTTCAAGCCCCCTGCAGCTGCCTCCCAAGTGTGCCTCAAGAACCCATCTACTTTTTTGTCTAATGGGTCTCTTAGCATGCCGGAGTCCTCTAAAGGCAGGGACAACTTCTTAGAGGACCTAGCCAGTGCTCCATCAATTTTAGGGATCTTATCCCAACACTCAGAGTCCTTCTCCTCAAAAGGGTACCTTCTCTTGGAAGAAGAAGGCAGGCTACCAGACCTCTCTAGCTTCTTCCACTCTTTTTCTATAACGCTTTCACCCTAGTATTAACAGGGAAGGTGCGCTTCCTTTTTTCCTCTAGGCCCCCGAACATAATGTCCTCGAAGAACCTAGGCCTCTTTTAGGCCCATTGTAGACCTGACTGCTTTAACCAGTCTCTCCATCCTCTGTTGGAAAGCACGGCCGGCCTCCTATAGCACTGTCCGAGGAGGAGTCAGCATGGGGGGGGGGTTTCGGGGAGGAGGGAGATGGGGAATCCCCACGAGACTTTCCACCTGATAGAGGGGCCTCAGAATCTGATCAGTCCACGGCTTTTCTTGCCTCCTTTTCTCAAGGCTAACTAAGGAACCTTCCACTTCCACCCCGATTATGGCCCTACGGCTTGTGGCAAAGTCGGGGCTCTCCTCCCGTATTGTCTTATGTATACATGAAAAATAGATATTGGCGTGCACACTGAGGTATTTCACTAATGGAGGTGCCAATTGAGGGGATTGGTGAGATCCCTCAAACTATATAGAATAAATATCAATTGCACACTGCTTTTGAATGCAAACAAGATTTATTTTATTAAAAGTTCAAGACATAAGAGCAACCTTTGAGGGTCAATGCGTTTTGGCCAAACAGGCCTTTTTCACGACAGTTGCATTCAGTAGGTATTCTCTTCTAGACAGGGACTTTTTCTTCCCTGGCGGTGCAATTTGTTAAGTCTGAAGGTTACTGTTCAAGAGATATCCATGAGTAGGTTGATGAATATAAAAAGCCTGTATTTCACATATCCTGGGCCGGGTGATTGCATTAGTGTGTATACAGTTAGCGCAGAGATCCTTCTGCCACTAAAGTGCCAGCGGGGCTTTGCAAAGGGCACATTCTTTATTCTTTGTTTTGGCGTTAGGTTTATGCGGTCCCTGGTGATTAAGCAGAAAATGACCCCATTACCACAAAGGTGACATTCTCGTAGATCACTCACCACCCGCTGTCAATCAAGGGTACCAGATTCACAGGCTGATCAGGGGGACGACCAACGTCCCTCCTGGATACTGTGAAGTCCTGCGACCTCCGGTCAGGACGGCTGCCACTCCTGCCAATCAAGCGACTACTCCTCTTGGTACGCTGGTGACCAGGCAGAGAGCCTGGAGAGAGCTCCTGCTGCTGTCCAATACCCTCCATGGTGAAGCTTCAGACACGAGCGCCTCTTCTGTGGTCATCCCTCCTTATATGAGGGATCCACTGCGCTCTCCACCTCTTCCAGTGCCCAAGTATGCCCCTCCCTCCACCAGGGCTGTGGAGTCGGTAAGCCACAGTTGCGACTCAGACTCCTGGATTTTATCAGGTTCCGACTCCGGCTCCGACTCCTTCACAAATGGCCAATTCGTAACAATAAATTTACTGTTGTCAAATATTAACATCGTGCTTATTCAGTTTCTCACCATCATATAAGTAATCAGACCACTTAGAGCAAAAACTATATTTATTAGAATACAATTAGAATATAGCAAATAACTTTTATAAACTTTTCTAAACTCTTGTAAGTAAATATGCAATAAACACTTATGCAGTTAATAAGAAATCTATAAATTTGTCCTCAGAAAAAGTATTGCCTCTGTCAGATCCTCCTTTATGGATGCCCTCAAATCTGATCTAATTATTTTGAGAGCAGAGAACAACCTCTCTACACTAACTTGGGTTGGTGGCAAAGCAGTAACCACTCGGGCAACATCTCTGACAATGTCAGGATACAGAGGAATCGCTTGTTGCAGTTATTTTTGATGAACGGTCAAATTTCTCAATTTCTTTTAGTGCACATGAAAAATTCTGCTGAAATGTACTGGCTGTGTTGTTTGATGGGGATGACTCTTCTATGCGGGAACGCTTTGCACGGTCCTTGTGATCCAAATATTTTTCGAAATTTAATTCTTCATCAGTTGATGAGGGGGAAGATGTGGCAGGACGACCAAATTCTTCTTGTTCCTCCTGACTGTTCTGCAACCCTTTCATCCTTACTGCTATTTCAAACAGAGCTTCTTTTCCTTTAGTTAGCTGTTGATTATCTAGAAGAATCCGATGCATTGGGTCTACATAAACAGCTGCCAAAAGAATGTTATTTTGTAATAGTAGCTCCTCTCTCCGTTTCATTGATGTAGCAATGCCACTTGCAATTAACCCTCCTCTTTGGGACAGGCGCAACATCAGGTTCTTCCACTCCTTTAAGAAAATACCTGGAGTTAAGTCCTCTGCTTGTAATTTTTTAGTCACTGTAAATGGGTGCTCTAGCAATTTTTCCAGCTCAGTCACCTGATTCCACTGACTTTCATTTAGCGTCAGTTGAGGGTTAGCCATGTCTACAGGAAAGGTTTTCAATTCAACCAAGCGCTGAATCATTAAGTAAGTACTGCCCCATCGTGTGGCTTGATCAATAATTGCCCCTTTTCTAGCACGTCTCTTCAAAATTGAGTCAACTTTAGGGGTTCTGGCAACAGTAGCCAATTTTTTCACCTTGCCAATCAGTGCAGCAGCATGTCCTTCTTGCAGACTGTCTCTTGGCCAGCTGTAGCGTATGCACAACACAGCGCATGTGATGAATGAAAGAACGTATTGACACAGTTTCAACAAGATCATTCTAAACTATCATGTTGCTGTTCATCTGAAGCAACTTCAGTTTGCTCCTCAGTTACAGTACTGTGTTCCTCTATTTCAAACATTTCTGTGTCTGTGGACCCAGAATGTTCTTCTAGCTGCTGGTCACCATCATTACTCTCATTCATTAGCTTAATAGTACTTATCATATTTGAAGCATTGTCAGTTACGACAGAAAGAACTTGCTCTTTAAGTTCATAGTCTTGCAGAACCTTTTCCACCAAGACCTAGAGAAACTCACTGGTGTGATGAGCTTTGGTGTCTTTTACTGCCAATGTCTTGGTAACTATTTCATTTTTGTCACAAACAAATCGGACATTGATGGCAAAATAGTTCACTCTGTGACGTGTGCAGGCATCCATTTTAAGAAACAGAAAGCGTCCCTTGAGAGTTTTTTTAAGTTCTTCCTTTTGTTTAAAAGCTTCTTCGATTACTAATTTTCTAATACTCTCACTCTCCAGAGAAACACCAAGCTTGCGGGCCATTTCCCCATTCAGACACATAAAAGCTGGTCGTGAAAATAATGAAATAGGCACACTATCCTTTACAACAAGCTCTATGATCTGTTTTTTAAATGTATCTACTGTCATTGTCACAGTAACTTTGTCACTGACAAAATATCTTGCAACTAATGGCTGCAAAGTTCTCTGCTCCTTGGTTTGGCTGGAAGAGCTGGGCACTGATTCATTGGTTTGGATGCAGTCTCTCATCCACTGCTTTCAGTACTTCTGGATGAAAGCGCTGTAAATGTCTCTTTAGATTAGAAGCTCTGGTAGGAGCATTTTTATCTTTGCCTGAATATGCACTGATCTTGGCTTCACAGCATTTGTTTTCATCTGGATCATTTGTCATACACTGACAGACATAATGTTTTCTATCTTGAGTGATGGTGAAATGTTCAAATACAGCTGATTTAATGTGACGCTTCTTTGACATTCTCAGGTTTTTAATTCTGCATTCACAATCCAAATGACAATTGTTTTTCATAAAAACAATTGTACAAAATTATTGGCAGGTCGTACAACTGATATAGTGGTCAGTAATACTGTTATTCCTCATGTACTCGCAGTTTACTGATGCAAAGTTTGTGGAAAGGATAATACTTCTTACAGTCTTCCTCTTCTGAGTAGCAGCTGTGAGATGCTTGGAAGACGCACACCAAACATCTAGTCTAGAGGAGGAGCTTAACTACTAAGAATTTGCAACACATTTTCACTTTCAGTTTCATACATTGTAAGTAGGGGGGTTGGGGCAGCAGGAGGTTAACCAAGTATAAGATTAGATAAGGGCAGTGGAGAACAGTGACACACAAGAAGTAAGAAATGTCTCTATCTCCAGCAGAACTGCTTATCACTGTTGTTCATAGTTTGATAGAACATATATTTCAGTAACATTTATAAAATTCATATGAAAGTTCAATTATGAAATATTTATACATTTTTTTAAAGCTGGAGTCTGAGTCGGTACATTTCTACCGACTCCGACCAAAACTAACTCCGACTGACTCCACAACTCCGACTCCACAGCCTGCCCTCCACTGCCACCCTGCCGGGACGCGTCCAGAACCCCTGCGCCCCGGCCGGTGTTTTTCGCCCTGGGCGCCGCCATCTTGTATCCGGAGCACACCGCTGATGTCACGTGGGCGACAACAGCAGCCCGCTCCCCGGAAGCACAGTTCGCAATGGAGCGACGGACCGCCAGCAGAGGAGGGAGAGCGGAAGCCACAGAAGAGCAGCTGGACCCCTGACTATGCTGCCCCACGCCTGCACGTACGGCGAGGCCCACAGAACCCGCAGAGAGCGCTTCCACCACCTGAAGGCCGGCATAAAGGTGCTGTACCTGTTCTTCTAGTGCTGGGACAGGCGTGGGTGAGGACAAAAAAAATAAAAAACAGAAAGTCTTCCAACCGCCGTCTTTCAGCACAAGGGTCCCTGTCAGGACAGGAAACCCAACTGAAGCGAGGGAGAGGTACCACCCTTTTATTTTCAGTAGGTTTCCTGTCCTGACTGGGCGGATCCCCCTCTCAGGTGTGCTGTCATGGGGGAAGGGAAAAAAGGGATGCCACACATATTGTAAACAGGGACGGACATGAGTAGGATTTCTAAGGATATGTGCACAGGGCAAGTATTTGCAACATAATTTTCTGCACTGATAACGAGTCACAATCCCTCTAAATAGACATGTTTTTGGTGCAAATACTCAACTTGTGCACGTACCTTAAGGTGGCGGGGCGACATTGTAATGCTATTACCTTCAGATTAACCTTACATATGCAGGTAAATTGCGTTTTACAAAAAGGTGACAGGTTCCCTTTAAAGGTCAGAATTGGCTGCGTCAATAAGGGGTTAACCCTATCCCAGAACCATTTGTATCTAACAATCTATTTAACTAAGTAAAAGAGAACACTTTGGGTCTTGACATGGAGGTATCTGTTAGGAGTCGAGTTTCCTCTGCTGCACAGGGGGAATCTCGATCCGTGTCTGCTGCGGTTTCCCATCCAGCATCGGCCGCAGTGGGGTCTGCTCAGCGGAGACGTCGCTCCCAGCGTCTCGCTGAGGCTGATTCTGTGCATAGGGTCACTACTGCCTTTTCTGGCTTTCCTATGGTACCCTGCACTGATCTGCGGCGAGCAGGCCTCTCTGGGACTAAGTCCTTATTTACACACACTGAGCATGCCCAGGGCAGGGTCTCCCATTGGAGGTCGAGGGCCACATGTTCGGTCACATGCTCAGGTGCTGCAGTACATTCCATTGGTCCTTCTGGAAGGTCCTGAAAGGGCAAAACATGCTCAGGTACTGCAGTACTTTCCATTGGTCCTTCTGGAAGGTCCTGAAAGGGCAAAAACTTCAGTAGCAGCTTCCTGTGCTGCAACTATATAAACTGCGCATGACCGCACGGCCATGCGCTAGTATCGTCTTAAGCTATATGCTTTGCGCCAATGTGGTCATGTGTTTGAATGTGTTCAGGGACCCGGCTGAAATAAGCCCCTAGAATGCTGGCATCTCCGGCGAGGAGTTTTGTATGCATGCATGACCACTCACTGCTCACATCTGGGTAGTTGGCCTGTGCCTCTGTGAAAGTCTAACAGGGCACAGAGCTTTTCTCTCGCGGTTACTCTGTGAAGCTAACAGAGTTGGTATATACCGCCATATAGAGCCGCCATTATTTAACAGCAGGTGCTTTCCTGCACGGTGGATCCCGGGTTGCGAACGCACCAATTCCATTTAATAAATTATATATTTGGTGCGTTCCGCCAACCCTAACAGTATTACACATTTGAACAAGGAAAAAAAAGAAAACTATACCAAATGTCATAGGTTTAAGTCTATGTTCACATAATGTTAAAGAGATTGTCCGGTCCAAAATGATAAGTCTGCAGTCACTTTTGTGTGACTGCAGACTTAGGAATATCCACCCCAGCGCACACACTGTGCGCTGGGGGGGAATTCGCTGGTTTCTGACCTGGGACCGGAGGGTATGTAGAAGTTATACATAGTCCTGGCCAGTGGGCTCAGCCTTGCTTCCATACACTTGTATGGAGCGAAGCTGCACCCTACAGGTATATTGACCAAGGCCACACACAGTAGATGGGCCCTAGCCTGGAGTACGTATAACTCATACAATACCCTGCGATCCTCGGGACAGAAACTGGTGAATCCCCGCAGCGCATAATGCATACGCTGGGGGAATTTATAAGTCTGCAGTTACACAGTGTGACTGCAGAATAAATCAATCTAGCCCATAATCTATACCTATGACATTTGGTATAGTTTGCTTTTCTTCTTGTTCAAATGTGTAGTATCGATTTGGACCGGACAACTCGTTGGACATGTCTATGCTGTTATTGTGATTTTCACAAAAGCAGTTGTGTAACACATGGCAAGACACAATAAAAAACATGATTGGGGAACAGATTTTAAATAGGTTCTTCCAAGTTCATAAGTGTTCTAAATCAGAGGTGCACAACCTAAGGCCTGGGGGCCACATACGGCTCGCTATACCATTCTGTGCAGCCTCCAAACTGGTTTAATTAATGCTTGCCCATGCCTGACTATTTGCATGACGTTTACGTAACAAAGAAAAGTGGAGTGGCACACAGTCCTCTAGGTCACCCATACATTTTTAGACTGGAGTCCCTTTGCTCCTCCTTGTTACTCCTGAAAAATTTGCACCTGGTTTATGCTTGTGGCGCTATACTTTGTATTTGTAGCTTATGGCATTTAAGAGAACAATGAGAAGAGCCACATTATCACATGGCCTTTCAATCTCCTTAGTGTAGGTAAAAGGGACCATTATTATTCCCAGAGATAGAGGTTCCACTTTGTGGACTACCATCTATCAGACATAATTTTGATTTGCCGCAAGGGTCTCAGTTGATAATACCCCCCTAAGTTTTTCAGCAGCCCTTGGGAGTGGGTCAACATGACAATGTGTCCTTCGGACCAGAAAAGGTTGTGCAGTCCTGTTCTAAACATTTACATCTTATCTGGTACACATTAATCTCATCTATGGTCTATTTTTTGGTTCGAAGAAAACTGGGCATTTTAGAGAAATTTTCTAGTGCCACCTATTAGATGTAGCAATCCTAATAATCAATATTGACCCTTTAATGAGTCTTGCGGTATGACTTAAGATAAGCCAAAACAAACACTCCATTTGCAGACACATGTTTCGGGGTGTTTGCCCCTCATCAGTGCAAAGTAGGAAATACAATTTGGCTTGGCGAAAGGCCTCTGACAGTGGTCTAAAGAGGAAAGTTTCTCCTTGTGGAGAGTGCCAAGCCAGTCTAAGGAGACATAGACCATGCAATGCTCCTCTGGCAATTCAATTTATGCAACTAGCCTCTTCAGTGAGAAACAAGACTTGATTTCTAGTGCCAGCTATTAGATGTAGCCATCCTAAAAGTAAATATCAACCCTTTAACGAGCCTTGTCACATGGCTTGGGATTTTTGGACATTGATGCCAACGTGAGGACATTTTTTGGTGCTATAACTACTTTAACTGTATAGTAACATATTTAGACTTTTATTACTAAACATATTATTACGACAAATGCATCTTTTAGCAATGCAAACATAATAGTCAAATAATCTGTACAGTGGTCAAGTCGCTTCCAAATATTTTTAAAAGATATTCAAAATAGTCAACTTAGAGGCGAAGCTTAATTGCTTACTCACACGATTGTACATTGTAATGCTGCGGGTTTCTTGAAGCAAATAGCCTCGCATATGCCTATGAGTTACCGTAGTTCAGGTCAGGGGACCCACCATTGAGCAGGGAATTGTAACAGGGACCAGAAAATAGGGCTGCTATACAGTTTCAAGTGCGTGAGCTCAAAGAGTGAATTTCCACACTGTTGCAGCTACATGGTAGTTGCCAATGGCTGGACAATTTCAAGAGAAAAACGTGGGTATTATTATGAGCTAAATCATGCAGCCACTGGATTTGGGTGGGGTTTTGTTTGGATGAGTATGCTTCAGCATGGAAGCCCCCTCGTACACATAATGGTGTGGTATTGTTGTTACAGAAGACACTTCCATTATTTTCTACCCACATATCTGAGCAAGTTAAAAAAAGGTACTTTGCATAATAAAAAGTAGCAGATCACTCAGTATGGAGAAATCTTGTATATCAAGTAATATAGCATTAGATTTTAAGCCTTTGAAATACGATCTGCATACGCGGTCTTCAGTACAAAGAAACATGATCTTCTGTATAACCGTTTGGATGTATGACAACAATGGGGTTAGACCCACCTTCAGATAAAGAGCTGGGGTTGTCTTCTGTGTGGCTTTTCTGATGGATAAGAAGCTGGGATTTGCTGACAAACGACTTCCTACACTCTGAACAGGAATAAGGTTTCTCTCCTGTGTGGACCCTCTTATGAACTGAAAGATTTGATTTAAGAGTAAATGCCCTGCCACATTCTAAACACGAATATGGCTTTTCTCCCGTGTGAATTCTCAAGTGCCGAATAAGATCAGAGTTACGCTTAAAACTCTTCCCGCATTCCGAGCATGGATACGGTCTGTCTACCACGTGAATTTTGTGATGCCGGATAAGATCAGACTTGGTGATAAAACATTTTCCACATTCTGTACAAGAAAACGGTTTTTCGCCTGTATGAATTCTCTGATGTTCAATAAGATGGGAATTGCTTATAAAACTCTTTCCACACTGCGAGCAACTAAATGGTTTGTCACCACTGTGAAACCTTATGTGGCTTAAGAGATTTCGTTTTAGGGAGAATGCCTTCCCACACAAAAAGCACATATAAGGTTTCTCCCCTGTGTGGCATCTCTGATGTGAAAGGAGTTCTGAAAAACATCTAAAATATTTTCCACACGTTATGCACAAATGTGGTTTCTCCTTCACTTTATGTTCCTCGATTGGATCAGGAAGATGTTCATTGTAAAAAGCCGCAGATGGGTGCACTCCACACGAGCCCTTCAGATTTAGAGAGGACAACTGTCGAGTAGGATCTGTGAGACTAAAAACTTTCTGGACTGTAAGATTTCCTCTATCCAAACACAGAGTGCCCTTCTTCGTGGAAGATGACTTGTATGTTGTCCGAGCTACGTTTGGACTAGTGGAAGAGTTTGTGATATCTTCTTTCGCCAAGAAGGCTGGTAACTTTGTAAAAGATGCTAATTGTTGTTTATTTGTTTTAACAGAATAAGGGTCTAAGGAGTGTCCTTCTGTGTCCTCTTGTATGGAGCCCTTATTAATAGGAGTAGTTGGGTCTTGTGTAATTTCCAAGGCTGTGCTAGAATGAGACACTTTGAGCTTTCCTTCATCAAATGGGAGAGGTTCTTCTTTAATGCTGGCAACTGGATAGTGCAGTGTAGAATTTGTATAAATACTCATTTCGGATGATGGACTTGGTACCCCTTGAGGTATGATCACAGACTCTGTTAATTCTGTTGGGAGAAATAAAATACTTAATAGATTAAAGTCCACATACTAAAGTTGAAAGGTGGCTGAAGACCCTAGATATTTGCTACCATATCAGTTAGCAATTCCTCTCAATATCCCTAGAAACCTGTAAGCTCAGATCTGCCAAACATATACGTGTTTTCCGTAATGTATGAGCCAGTGCCAGCAGTTGATTCCCCACATGAGAACAAAGAATCTGGTATGTTAAAATTCAACAGGCCTAAGCCTATTCACTGTCTCTAATGTATACCATACTGGGAGAGTTTGGACCCTCTAGAGTGGAGGGAATCAAATATGCAATATGTATTGTTTAAGAGGCAAAAAAATGTCAATTATGTTGCATGTAGTAAATTATTGTCGCACCCCTCGGATCAGTAGGAAGCAGAAGCGAAGATAGATAAGACTACTTTCTGCGCTGTCACACATTTGGCCCCATTGGAGCTTACGTCCGAACCCCCCACAAAACAGGATTCAGGCGTATGCGCCTACATGGCCATAGACTATAAAGGTGACAGAGTCAGCGTGTTCTCCGTTGTGCATCATTTTCAGGCTCAAGCATATGCACTTACCAGAGACGGACACATAGACGCAGTCTGCTACAACTGAGTGTCTGTAGTCTCCAATAGGCATATACGCCTGAAAATGATGAACATTGTAGCACACGTTCACTTTGTCTCTACCATTATAGTCTATGGCTCCATCTGCGCATGCATCCCGTTTTGCGGGGATGGGTCCTTTTGGACATGAGCATCGACATGACCAAAGAACGTGTGACAAAGCGCAGTGTGAAAGCACCTGTCACGGGGCTACCGCAACAGAGAGGTTCCAGAGAACCGCAGCGCTCTGGGCCTCGTTCACACACAGTGAACAGAAGCTCTTCACATGTATTCTGACCTGGCAGCTTTGTGCCAGCAGTGCAGGAGTTAACTTTATTGCTGAGTTGCTGAGAGCTGGGTCTCTCTCAGCTGAAGTGGATTTTGTAATCTGATCCTCTATATAGACCCAGTCCTGACTTCAGCTATTGTCAGTGATCAGTTCTACTGCCTGGCTTGGAGGTTGAAGGAGCGTAGTGTTGGTGTTGGAGGTTTATTTACAGAGATTGGTATCTGCTGTTTTGGTTGTATGTTAAACCGGTTTTCCTTCCTAGTTTTCTCCTTCTCTTCCCTTCTATGTGTACCCTCTGTGGTTGTGTGAGCATTTGGTGAGTTTGAGACTTTTAGTTACCTTGTCTGTATACCCTGTTATTTGTTGTATTATTACACTGGTGCAGTCCACCTCCTTTGGGGGGAGAGGGGGCCACTGATAGGGCCTGCACAGGAGATAGGTATACGCTAGCAGCTCAGGCTTCCTAACCATCATAGGTACCCCTGAGATAAGG
Organism: Ranitomeya imitator; assembly: GCF_032444005.1. Classification (NCBI taxonomy): domain Eukaryota; kingdom Metazoa; phylum Chordata; class Amphibia; order Anura; family Dendrobatidae; genus Ranitomeya; species Ranitomeya imitator. The sequence continues at coordinate 651,701,372 of NC_091283.1, read as the reverse complement.
GGAAGCCAGGGCCCCATTATAGTGGTAGGGACAGGTGCGGGTTCCAGTACGCCGTCCTGCCCCTTTATCGCCACTTACGGCGTGACAGCACCTTAACAAAAGAAAAACAGTGACTGACTGATTTTGCTTTCAGGTATCTCCCATCCCCCCCCCCCAAAAAAAAAAAATCACAGAAGTAACACTTTTCATCCTGCTCCTTAAAAGGGTATTCCCATGTCCAAGATCCTATTCCAATATGCAGTAGATGTAATCATAATAATAATAAAAAAATAATATTACCGAGTACCTTCAATTAGAAATGTAGTATAGTTTTTCTGATTCTCAACGTCTCTTTCCAAATGTGCAGACATTGCACAACCTTAGGCAAGTAAAGAAATAGGACCAGATTCATTAACCCCTTCCCAACCAGCGACACAGCGTATGCATCATGAAAGTCGATGCCAATCCGACCTGTGACACATATGCTGTGTTACAGAATGATCGCGTCCCTGCAGGCCGGGTGAAAGGGTTAACTGTAATTTCATCCGACCTGCAGGGACAGGGGGAGTGGTACTTCAGCCCAGGGGGGTGGCTTCGCTCCCCCCCCCCCCCCGTGGCTACGATCGCTCTGATTGGCTGTTGAAAGTGATGTTTCCCTTTCAATCAGAGCAGTCGTAATATTTCACCAATGAAATACCTGCCGGGACCTGGGGTACGCACCGCTCATGCCGCTTTCCTATTGGTCTATTTAGACCTTGTGATGTGTCACATGCTGCGTCTCCATGACTACTTGGTCCTTGTCCATACTGATTCAGTATACCCCCTGAAGAAGTGTCCAACGTGGACACGAAACGCGCGTCGGGCTTCTCACCATCTAGAGAGGGTCTGTGCACACAGCGGTAAGCATTGCGGATACTATCTCAGTATGCGCCTTGTGTTATTTTCTCATATCTGCTCCGCAGCACTTCATAGCATGGCATAGTGTGTCTTTTTTTTTCCCATTTGGGCTGCACCTGGCTTTGTGCCGGATCTTACTTGTTACTCTTGCCGCTCCTCGCAGATTACAGCCATAACTATAAGCACATTTCACTGGCGATGTGGATATTGTTGTAAGCGCTCTCTATATGTCAACTTACACGCACTATTTATTATATAGAGCACTGTAGCATAGTACAGCGTGTATTGAGTTTACGCCCACCTGGGCTGTATCCAGCTATATATTGGAATTTACCTGCCTCTCTTGCCGCTGTTTACAAACTATAGCCACAACCATAAAATTTAACCCGTGTCAGCGTTTTATACATAACTGCTATGACATAATATTGTGCTGTGGTTATTAAGGCTGGGCTCTATATTACTGCATGACATGCACTTATTTTTATATGTATCCGCCGCACTATTTATGTTGCTCTTAAAGGGCTCAAGTTATATGTATAATTATATCTTGATATATAACTACTGTAAAAACTCTAGATTAGTTCCTTGGGAGGTCTATTTTCCAAAATTGGGTCACTTGTGGGGGAGCTCCAATGTTTAGGCACACAGGGGCTCTCCAAACGCGACATGGTGTCCAATAACGATTGGAGCTAATTATTCATTCAAAAAGTGAAATGGTGCTCCTTTGCTTCCAAGCCCTGCGCCCAAACAGTGGTTTACCCTCACATGTGAGGTATCGCTGTACTCAGGAGAAATTGCCCAACAAAGTTTAGGATCCATTTTATCCTGTTGCCCATGTGAAAATGAAAAAAAATTGAAGCTAAGTACTTTTTCATTTTTACAGATCAATTTGTGAAGCACCTTGGGGTTCAAAGTGCTCACTATGCATCTAGATAAGTTCCTTGGGAGGGGGTCTAGTTTCCAGAATGGGGTCATTGTGGGGGAGCTCCAGTGTTTAGGCACACAGGGGCTCTCCAAACGCGAAATGGTGTCCGCTAAAGACTGGAGCAAATTTTCCATTCAAAAAGTCAAATGGCGCTCCTTCCCTTCCGAGCCTTGCCGTGTGCACAAACAGTGGTTTACCCCCACATGTGAGGTATCGGCGTATTCAGCAGAAATTGCCAACAAATTTTAGGATCCATTTTATCCTGTTGCCCATGTGAAAATGAAAAAATTGAGGCTAAAATACTTTTTTTTTTTTTTCCACAAAAAATTTCCTTTTTCATTTTTACGGATCAATTTGTGAAGCACCTGGGGGTTCAAAGTGCTCACTATGCATCTAGATAAGCTCTTTGGGAGGGTGTCCGCTAAAGATTGGAGCCAATTTTTCATTCAAAAAGTCAAATGGCGCTCCTTCCCTTCCGAGCCCTGTCGTGCGCCCAAACAGTGGTTCCCACCACATATGGGGTATCGGCGTACTCAGGACAAATTGTACAATAACTTTCGGGTCCAGTTTCTCTTTTTACCCTTGGTAGTGTTGCTAAAAGATCATTTTTTGTGACTAAAAAGTGAAATGTTCATTTTTTCCTTCCATGTTGCTTCTGCTGCTGTGAAGCACCTGAAGGGTTAATAAACTTCTTGCATGTGGTTTTGAGCACCTAGAGGGTGCCATATAGACCCATCAAACTAACTTCAAATGTGAGGTGGTCCCTAAAAAAAAGGTTTTTGTAAATTTTGTTGTCAAAATGAGAAATCGCTGGTCAAATTTTAGCCCTTATAACTTCCTAGCAAAAAAAAAAATTTTGTTTCCAAAATTGTGCTGATGGAAAGTAGACATGTGGGAAATGTTATTTATTAACTATTTTGTGTCACATAACTCTCTGGTTTAACAGAATAAAAATTCAAAATTTGAAAATTGCTAAATTTTCAATTTTTTTCACAAATAAACGCAAAAATTATCGACCTAAATTTACTACTAACATGAAGCCCAATATGTCACGAATAAACAATCTCAGAACCGCTAGGATACGTTGAAGTGTTCCTGAGTTATTACCTCATAAAGGGACACTGGTCAGAATTGCAAAAAATGGCCAGGTCATTATTAATAATAATAATAATAATAATAATAATAATAATCTTTATTTTTATATAGCGCTAACATATTTCGCAGCGCTTTACAGACATTATCATCATTAAGGTCAAAATAAGCTGAGTCATGAAGGGGTTAAAGGCAATCTGTCAGTAGGACCAATCTTCCTAAGCGGTTTTTATGGACCTATAGGTCATAGAACAGTGAATACCGGTTTTTACGTACCGGTAATAGGATTTTACAGAGTCCACGACAGCACCCACAACGAGAGAGGGGATCCGCCCACCTTCCGGACAGGAACCTACAGGTTAAAAAGGGGCGGTCCCCCTCGCCCTCCAGTTTGTGTTCCAGAGTACAAGGGATACCGCCAATGCATCAGTACATGACAATATTATCTTAAACACTACTAAATACCACCACCTCTATAGAGTGATCTCTAAGGCACCCCTTCCAACAGAGTGCAGGAATAAGTAACTAAATACGGGGGGGAATGTATGGGTGCTGTCGTGGACTCTGTAAAATCCTATTACCGGTACGTAAAAACCGGTTTTCCTATCGCCACGACAGCACCCACAACGAGAGACTTTCAAAGACTATTTAACTGGGAGGGACCACAGCACTAAGTACTGAACAGCCAAACTGTAAGCTGGAATTAGCAGATAGATCAAGGCGATAGTGCTTATAAAAGGTGGAAGGTGATGACCAAGTTGCCGCCTTACATATCATTTCAATGGGGACATCTGCCTTCTCCGCCCAGGATGATGCCATGGCCCGAGTGGAGTGCGCCCTGATGCCTTCTGGTGGTGTTACTCCCCTGGCAGAGTAGGCAAGACATATCGCTTCTCTAATCCATCTAGCGATAGAGTTCTTCGTGACACCAGAACCCTTTTTCTGATTCTGGAAAGAAATAAACAGAGCCCTACTCTGTCTCCAGCTTTGTGTCCTATCCAGGTATTCTAATATCGCCCTCTTTACATCTAGGGTATGATATTTTTTCTCCTCTTCTGAACCTGGATTTTCATAGAAAGATGGTAAATATATCTCCTGACTTCTATGAAATTTAGTTGCTACTTTTGGTAAATATGCAGGATCAGGCTTTAAGACAATCTTATCCTGGAGAATTATTAGATAGGGAGGATCTACTGATAACGCGTGTATATCACTGACCCTCCTGGCAGACGTTAATGCTAAAAGTAGAGCTGTCTTTAAAGTTAAATTTTTTTATCGAAAGAGAGTCTAATGGCTCAAAAGGAGGTTCGGTCAACGCCTCAAGCACCAAATTTAGATCCCAAGGGGGTATTCTTACAATATGGATTGGATTAGAACGCTGACATGCCTTAATAAACCTAGCAACCCATCTATTACCAGCTATATCACTGTTATATAGAGCTCCCAAGGCTGAAACATGAACTCTTAAAGTGTTGACTGCTAAACCCAATTCCCAGCCTTTCTGAAGGAATTCTAAAATAGCTGAAATCGGAGCCTTATCTCCTAATGGTTGCTGATAAAACATAAGGAATTTTTTCCAAATTTTTGTATAGATCTTTGTAGTAACCTCCTTCCTGCTTTTCAATAAGGTATTAATTAAAGCATTAGAGAACCCTCTCTCCTTCAGAAGCTCCCTCTCAAGTTCCAAGCCGTTAAGTGAAGAGTCTCCAAATTTGGATGACGAAATGGACCTTGAGAAAGGAGTTCCGGAACTACTGGCAGCACCCAGGGATCGGTCACAGACATTGTCCTGAGGAGAGAAAACCAAGGCCTCCTGGGCCAGAAGGGGGCAATTAGGATCACTCTGGCTCCTTCCTACCGGATCTTCCTGAGAACTATCGGAATCAGACACATAGGGGGAAAGGCATATGCCAGCTGGAAGTCCCAACGGACACGAAGGGAATCCACTATGAATGGTTGGTCTGTTATGTGTAAGGATGCGAACCTCCTGACCTTCCTGTTCTTCCTCGTAGCAAATAGATCTATCGGCAATCCCCACAGATTGACTATTTGATCGAATATGTGTTGGTTTAGGGACCACTCTCCCTGACGCAGGGAATGGCGACTGAGATAGTCCGCCTCTATATTGAGTTCCACTTTTATATGAACTGCCGACAGGGATTGTAAGTGATTCTCGGCCAGAGACAATATCTGTGCTGTAGTGGTCATTAGGGATCGTGATCTTGTCCCCCCCTGATGATTGATATAGGGTCACCACAGTCATATTGTCTGTTTGTATCTGTACATGTGAATTCCTCAGGGATGGTAATAAGCAAAGAAGAGCCTGTTTGACTGCAGCAAGCTCTCTTAGATTTGAGGAATTCTGGGACTCCTGAATCGACCATCGCCCTTGGGTTAGAATGTCTCCCATATGGGCTCCCCAACCGAACGGACTGGCATCTGTTGTAATTATGTTGTCCGGAGTGATGGTCCAGAGAACTCCTTTTGACAAATGTGCCAGATTGAGCCACCATCTCAAATCGTGAAGAGTGGCGGGTGATAGACTGAACTTTCTGCTCAGAGCACCGTGAAGATCTTTTTCTGCTTGAAGAACCTCGTATTGAAGCATTCGGGTATGAGCCTGAGCCCATCTCACCGCCGAAATACACGCAGTCAAAGATCCCAGTAGAGACATTGCGTCTCTTAAACTTAAGTTTGGAACTTCTCTTACGGCCGTGATCCTTTGAATGATCTTCTGCTTCTTCTCTTCTGGTAGGAAGGATGACTGATCTTCTGAGTCTAGAAGAACTCCTAGGAACATCTGACGTCTTGTGGGTTCCAGCCGTACAGGTGCCTACGATTGCGGGCTTAAGGGCTCCAGATGATGCCTCCCACACCTTCTTAAGGAGCATGTCAGCCTTCCTGTCTGAAGGATCCTTAAGAAGTCCTACATCCTCTAATGGTAGCGAGGCTGTTTTCGAGGTAGAGGCTACTGCCGCATCTACTTTTGGGATCTTCATCCACTGGGATAAGGTGTCATCCTCAAAGGGGTACCTTCTCTTTGCAGCCGAAGGTAAGAACCCTTTATCTAGCTTGTCCCACTCCCGTTTGACCAGCTCTTTAATGGTATCTACCACCGGGAAAGCTTTGCGACTTCTCTGGCTCAGCCCTGCGAACATGATTTCCTGGGTTGTTTTCGGTTCTTTACTCTCCGCCACACCCATAGTCGCACGGACTGCCTTAATTAAAGTTTCCATATTATCGGTGGCAAAGCAAGGCCTTCCCTCCTCATCTGAGGAGGATGGTGATGAACTCTCCGAGCACTCGCCCTCTTGCAACGAAGAGCTGGAATCGGATACCATTTCCATACTACTCTTCTCATGCCAATTAGATTTAAGGGAAGATTTTATTTCTTCCCTAATTACTTCCCTCAAATCCGATACACGGAGGGGGGCCTCTTCCTCTAACGTACGGCATATACACGTCTGACATAATTTCTTTACATAGGTGTCAGGTAGTGGCTCCGTGCATAACGCACACTGCTTATGTTTAGACTTTGAGACCTTCTTCCCCTATAACAAAGCATAGTATAGAAGACAGTTGTATCAGCCAATGGCTCAGATATAACACTCACCACCGCTGATGAAAATAGAGTACCGGTTTCTGAGGGGGTGAGGTGCGACGTGACGTCGGGTTGCCAGGGTCCTGCTGCCCGCGTGCCACATCTCCACTATGAGATCTGCTGCTGCTTCTCTGCTCTGCTAGCTGTCGGTGTTCGGCGTCTCCTGTGGAAGACATGTTGCCGCACACCACTCACCAAGCGCTGCCTTCTTTTCAAAGGTCCCGCGCTCCTCCTCCCGGCCTCCTCCGGAAGTCGTTGGTTCACTTCCGGGTCATAAGCGCCGACCTGCTCCCGCAGCGTCGCGCGCGTGTGGACGACCCAGGGCGGCGTGCCTTCCCCCGGGAACGCCACTTCTAACGCTCGGCCATGCCGCTCCTTGCCAGACGAGGGGGGAAGCTGACACAGGACTTCCCCCGACGCTGCTTCCGGGCCCCCGACTCTGCCGTTCTCCTTGGACACCGCACAGAGGCTTGGCGGACCCGGGTAGGTGAACGAGACCTGTAGGCTCCCGCCGTCCGGACAGAAACCCAAACTGGAGGGCGAGGGGGACCGCCCCTTTTTAACCTGTAGGTTCCTGTCCAGAAGGTGGGCGGATCCCCTCTCTCGTTGTGGGTGCTGTCGTGGCGATAGGAAAAATATGATGTTTTCATATATGCAATCCAATGTCTTATTTCAATGAAATTCACATTTTTCTTATATGTAAATGAGCTGTTCAGGACTATAGGCTGGACATAGCTCTTCCCGAGAATCTGTCTCAAGAGATACAGTGGCATATAATAGTTTGGGCACCCCTGGTCAAAATTACTGTTATTGTAAACAGTTAAAGAGATTGTCCACTACAATGTGTAGTGGGAAGATTGATATAAACTTTGGAAATAAGGCTTTCTTCAAATACCTTGTGTTTCCAAATTTTCCTGTGAACGGCGCTACTGCTGTCAACTCATCCCCATCACATGACCCCAGGGTGCAGCTGCCTCTGACGTCCGGTGATGTCACCTCAACCTACGGAACTGGAAGCTGACTCGGCATCACTGTGGCAGGACCAAGTCTCCCTGATTCACTGGGCTGTGGGCAGAGCTTCATCGCACGTCACAGCCCAGCATTGCGTGGGATTGCTGCGCTCTGTTAACGAAAGCAGTGCAGGAGAAAATGCGAGCGATGCTGGGCTGTGATGTGCGGTGAAGCTCTACCCACAGCCCAGTGAATCAGGGAGACTTGGTCCAGCCAGGGTGATGCCGGGTCAGCAACCAGTTCAGGAAGTTGACGAGACATCAGAGGCAGCTGCACCCTGGGGTCATGTGATGGGGCTGAGTGGACAGCAATAGCGCTGCACACAAGTACATTTGGAAACGTAAGGTATTCGAAGAAAGCCTTGTTTCCAAGGTTTATAATTAATCTTCCCATTACACATTGTAGTGGACAACCTCTTTAAGAAAGTTGAAATGATCTCTAAAAGTGGTAAAAGCTAAAGATGACACATTTCCTTGCTATTTTAAGCAACAACAAAAAAAAAATGTGTATATATAATTCATTTTTTACATTTTCCAGGTGGTGCAAATTTTACAGCTTTATAAAAAGCCAGCCTCCTCTAACCTGGTGTAATAAAAAAATATCAGCCATAGATTCTTCTAAGCAGCTGCCTAGCACTCTGAAAATGATGGAGGCCCCAAAAGCAGGAGAAGGTTATATGAAGATATCAATGTTTTTTTTCAAGTTGCCCTTTCCTCAGTTTGAAATGTAATTAACAAATGGCCATTAACAGGAAGAGTGGAGGACAAGGTAAGGTCAGGAAGACCAAGCAAAATTTCAGTGAGAACTGCTAGAGAGGCAAATCAGGACCCCCACTTGACTGCAAAAGATCTTCAGAAATATTTAGCATACTCTGGATTTGTGGTAAATTGTTCTACTTTTCAGAGACAACTGCACATATATGGTGTTCATACAAGAGGCATGAGAAGAAAACCTCTCCTGCCTCATCACGATAAAATTCAGCATCAAAAGTATGCAAAAAAAAAAGAACATTTAAATAAGCCTGATGCATTTTGGAAACAGGTTCTGTGGACTGATGAGGTTAAAATAGAACTCTTTGGCCACAATGATAAAAAGGATGTGTGGAGAAAAAAAAGGGCACAGAATTTCAGGAAAAGAGCATCTCACCAACCATTGCGCATGGGGCTGGATCAATTCCGCTTTGGCACACGGAACATTTCACGGGTAAAGGGAAGAATAGATTCAGTGAAAATTAAACAAATTCTTTATGCAAACATAACACCATCTGTAAAAAAAGCTGAAGTTGAAAAGAGGATGGCTTCTACAATTGAGTAATGATCCTAAACACACATCAAAATCCACAATAGACTACCTCAAAAAGGTGCAAGCTGAAGGTTTTACAATGGCCCTCACCATCCCCTGATCTGAACAGCATTGAAAATCTGTGGCGAGATCTCAAAATAGCAGTGTATGCAACCTAGGAATCTCACAGAACTGGAAGAATTTTCCAAGGAAGAATGGATGAAAATCTCTCAAACAAGAACTGAAAGACTTTTCTGGACACAAAAAGCTTTTACAAGCTGTGATACTTTGAAAAACTATCCTTGCATTCCGGAAGCGCCAAGAAAGGAAAATTTTTTTTTTCTCTAACCATTGTATTCACATGCAATCCTTGGATCAAGGCTGGCATAGTTCCTGCAATAGTGCTACATACCGGAATATTATATGGCGTGGATCCATCATACGGATCAATTGAATGTACATACAAGACATCTAAAGGGTGAGTGCAACAATATATATTTCTTGCTGTGAATATACACCTACACTTAGACTCTGCGCCCCTTGTCTCCCGTTTTATATCTCCTTCCGATATCCACTTTGAAAATAGGGTGTTAGTAATAACCATGCAGGGTACCACAACTTTTGCATCAGTCCATTTTCCTTTTTGTAATTTTTAAAATACAAAGGAAGTGTGCAATCTTTAACTGTAGGTCTTTTAGCGATTATTTCATCTTTAACTTGCTTAACTTTTCACAATAAAAGTAATTTTGACCAGGGTTGTCCAAACCTTTACACTGTAAATAAAAGAGGCATGAGGGTATGTGCACACGTCCGGATTTTTAGCGTTTTTTTTGCGGAATTTCGCAATAAAAACGCTATAAATCCGGTAAAAAACGCTAACAGTATGCATCCTATCTTTTAGAATGCATTCCGCAAAAAGAACGGACATGCTCATTCTTTTTGCGGATTCCATAGCAAAAATGACATTCAGGAAAAAAAAAAAAAAACGCAAAAAATCCGCAAAAAACGCGCAAATTCCGCACGAAAAAAAACGCGAATTTCTGGCAGAATTCTCAGGATTTTGTCAGGAAAAAAAGCTGACGTGTGCACATACCCTGAATGTAATATGTAATGGCTGCTCTCACTGCTAAAATGTGTGTGATTATAACTGACATCTACAAGTTCCTTTCAGCTTCCAACTCAGACAGAGTTGCAATACTGTTGTAATATAGCAGAGCTGTGATAGCTGCAGCTGCTAACCAGGGCTGTGGAGTCTGTAAGGAAAAACCTGACCCCACAGCACACCTTCACTACTGAGCATGTACATAAAGTGCAGCACAGATTCATCTCAGCTAAAAGCCGAGGTCAGGGACAGAACGGACACTTAATAACTTTCCAAAATTCTTATGAAAACATTTACAGCACATCCTGCACTGAACTACTGTACCCAATTTATTATATACTAGATGGTGGCCCAATTCTAACGCATCGGGTATTCTAGAATATGCATGTCCTCGTACTATATTGCCCAGCCACGTAGTATACGAGGGGCGATCCAAAAGTAATGATAATCGGTTATTTCTATTGCACACAGAAATTAAAATAAAATGTTTTCTTCTCTCTTAGGTACCCACTAGTCCAGGAAATTTTTTTTTACTTAAATAGACCATGATTCCCGGGAGCTACGTTCATTTGAATATGAACTGCCGAGGAGTGAACATCAAAATGGAAAAAAACGAGCTCAGAGCTGTCATCAAATGCCTCTGCTTGAAAAAAAATGACTACCAAAGACATACACAGCGACTTGGTGGAAACATTGGGGGACTCTTCTCCTCCATATTCCACAGTTGCACGCTGGGCAAAGGAATTTAAGCTGGGAAGAACATCGACGGAAAATAACCATCGTGAAGGACGCCCATCCACGTCCCTCAATGAAGAAAACATGGAAAAAGTTGAAGAAGTTGTATTGGCAGATCGAAGAGAGGGTCAAGATCAAGAATTTTTTTCGAAGGGAATTCTAAGTTTAGAAAAGAGATGGACTAAATGTATAGACTTGTTAGGAGACTATGTAGAAAAATAAATTTATTTTTTGACTATATTCATTGTATTTAGTATTGATTATCATTACTTTTGGATCGCCCCTCGTATTGCCCAGCCACGTAGTATATTGCCCAGCCACGTAGTATATTGCCCAGCCACGTAGTATATTGCCCAGCCACGTAGTGTATTGCCCAGTCACGTAGTATACAGCACAGAGCCACGTAGTATATTGCCCAGCCACGTAGTATATTGCCTAGCCACGTAGTATATTGCCCAGCCACGTAGTATATTGCCCAGTCACGTAGTATATTACCCAGTCACTTAATATACAGCACAGAGCCACGTAGTATATTGCCCAGCCACGTAGTATATTGCACAGCGACGTAGTATATTGCACAGCAACGTAGTATACAGCTCAGAGCCACGTAGTATATTGCCCAGTCACGTATGTAACAGGTTAAAAAATAAAAAAGAAACATACTCACCATCCGAAGAGCCCGTTGTAGTTCCGACGCTTGTGTGCGGTGTCGGGTCCCAGGATTGGTATGAGCGCAGGACCTTCCATGACGTCGCGGTCACATGACTGTGACGTCATGGAAGGTCCTTCTCCCATAGCATCTTTGAAAGCGGAACCTGCTGCTTGCAGTGCCGAGGAGAGGACGCGACGGCGGAAGGTGAGAATAAGGTTTTTTTTTTTTTTTATTATTATTATTTTTAACATTAGATCGTTTTACTATTGATGCTGCATCAATAGTAAAAAGTTGGGGACACACAGGGTTAATAGCAGCGGTAACAGAGTGTGTTACCCGCGGCATTAACCCTGTGTTAGCAGTGACCAGAGGGGAGTATGCGGGCGACAGGCACTGACTGCGGGGAGTAAGGAGCGGTCATTTTCTTCCGGACTGTGCCCGTCGCTGATTGGTCGCGGCAGCCATGACAGGCAGCTGCCGAGACCAATCAGCGAATGAATAACCGTGACAGACAGACAGACGGAAGTGACCCTTAGACAATTATATAGTAGATTTTAGGAGTCTGACTATTTTATACCGACTCCAACACCACCAAATTGGACACCGACTCCACAGCCCTGTTGCTAACATGTTTGTTATGAGACAAAGTTTAGTTCTACTGTTCTGTCTTAATTATGAGTGGCAAGTTCTCCTTCAATGGAATTCTTCAGAGGCTGGACAGACATATATGTCGGAAATGATTTAGTGAATGCCACATTGAGCAGGGGGTTTGACACGATGACCCTGGAGGTGCATTCCAACTCTAACATTCTAGGATTCTCACACATGTAACACCCTCTTTAACCTCTTCACAACCTCTGCCGTACTAGTACAGCCAAGGCTGCTTCCTACCCTTTGAAGCATGCCAAAAATAAAAAAAGTTTTTAGAAATAAAAGTTCAAATCACCCCCCTTTCAAAATAACATAAAAAAAATAAAACATACACATATTTGGTATCGCCCGATCTATCAATAAAAAAAAAGGATTAACCTGATTGCTAAACGGTGTAGGAAGGAAAAAAAAAGTCAAAATGCCAGAATCACGTTTTTTTTTTATGATCAAAAGATCATATCTGCACCGAAATGGTATCAATAAAAACGTCAGCTCAGCAGGCAAAAATTATGCCCTCACCCAACCCGAGATCACGAAAAATGGAGACGCTATAAGTCTCGGAAAATGACGTATTGTTTAACAAACTTTTGATTTTTTTCACCACTTAAAAGAACCTACTGTGGTGCAGTGACCAATGTTACATCCAGGGGGCGCTGCGTGTGCACTTCAAGATGCACTTGGAGGCATAGTTGTGATGAGACAAAGTCCGGCAGAATTGTAGATGGCCGGTATGTGTGTCGCAGAGGAGGATACTCTGTGCTGTCAGTCTAAAGTTATGTTGTGGTCTGGGACCTGTAGTCCCACATGATAATGTGTAAGTTCAAATGGGAGATTGGCAGGGCTTGTCATGAGAGATGGGAGGGTCAGACTAGCCACACACACACACCCACACTCTCACCCTGGGAGTGGTTACATGTATGTAATGTGACCAGGGTGTGGATCACATGTGCCTGTGAGGTTCCTGTGCAAGGTCCTGGATGGTCGGTGCTGGAGGCTCCTGGGAGTGGAGTCGTCCTGGAAGCACCTGGAGACCGTAGACCTGGACGGTCGGTGTTGGAGGCTCCTGGGAGTGGAGTCGTCCTGGAAGCACCTGGAGACCGTAGACCTGGACGGTCGGTGTTGGAGGCTCCTGGGAGTGGAGTCGTCCTGGAAGCACCTGGAGACCGTAGACCTGGACGGTCGGTGTTGGAGGCTCCTGGGAGTGGAGTCGTCCTGGAAGCACCTGGAAACCGTGGACCTGGACGGTCTGTGTTGAGGACCTGGGACTGACGTGAAGTCAGTGTGAGGAGTGGAACTCCTGAGAGGTTACCCCGGACAACGGGATTGTAATATACAGCAGAGAAGCCTATCTGCTACATGAACTGTCTGATGTCCTTTAATGTTTCGTGGCTGTATTGCAATGGACTGTACATCATATGGTTTATGCAGTTTAATAAACCAGACTCATGTGAGGTACCGTGCCTGAGTGCTTGAATCTTGTGCCAAGCGAGTGTCCCCCAACACACTCAGGTAGCGTATCCCCACACTACACATGTTTGGTGTCTATGACCTCGTAATGACCTGGAGAATCATTATGACAGATCAGTGTTAGCATTTAGTGAACATGGTAAGAAAAAAATCTTTGTGGAATTGCGCTTTTTTTTTGCAATTTCACCAAACACCACCACACACACCAATGGTGCAATTCAAAAGTACAACCTATCCCGCCAAAAAACAAGCCCTCACACGGTCATATTGACGGAAAAATAAAAGTTATGGCTCTGGGAAAAAGGGGGAGCAAAAACTGATAAGGCTATGTGCACACGTTGCAGATTATTTGCGGTTTTTTAGCGTTTTTTTGCGCTATAAAAACGCTATAAAACCGCAAATAATCTGCATACATTAAGCATCCTATCATTTTTAATGAAATCTGCAACTTCTGTGCACATGAGGTGCGTTTTTCCGCATGAAAAACGCATTGCGGAAAAATAATGAACCTGCTCATTAATTTTGCGGTTTTTCGCGGTTTTCCCACTGTCTAATGCATTGGGAAATGTCCGGAAAAAAACGCGCAAAAAACGCGTCAACACCGCACAAAAAAACGCATGCGGATTTCATGCGGAAATCTGGCAGAAATGTCCGGATTTTCACAGGAATTTTCTGCATGAATTCCTGAACGTGTGCACATAGCCTAAGGCAAAAACGAAAAAGGGCAGGGTCTTCAAGGGTGTTAATTAAAAATAAGTTCTAGTGGCAGATTCTCATGCAGATCAGTGTCTGGCCCACAGTCCTGAACAGCTCATTTATATATAAGAAAAACATGAATCTCTCCTGAATACGACATTGGATTGCAGAGATCATTGTATAATTTTATTCAGCTTCTTATGACCTACATGCCCATATAGACGGCTTAGGAGGGTTGATTTTACAGATTGATTCCCTTTAAACAGAATCTGTCATAAGTTTTGCCATGTGCCAAGTAAAACTATAACCTTAATCAGCATCTGTGCTGCATTCCATAAATAGTTGTATAACCCCCTGGCTCCCCACGCCAAGCGGCAGCAGGGATAAGTGACAGCGAGCCCAGAACTGGACCAATAAGATTAACATACAGCGCAGGAAAACTAAAAGATTTTTGGTTGGTATACAGGGGGATATATAACCATTTATGGAATGCAGCACAGGCATTGAATAAGATGATAGTTTTAGTTGACATAAGGAAAAACTGATGACAGGTTCCCTTTCAGGTTTTTACGACAGTTTTCTGGTGCAACACACCTTAAAAGTTGGGTCACAAGACCAATTTCTCTCCATTTGAAAAAAAAACAAACAAACAAACAAAAAAAAACGGCCCGATTATTCTAACGAGATTCTGATCAGAGTGGCATCAGTTTTTCTGGAAGATGGAGAGAAAAAATAAAAAATAAAAAAAATCGGACATGTACACAGTCCCATAGGATTTTATGAATATGAGTGCCATCTGTAAAAACCACAGATATCACTGGTCCGATATACAGTGCCTTGTGAAAGTATTCGCCCCCCTGGAACTTTTCAACCTTTTCCCACATATCATGCTTCAAACATAAAGATACAAAATGTAAATTGTTGGTGAAGAATCAACAACAAGTGGAACACAATTGTGAAGTTGAACGAAATTTATTTTTTTTAAATTTTTGTGGAAATTCAAAAACTGAAACATGTGGCGTGCAATATTATTCAGCCGCTTTAACTTAATACTTTGTTGCGCCACCTTCTGCTGCAATTACATCTGCAAGTCGCTTGGGGTATGTCTCTATCAGTTTTGTACATCGAGAGACTGAAATTCTTGCCCATTGTTCCTTGGCAAACAGCTCGAGCTCAGAAAGGTTTGATGGAGATCGTTTGTGAACAGCAGTTTTCAGCTCTTTCCACAGATTCTCGATTGGATTGAGGTCTGGACTTTGACTTGGCCATTCTAACACCTGGATACGCTTATTTGTGAACCATTCCATTGTAGATTTTGCTATAGGTTTGGAATCATTGTCTTGTTGGAAGACAAATCTCTGTCCCAGTCTCAGGTCTTTTGCAGACTCCAACAGGTTTTCTTCAAGAATGGTCCTGTATTTGGCTCCATCCATCTTCCCATCAATTTTAACCATCTTCCCTGTCCCTGCTGAAGAAAAGCAGGCTCAAACCATGATGCTGCCACCACCACGTTTGACTGTGGGGATGGTGTGTTCAGGGTGATGAGCTGTGTTGCCTTTACACCAAACATATCGTTTGGCATTATTGCCAAAAAGTTTGATTTTGGTTTCATCTGACCAGACACCTTCCTCCACATGTTTGCTGAGTCTCCCAGGTGGCTTGTTGCAAACTTTAAACAACACTTTTTATGGATATCTTTGAGAAATGGCTTTCTTCTTGCCACTCTTCCATAAAGGCCAGATTTGTGCAGTGTATGACTGATTGTTGTCCTATGGACAGACTGTCCTGCCTCAGCTGTAGATCTCTGCAGTTCATCCAGAGTAATCATGGGCCTCTTGGCTGCATCCGTGATCAGTCTTCTCCTTGTTTGAGATGAAAGTTTAGAGGGACGGCCGGGTCTTGATAGATTTGCAGTGGTATGATAATCCTTCCATTTCAATATGATCACTTGCACAGTGCTCCTTGGGATGTTTAAAGTTTTGGAAATCATTTTGTATCCAAATCCGGCTTTAAACTTCTCCACAACGGTATCACGGACCTGCCTGTTGTGTTCCTCGGTCTTCATGATGCTCTCTGTGCTTCAAACAGAACTTTGAGACTATCACAGAGCAGGTGCATTTATACGGAGACTTGATTACACACAGGTGGATTATATTTATCATCATTAGGCATTTAGGACAACATTGGATCATTCAGAGATCCACAATGAACTTCTGGAGTGGGTTTGCTGCACTGAAAGTTAAGGGACAGAATAATATTGCACGCCCCACTTTTCAGTTTTTGAATTTCCACAGAAATTTTAAATAACCAATAAATTTCGTTAAACTTCACAATTGTGTTACACTTGTTGATTCTTCACCAAAAATTTACGTTTGGTATCTTTATGTTTGAAGCATGATATGTGGGAAAAGGTTGAAAAGTTCCAGGGGGGGCGAATACTTTCGCAAGGCACTGTAACTGATTGTGTGCACGAACCCTAAGTCGCTAAATTTTTGTGCAACTTGGTAGTTGTACAAGAATTATGCAACTTTTGTCGTTATCACGACAATCTAATCCAGCTCCGCACATGTGGGCAGGAAGGGGGTGTGGCTATGCCCGCCCATCTAATTCATGAAAAGTAAGGCCATTTTAATCATACAACTTTAGCCAAAAACGTATTCCACTCTCTGACTGCAGTAACATCTATAGTGGAAGCGCACGGTACTTGTAGGATATGTTTAATTCATTAAGTGGCATACCAGTCTTAAGGAATTACTTGCATCTTACTACTGCATCCTCATCATTAAGACTGACGTGTACAATTCCGAGCTTGATGAATCGGCCCACAGAGAATTTTGCAACACTTTCTACAAACTTTGCTGTGGACCAACTTATTTGGATGTCTTTTCCGAAGTGTGGAATGGCTATTTGTAATTTAGTCCCTTGTGCTACATCAAAAGAAAATGCCTCAATTCCCAAACATTGAAGCTATGCTTATACAGAAATATAGTACAAAAAAATGGAAAAACAAACGCTTCATAAGCAACACTTTAGTAAACAAGGGTCTGATAGAAATAATGCAAAAAATAAAAAAGGTCATCATGATGTTGTTTCATGTGAGTGCTGAAGCCTGTCAGTGGCTGCTACCAAGCTGCAGTGCTCACAATTGCCCCAGACGTCCAAGTATCATCTGAGGGAAGTGTGAATAAAGCAGAATCCATTAGTGGCCACTGACTTATGTCACCTGGGCGCTACAGCCTATGACATGTGTTTTGCAGACCAGGCTTCAACAATGCTACAACAGTGATGGTGCTGGAGCAGAGTATAAAGCTTTCCTTGTTTTACTCAGGGGACTAAAGCATTTAAGGGGGTTTTCCAAGTAGTGGACAACCCCTTTAATAGGTTATACAGGAGTCAGTGTATTAAAGGGAACCTGTCACCAGGATTTTCCTATATAAAGAACAGCCACCACCTTTAAAGCCTCTTTTACGGTATTCTAGTAAGCTGTATGCAAGTCTCCAATCCACTTTGCATAGCATAAAGAATACCTTTTACTGCTTCGGCACCTCCTTTCTTGTTGCAATCACTGTCCTACTTCCCTACTTCATATGGATGACACGTCCTACCTAATTCCAGTGTCCCCCAATCTCACTCCTACTCCTGTGTACTTTGTTCTACACTAGTGAGGGCAGATCAAAGTACTGTAATGTGCATGAAACAGGAGAAGCCAAATGGCGCCAACGACCCAGATGTAAAGCTGGGACATGATCATTACAGTACTTTGCTCTGCGCTGCTGAGGGCAGAGGGAAGTACGTCTGTGCAGGAGTGCGATTGGGGGACACTAAGTGGATGACGTAAAGTGCGTCATCAACATGAAAGCCAGCGACACCCCGGACCTCAAAATATGGCGGTATAATTAAAAGGTTTTGGTTTTGTTTTTATAAAATAATATGCAGAGGGAATTGGGGACTTACATACAGCTTATTAAAATACTTGTAAAGGGACTATAAAGGTGGTGGCCATATTTTATACTTGGAAAACTGGGTAACAGGTTCCCTTTAATGTTGATAGGCTTTCATCCTGAATTAAACAGTCTGCAGTCATACTACTGTCAAGTCAACTCTTATTGAACAGGTCCAGCTAAACAAACAGTCATCTAAATCCCAACAATCTGGGTCGACCATAAACAATTATTCTGTTGTGCCGCAAAACCCAATTTTATCTTGGAGTTTCTCAAGCTAAATGTGTTGATGCACAACAATTAATTCTAATTGATTTACAATGAGATAATGACAGAAGAAATCAAACAGCTACACAAAATTTACCCCAACACTGTACAAAGATGATTTCCTAACACCGCACCCCGGATGATGGTGGAACTTCGTCTTACCAAGTGGTGTGATGGGCTGATGAGTCTCCATAATATCCTTGTAAAGGTCCTTATGGTTTTCCAAATACTCCCACTCCTCCATGGAGAAATAGACAGTGACGTCCTGACATCTCACAGGAACCTGACACACAGGGATACATTATAATCCGTACACTTTCTATTGGGGATGTATGTATTTTTTGACCAATATTCAGAGCAGCGCTCACCTCGTCAGTCAGAAGTTTAATGATTTGATTTGTGAGGTCCAGAATCATGTTCTCCTGCTCTCTATGAAACTTTGAATGAGGTAATGGTATGGTGGTAGGGTTTTGAGTCTTGCCGCCTCCAGATATACTGGGAGAGTTTTTGGGTGTTGTGCAGAGACCAGACTTCTTCAAGGGTCCATAATCCTAAATAAAAGGACAAACATAAGAAGTTTGTTTGAAGTTTCCTTACTGTGATAATTGTTGCATTATTTATATTCCTCACCTCTCCAGTCAGCAAGTAGATGATCTCCAAAGTGAGATTTAAGATTTTTTTAGTCAAGTGGCGTCTGCCTTTGTCCATCTTTAAATGTCATTAAAGATTTTCAGTACTCTCTTCACGTTGACGGTAAATTGAACGTTTAGATGACCTTTCTGGAAAATCTACAAAGATTGACAGCACAATTCAAACACTGTAATATCCTCATAATGGCCGACAATGGCCTCCTCTTCCAGAAAGCTAATTCTTATTAGTACATGGTCCTGGAGAAGACATCAAAGCCATGACTAATTGCACCTTTAGCATACATCACACCCATCTTACATGCCTTATTATAATAGATTTTGCATGCGCTATACCAGTTCTTCTCAATATCTATTTATACAGGGTCAAACATTTTGATCATGAAGGGGCTGTCCTAGTAGTGGACAACCCCTTTAACTCTGCTGGCCTCAAATTCCACTCTGCAGGGGCAAAACATCTAGCACTGTGTGGATGACAGAGACATCATCCACTTCCATCAGGAAAGAAGGGGCAGCGTTTGGAGAGACTGGGGCGGCACTAAGACCACGCCTACAGAAAAAGTAAAAGAAAGAAAGGACTGAGGGCAAAAAGTCATTAAGGCTTTTTCTGCTCTTGCTATTTGTCATTTTGTGGTAAAAGTTTAAAGGGGGCTGCGTTCAATTACTCATTATAATGCACAATCTAAACTGCTTTGAAGGCGTAGGTGGGCCCCCTAACCTCTTGGGTTCCTTGGCGGCCGCACAAATGGTACATCCCCCACCCTGGAATTAATGGAGCACAGGTTGTGCACGTGTTGGGGTAAAGGTACCGTCACACTAGACGATATCGCTAGCGATCCGTGACGTTGCAGCGTCCTCGCTAGCGATATCGTCCAGTGTGACAGGCAGCAGCGATCAGGCCCCTGCTGTGCTGTCGCTGGTCGGGGAAGAAAGTCCAGAACTTTATTTGGTCGCTGGACTCCCCGCAGACATCGCTGAATCGGCGTGTGTGACACCGATTCAGCGATGTCTTCACTG
Organism: Ranitomeya imitator; assembly: GCF_032444005.1. Classification (NCBI taxonomy): domain Eukaryota; kingdom Metazoa; phylum Chordata; class Amphibia; order Anura; family Dendrobatidae; genus Ranitomeya; species Ranitomeya imitator. Next base: position 651,681,411 of record NC_091283.1, on the reverse strand, counting down.
GTAACCAGGGTAAACATCGGGTAACTAAGCGCAGGGCCGCACTTAGTAACCCGATGTTTACCCTGGTTACCATCCTAAAAGTAAAAAAAAAACAAACACTACATACTTACCTACAGCCGTCTGTCCTCCAGCGCTGTGCTCTGCACTCCTCCTGCACTGGCTGTGAGCGTCGGTCAGCCGGAAAGCAGAGCGGTGACGTCACCGCTCTGCTTTCCGGCCGCTGTGCTCACAGCCAGAGCAGAGAAGCAGAGCACAGCGCTGGAGGACAGACGGCTGTAGGTAAGTATGTAGTGTTTGTTTTTTTTTACTTTTAGGATGGTAACCAGGGTAAACATCGGGTTACTAAGCGCGGCCCTGCGCTTAGTTACCCGATGTTTACCCTGGTTACCAGCATCGTTGGTCGCTGGAGAGCTGTCTGTGTGACAGCTCTCCAGCGAACAAACAGCGATGCTGCAGCGATCCGGATCGTTGTCGGTATCGCTGCAGCGTCGCTAAAGGTACCGTCACACTAGACGATATCGCTAGCGATCCGTGACGTTGCAGCGTCCTGGCTAGCGATATCGTCCAGTGTGACAGGCAGCAGCGATCAGGCCCCTGCTGTGATATCGCTGGTCGGGGAAGAAAGTCCAGAACTTTGTTTCGTCGCTGGCTCTCCCGCTGACATCGCTGAATCGGCGTGTATGACGCCGATTCAGCGATGTCTTCGCTGGTAACCAGGGTAAACATCGGGTTACTAAGCGCAGGGCCGCGCTTAGTAACCCGATGTTTACCCTGGTTACCATCCTAAAAGTAAAAAAAACAAACGCTACATACTTACCTACCGCTGTCTGTCCCCGGCGCTGTGCTTCTCTGCTCTGGCTGTGAGTGTGCTGTTCCATGTATATTCCTCAGTTTCCATGTATGTTGTTATATTTTACTCTGCTGCCACCCAATGGCCTTTTTCTGTATGGCAGCTTGTTTTTCATGTATTTCTTGTGGGCATGTCTTACATCCGGTTCAGGGGTCAAATCTTCTCTTCCTCTGGCAGCCATTTCCAGTTTACTTTCTGTTGTGAGAGGACGTGCTTTTGAACTGGGCTTAGGAAGGCATCAGTCTTTTGACCACTCTCTCATGCTGCTCACACTTGCAGACACACTTGGTGCTACATCTTACTGTACCCTGTCTACCCTGCATTTCTGGAGAAGTTCTGTATTACCAGTTATACGCTGTATGTCCAGATCTACAAAATAAACAAGTCTGGATTACACAATCCCTGGAGTGCATCAGCTCTCTGGACGCTGAGCAGCATTGGTCCTGTCTGCCTCACATCGAAGAAATACGGAGGTACGATTATCTCTCACAACACTTATTAATCAACCACACCTCCATTCGCCTCATGTGGGGACAGAACAGTCGAAAGACTGCCTTGAAGCCCGGCCAGAATCACCCTTATATCACTATTCACGTGCCCGCTCTCTGCCCGCTCACATACTGCAGCCCTGCTCTGCTAAGAAATCTCCTGCAGCATCACCTCAGACTGCATTGTACATAAAGACTCTCTGTGTATTATACCACACTGCTGCAGATTGTCGGACCGCAGAACCCCACAATTCTCCAACAACACCTTGGGAATCTTATCAGGGGGTCGCAACTAAGCTGCACCGCAATTTCCAGCCCCCAATTCAAAGGTTCAGTTTCTTAAAGGGACAGCGCACCTTAAATCAAAATGGCCGAAAAGGACCTTACGCAGTTCCCCAATGCTGAAACAGAGCAAATACAACCTGATACTGTCCATTATGAAGATCAGGACGCAGAGCCTGCTTCTGCAGCAGACCCAGATGCACGACCAGTACGTTCCATCAAGCCAACATTAAAGGTCCTCGAGAATTACCATTCCACAAGGGATGAGTTCAATGACAACCTTAATGACCTATGGGAACGAGTCACCTCCCTTATGTCAAGCGTCCAACGCCACAAAAATGATGCAGCAGGTTTACAGGACACTATAAGACAGCTAGACGTGGCCCACGGCAGATACAAGAGACTGTCCGCGAAGTATGCTGCCTTCCTAAAAGAATCTAAAATCGACGAAGCCCTATCAGAGTTAAGCAAGGCAGATTCCACAGACAGAGAAAGGGACGCCGCCGTGCAAGACGCCAAAGATAAAGCGGAGCTTCGTATCACCCATCTGCAAGAAACTAGATCGCACAGGTCAGCCTCGTCTAAACACTCTGCTCGGTCATACAAATCATCCTGCTCAAGAACTTCAGCCCTCAGCTACAGAATTCTAGAGGCCCGTTTAAATGCAGAGCGGTCCAAACTAAGACGTTCATACACCGAAAAGAAAGCAGAAGCAGAGGCTCGAGCAAAGATTCTTCAAACAGAAGCAGAAGCGAAGAGAGCAGAAGCAGAGGCTCGAGCAAAGATTCTTCAAACGGAAGCAGAAGCGAAGAGAGCAGAAGCAGAGGCTCGAGCAAAGATTCTTCAAACGGAAGCAGAAGCGAAGAGAGCAGAAGCAGAGGCTCGAGCAAAGATTCTTCAAACAGAAGCAGAGGCTCAAGCAAGGATTCTTCAAACAGAAGCAGAAGCGAAGAGAGCAGAAGCAGAGGCTCGAGCAAAGATTCTTCAAACAGAAATGGAGGAAGAAATTGCATTAGCCGAAGTAAAAATACTCGAGCAAGCATTGAAGCAAAACCTCGACCCAATTTGCCTGCCACCACAGGAAGAAGACGACCCAGCTGTTCGTACCAGAGACTACGTGCAGAAACAGATACCTGCAGCGCACACCTTCTCCAGTGACGTTCAACCCAACATTGCGGAAACGTCCAAGTCAGCCCAACCTATGGTGCCAGTATCGCCCACAGCCCCTACAGAGACCCAAGACCAACGCCGTGATGTACCCCCTCAGGAGCAATCATCATCGCAAGACGACCACAAGGCACACTCCAGCCCGCCTCCACAGTTCAAGCAGCAGTCATCGGAATCTCTAGAGGTTAAACCACAGCTCAACCCTGCAGCGACATCATTCTACCCGGGAACAATTCACCCTTCCACGCCACACAGCTTATACGCCCGAGGGGCACCACAAGCTAATATGGTAACAAGGAGTGAAGGATCAGACATGTCCGAGTTTGCCAGGTTCATGGTGAGCAGGGAACTAATCAGCACTAGCCTCTCAAAATTCGACGACCGTGCAGAGAACTACAGAGCCTGGAAAGCAACCTTCAAGGCCGCCATTGCTGATCTCAACCTATCCGCGGAGCAGGAGCTCGACCTCATGGTAAAATGGTTGGGTCCTGAATCCACAAACCGTATCAAGAGTCTTAGGACCGTCTATGTGGGGCAAGCTGAAGCAGGTCTCGCTGCGGCCTGGCAGAGACTTGAAAGAACCTACGGCAGCGCTGAAGCCATAGAAAAGTCCCTATTCAAGAGACTGCAGAACGTTCCAAGGATCAACCTTAAGGAAGCCCACAAGCTTCTGGATTTAAGTGACCTGCTTATGGAGCTGGAACTTGCTAAAAGAGACCCTCGTCTGTCTGGACTGTGCTACCTGGACACTGCCCACGGGGTGAACCCGATCATCTCAAAGCTGCCACACAGTCTGCAAGAGAAGTGGGCAGTGTGCGTCTCCAGGTATAAAAGGTCACATGACGTCACCTTTCCTCCGTTCATTCAGTTCTGCAAGTTCATTGACGAACAAGCCCAAATGAGGAACGACCCTAGCCTCGACTTCCTGGAGTCTAACACTGCAGCTCCAGCAACACCTTCATCAAGGTATGAAAGCGTCGCACATAGACGCAAGGACTCAAGGAACAGTGTAAGCGTCAGAAAGACTAACCTGCCATCACCTGCAGTACCTGCCAACAAGCAGTACAATATTCCGTCGAGGGACAAGTCTTTCAATCGTGAGTGTCCCATTCACAAAAAACCACACTCACTGAACAAATGTAGAGGCTTCAGGTCCAAAACCATGCAGGAGCGCAAGAAAATCCTCAACGAACTTGGGGTATGTTTCAAGTGCTGCGCTTCATCAGAACACATGGCCAAGGACTGTAAATCTGCCATTAAGTGTGAAGAGTGTCATAGCGACAGACACCCATCAGCCTTGCACCCAGACTCAGCCACCAGCGATCCAGCAGTCGCAGTTACCTCTGGTCCCGCTACAAACCATGGCGGGGAGCCACAGAATCACGCCAAGTCCACCACAGCTGTGTCCTGCTCATGCTCAGAGGTATGTGGGGAGAATCAAAGTGCTAAATGCTGTGCCAGGATATGCCTAATCAGAGTCTATCCAGAAGGGCAACCAGAGAAGGCTGTAAAAATGTATGCCATCATTGACGATCAGAGCAATCGATCCCTAGCTGGACCTAAGTTCTTTGAAGCCTTTAGAATCAAGGGACCAGCAACGCCCTACACTCTGAATACTTGCTCGGGGCGCATAGAGACGCGGCAGAAGAGCACAAGGTTTCATCGCTTCTCCTGTCAATGAAGACGTAGAAATACCCCTACCTACGCTAATTGAATGCGATCAAATACAAGACCAAAGGGATGAGATCCCTACCCCGGAAGCTGCTTTCCACCAACCACACTTAAGGCACCTAGCCAGCGTTATCCCACCTTTGGACACAGATGCTGAAATCCTACTTCTGCTCGGCAGAGACAATTTGAGGATACATAAGGTCCGCCAACAGTGTAATGGTCCTGACTACGCCCCCTACGCCCAGAGACTTGACTTGGGGTGGGTAGTCATAGGAAATGTATGCTTGGACCAAACAGGAGTCCACTCCTTTAAGACGTACGTACGCCGAGACGGGCGCACTACCTTCTGCAAACCATGTCCTCATCACTATGAGGTGAAGGAAAAGCTTCCAGATTCCGTAGAGCTGCCTGATGTTATCCCTTCTCCCTATGCAGACGACTTGGGAAAATTGGTGTTTCATACCACTAAGGATGACAACAAAGTAGCCCCATCTATGGAAGACAAGGAATTTGTCAGGATAATGGACAATGAGTTCCTTAAGGACGAAACCAATCACTGGGTTTTCCCCTTACCCTTCCGAGCTACCAGGGTAAGGCTCCCGAACAATCGTGAACAAGCCTTGTCCAGATTTAACTCTCTCCAGCGCACGCTAAGCAATAAACCGGAGATGAAAGAACACATTGTCACCTTTATGGGCAAAATATTCCATAACAACCAAGCGGAGCCAGCGTCTCCCTTAAAGGAAAATGAGGAGTGCTGGTACCTACCCTCATTTGGAGTATATCACCCGAAGAAACCTAAACAAATTAGAGTTGTCTTTGATTCAAGCGCCAAACATCAAGGCGTATCTCTCAATGATGTCCTCCTCACAGGTCCTAATCTGACAAACAAATTAGTAGGAGTGTTGATGAGGTTCAGGAAAGAGCCCATTGCCATCACCGCCGACATTGAACAGATGTTCCACTGTTTCATAGTCCGAGAGGACCACAGGAATTTCCTCAGGTTCCTGTGGTACAAGGACAATCACCCCAGCAAAGAGATGGTGGAGTATCGCATGCGGGTGCACGTATTCGGGAACAGCCCTTCACCCGCTGTGGCAACATATGGCCTGCGGAGAACCGCACAAGAAGGAGAGTCCGAGTATGGAACAGACGCCAGAGACTTTGTAGAGAAAGACTTCTATGTAGATGAGGGACTAAAATCTCTACCTACAGAAGAAGCTGCAATCGACCTACTCAAAAGGACTCAACATATGCTGTACCGAGCTAAGCTTAGACTGCACAAAATTGCTTCAAACAGCCCGGCTGTCATGAGAGCCTTTGAGTCAAGCGACCACGCACCTGGATTCAAGGACATAGACCTGGGACCAGACCGTCCGCCTGTGCAGAGAAGCTTAGGCCTGAGGTGGAACCTGTCAGCCGACACCTTCGGATTCCAAATCAACTGTGCAGACAAACCATTCACTAAACGTGGTGTCCTGTCAGTGGTAAATAGCCTGTATGACCCACTGGGATTCGTAGCACCAATTACCATACAAGGTAAATCCCTTCTGAGACAGCTGTCCGAAACTGTCAAGGACTGGGATACCCCTCTACCTCCTGATAAGGAACCAAAATGGGAAACCTGGAAGCAGTCTTTGTGTGCCTTGGATAAAATCCATATAACGAGATGCTACGCTGGAATCTCAATTGCTGCTAGCACCAAGACGGAACTCCATGTGTTCTCGGATGCATCCACGGAGGCCATTGCAGCTGTTGTCTACCTGAAGGTAACGGGATCTGACAATCAAGATCATGTTGGGTTCGTTTTCGGCAAAGCTAAGTTGGCTCCCAAGCCTGACCACACTATTCCCAGGCTGGAACTCTGTGGGACTGTGCTTGCAGTAGAACTCGCAGACTTTATTCACCATGAGCTGGACACTCACATAGATGACGTACAATACTACAGTGACAGTAAAGTTGTCTTAGGTTACATCTACAACCAAACAAGGCGCTTCTACGTGTACGTCAGTAACCGCATTGAGAGAATAAGAAGGTCTTCCAAACCTGAACAGTGGCACTATATCCCATCTGAACTTAATCCAGCCGACCATGCCACTAGACCTATGTCTATAAATTCCTTTGCTAACTCTTCTTGGCTTTCGGGTCCAAAGTTTCTGCTGGAACAGAAGGGAAGTGAATGTGTCCAGGAAGTCTTCAGCATCCAGGATCCGGACGATGATCCAGAAGTCCGCTCCGAGGTCAGTGCTCTGGCCACGAACGCTAAACGAACCTCCACCCTCGGTTGTCAGTGCTTCAAACGCTTCTCCAATTGGATGAAACTCATTAAGAATATTGCAAGGTTAGTCCACATTGCGAGATCTTATCACAAGCCACATGGAGACAAAGACTGTCATGGTTGGCACGTCTGCCAAAAAATACTCACTATCGAGGACATTCCGGTAGGATAAACTATGAACAGAACACTGCACTACTATTTGTCCATTGGATTACAGTGGGTCAGAGATAGTTTGGCCTAGTGCGGCTTCTCTGATCCGAAGATGGGTTTTCCATTGGATTATCTCAGGAACTGACTTAATGTCTTGTTTAAAGTTATTATTGCATTACATGCATGTTTGGTTTCACTTTCTAGGTTGTTGGACTTTTTAAGGACATTGATATAGTGAAATCCCTTACGGAATTTCAGACGGGGAGTGTGCTGTTCCATGTATATTCCTCAGTTTCCATGTATGTTGTTATATTTTACTCTGCTGCCACCCAATGGCCTTTTTCTGTATGGCAGCTTGTTTTTCATGTATTTCTTGTGGGCATGTCTTACATCCGGTTCAGGGGTCAAATCTTCTCTTCCTCTGGCAGCCATTTCCAGTTTACTTTCTGTTGTGAGAGGACGTGCTTTTGAACTGGGCTTAGGAAGGCATCAGTCTTTCGACCACTCTCTCATGCTGCTCACACTTGCAGACACACTTGGTGCTACATCTTACTGTACCCTGTCTACCCTGCATTTCTGGAGAAGTTCTGTATTACCAGTTATACGCTGTATGTCCAGATCAACAAAATAAACAAGTCTGGATTACACAATCCCTGGAGTGCATCATCTCTCTGGACGCTGAGCAGCATTGGTCCTGTCTGCCTCACATCGAAGAAATACGGAGGTACGTTTCTCTCTCACAACACTTATTAATCAACCACACCTCCATTCGCCTCATGTGGGGACAGAACAGTGAGCACAGCGGCCGGAAAGCAGAGTGGTGACGTCACCGCTCTGCTTTCCGGCTGCCCGGCGCTCACAGCCAGAGCAGAGAAGCACAGCGCCGGGGACAGACAGCGGTAGGTAAGTATGTAGCGTTTGTTTTTTTTACTTTTAGGATGGTAACCAGGGTAAACATCGGGTTACTAAGCGCAGCCCTGCGCTTAGTAACCCGATGTTTACCCTGGTTACCGGCGTCGTTGGTCGCTGGAGAGCTGTCTGTGTGACAGCTCTCCAGCGACGCTGCAGCGATCCGGATCGTTGTCGGTATCGCTGCAGCGTCGCTTAGTGTGACGGTACCTTAAGTGTGACGGTACCTTAAGAGTTCACTGTTATTGATCAGTGGGGGTCCGATCAGCATAAGTAATCACCTATCCTGTAGAATGTAAGCCCGCAAGGGCAGGGTCCTCGCCCCTCTGTATCAGTCCGTCATTGTTAGTTTGTTTACTGTATGTGATATTTGTAACTTGTATGTAACCCCTTCTCATGTACAACACCATGGAATCAATGGTGCTATATAAATAAATAATAATAATCCTGTGCTAAGGAGATAACGTATTTTCACCTGACAACTCCTGTGACTTTACAATGTTCCTAGCTCTGTTTTTAAACCTGGGCTTTGTGAACATCCCGAGAATTGTGAATTACAATGCTTGCTCCTTCCCTGCTCCAAGAAATGTCTGCTTACTCACAACACCCCCCACACACGTATGCTTGGCCGAGTCCAGCATTCATGTGTATGGGCGATATCTGTCTTTGCTGACTTCTGTCTAAGGAGAATGGACACCTCAATAGGCATTACCCGCTGTCATTAAATCCCAGCTCGTGGGCACTTAGCTATAAAAACAGACCAGCTTGCTTTATTCACCATCTCGGGTCCAGTGTTGGGTCTTCATCGCTGCTCCTGAGGTCTATTATTGTCTGCAGTGCTGGCGTTATGTTAGCAGCCAATCAGTGAGCGCCATCTACACCGGCACGGTCGTTGGGCTCACCGATTGGCTGCTGACATGGCGTCAGCGCTGCAGACAATATCAGACTCAGGAACAGAGACCAAGGCTCAACGATGGACCTGGGGAGAGTGAGTTCGTTGTTAATAAGAAACTGCACCCAGACATTTTTCTTCTTAAACCGGTGTCCTTTAACGCAGACGGGGCAAGATGGACGCTGCACAGAGGACTTTTCTTTATGGTCTCACAGACCCACTTGCCCTAACAATGGCCATTCTAAGCCAAGAAACTGCATCCAGTCCTGGGTGTAAAGATGACAAATCTTCTAAACGCTCCAGTATGACGACCATGAGCGCTGTGCAGCAATAAGAGGACATTACTGAGGCAGAACAGCGCACATACTATCTGGAGACCACCCGTGACAGCCGCCCCCTCCGCTGGACCACACAGAACACCATTACCTGGCGCGACTCTGCTCCCATCAATAATGACGTCTCTCAGTCTCAGCATGCTTCCTGACCGGAAGTTTATGTCGCGGCACATATCACTTCCTGATTGTGCGTTTCACCGATGCGTTCCATCTGAGGTAAGTCCCGCTGAATTTCCGGCTTTTCAGTAGCACGTGATTTCCTGGCACTGTGACTTCCGCCCGTCTCCCAAGCTGTGTGCTTAGCTGCGGGGAGTCACTAGGCTGCCATTTGTATCTGGATAGTATTCCTTATACTGCTTCTGATATGTTCTCCCTGGGTTGGAGTGTAACTATGGTCTGGACGTAACATGCTGCTGGAGCCCCCCTTTATGGTTACCTTATCATTCTAGTGGGGGACAGAACTCTAAGCTCCTACCCTCTGGCATCTGCTGTCTCTTGTTCCTGTCACTCAGTTCCCATATACCAGACATGTCCACACCAGCAGAATTTGAGGGACCCTCTTATTTTGACCCTGCTCCTCTGGTTGTGTCTTCATTTGGCCCATGTGAATGCCAAGGCTACGATACCTGACAACGCTCAGCGACATAACCTCCTAGTGACATTGCCACTAAGAACAGTGGTCCTGGGTGACCAGCGGACACAAGTTGGGCTGCTCGGGGCGCTGGGTTTATAGATTTGGAGGTCTTTATCGAGAACTAATGGGGTTGTTCTGTCCCATCCACAGTGTAGGTGATAACTTGCTGATCAGCGCTTATCCCACCACTCGGACCCTCATTGATCAATAGATCAGGGAACTTTTATCCCTGTTGTAATAGAACAGCAATACACATGCTCGACAACCAGTCAGTTCATTCCCTATGGGGCTGCTGAGCGTCGCACTCAGGTTTTTGCGACAGTCCCACTGAGAATAAATGGAGCGACAGCGACTGACCTGATGCACCATCTTGTAATCGGAATAAAAGTTTCTGCCAATCTGTAGGGTCCGTGTTATCCGATAACTCATTAATATAGATGGGATATTTTTCCATGTTTGATGGTTATTGTTCTATCCTATTTCCACAGGATTCCACAGTACAGTTTCCACCCAGTAGTGTTCCCCATTGCAGGACAATGGTGCTTTCTTGCACAGTCAGCACAAGATGGATATAGAAAGAACAAGATTGCAGGCAAAATACTAAATCTTACCCTAGAGATCATCTACCTGGTGATTGGAGAGGTAGGATTCTGAGTTTCTGAAAATTATGTGATTTCCTCATTAATAAAACAGGGAGGGAACTGGAAATATTCAATCACCGTAACATGACATTATTCATATTAAAAGGAATTTGTCAGCAGTGATGGGCGTGATCACTATGGAAAGCTATGGATGAATAGATGGATGCGCAGGAGATACAATACCAGTTAAAAGTTTGACCTCACCTATTGATGCTTTTATTTTTTTATGAATGTGTACATTGTAGATTCAGACTGAAGGCCGCAAAACTATAAGGGAACACATAGGGAAGCAACAGTAAATAAACACTTGTGAAACAAACCAGAATGTGTGTTGAAGAACCAAGCTAGTGTTTTTCCCCTTTGTTAGAGTAGCCTATGACTAATGTCATGAAATTAGTAGTAGGGTCTTCTACCAGTTTCCTCAACGCTGCTGTCCTTTGCGGCACCGTGTGACTTATTTTGTGACCTGATAAATCACTCAGTGATTGCTATGTGGATGCGAGGTCACTTTTTAAATTTTCAGTTCAAGTCTTGAGACTCGGAACAAGGCTAGAAAGTCTTGTTTTGAGTCCCATAGACTTTAAATTAGTAACGGTGATCTGGCAGGATACAGAAGTTGGCATGTGGTGCTGCAAAAGATGGAGCACTGCTGAAACTGGGAGACAACGATGATTGGTGAGTATGCCAACTACCTTCACTTATACAGATGATATCTAGCAAGGGGCAAATAAAAGAAATCACAAGTGAAGCTTGAAACCTTAGATTCCTTAAAGTTCCCAACCTAATTTACTCTGATGGCTTTACACCACCTTGGAATTCTTTCGGGCAGCTCCATCAGGCAATCCCCTAGAATGGCTTCCAACTATCTTGAAGGAGTTCCCATCGGTGCTGAGCGCTTGTTGGATGCTTTGCCTTCAGTCTGCGGTTTATTAACTCTATTGCGTTAAAGTTGGTGATTGTGGACATCATGCCATCTGATGCAGCTCTCCTTCGATCCCACTCCTTTGTGCATAACCTTGAGGTCTTTTAGGTCATTGTCCTGTTGCAACACAAATGAAAGTCTCACTAAGTGCAAAGTAGTTATGCTCTGTTGTTGCAGAGTGCTGTGGCATGCATGCCGGATAATTTGCCTTGAATTTGTAATAAATGACCAAGTGTAATCATCAAACCATCTCCACATGATCATAACTTCCTCTCCATACTGCACAGTTGGCACCGAAGATGTAAAATGAGAGAAACCGTGGCACAACTGTGTAGGTGCAATAGTAGAGTACCAAACCAGTTATTATAATATAATGAAACTTGGCACTCAACTTTGGTATTTTGATGAGAAGAATTAATGTGATCGAGAAGTAGTACACTGCTCAAAAAAAAGGGCACATTTAAACAACAAAATATAACTCCAAGTAAATCAAACTTCTGTGAAATCAAACTGTGCACTTAGGAAGCAACACTGTTTGACAATCAATTTCACATGCTGTTGTGCAAATGGAATAGACAGCAGATGGAAATTATTGGCAATTATCAAGACACACTCAATAATGGAGTGGTTCTGCAGGTGGGGACCACAGACCACATCTCAGTACCAATGGTTTCTGACTGATGTTTTGATCACTTTTGAATGTTGGTTGTGCTTTCACACTCGTGGTAGCATGAGACGGACTTTACAACGCACAAAAGTGGCTCAGGTAGTGCAGCTCATCCAGGATGGCACATCAATGCGAGCTGTGGCAAGAAGGTTTGCTGTGTTTGTCAGCGTAGTGTCCAAAGGCTGGAGGCGCTACCAGGAGACAGGCCAGTACACCAGGAGACGTGCAGGGGGCCGTAGGAGGGCAACAACCCAGCAGCAGGACCGGTTCTTCAGCCGCTACTTCAGCCTTTGTGCAAGGAGGAACATGAGGAGCATGACCTTCAGCAGGCCCCAAATGTGCATGTGTCTGCACAAATGATTAGAAACCGACTCCATGAGGATGGTCTGAGTGCCCGACATTCACAGATGGGGGTTGTGCTCACAGCCCAACACCGTGCAGGACGCTTGGCCTTTGCCACAGAACACCAGAATTGGCAAATTCGCCACTGGTGCCCTGTGCTCTTCACAGATGAAAGCAGGTTCACACTGAGCACATGTGACAGAAGGGACAGAGTCTGGAGATGCGGTGGAGAGCGATCTGCTGCCTACAAAATCCTTCAGCATGACCGGTTTGGCAGTGGGTCAGTAGTGGTGTGGGGTGGCATTTCTTTGGAGGGCCGCACAGCCCTCCATGTGCTGGCCATAGGTAGCCTGGCTGCCATTAGGTACCGAGATGAGATCCTCAGACCCCTAGTGAGACCATATGCTGGTGCGGTTGGCCCTGGGTTCCTCCTAATGCAGGACAATGCCAGACCTCATGTGGATGGAGTGTGTCAGCAGTTCCTGCAAGATGAAGGCATTGAAGCTATGGACTGGCCCACCCGTTCCCCAGACCTGAATCCAATTGAACACCTCTGGGACATCATGTCTCACACCATCCACCAACATTGCACCACAGACTGTCCAGGAGTTGGCGGATGATTTATTCCAGGTCTGGGAGGAGATCTCTCAGGAGACCATCCGCCGCCTCATCAGGAGCATGCCCAGGCATTGCAGGGAGGTCATACAGGCACATGGAGGCCACACACACTACTGAGCATCATTTCCTTGTCTCGAGGTATTTCAACTGAAGTTGGATCAGCCTGTAACTTCATTTTCCACTTTGATTTTGAGCATCATTCCAACTCCAGACCTCCGTGGGATATTAGTTGTGATTTACATTGATCATTTTTAGGTTTCATTGCTCTCAACACATTCCACTATGTAATGAATAAAGATTTACAACTGGAATATTTCATTCAGTGATATCTAGGATGTGGGATTTTAGTGTTCCCTTTATAATTGCCAATAATTTCCATCTGTTGTCTATTCCATTTGCATAACAGCATGTGAAATTCATTGTCAAACAGTGTTGCTTCCTAAGTGGACAGTTTGATTTCACAGAAGTTTGATTTACTTGGAGTTCTATTCTGTTGTTTAAGTGTCCCTTTATTTTATTGAGCAGTGTATATAAAAATTAAAAATGTTGCGTTCCCTTGCGATCGGTGGGCACGTCAAAACAACGCATCTGCATACATCCGCATTTCCTGCATACCCAATGTTAAAGATAGGTACGCAGGACGCATGCAGAAGTATGCGTTACAGGGCTTAACGGAGGAATTATGCAACCCTCCGCAGAGCCCCTGAACGCTAATGTGAACTTAGCCTAAGGCTTTGTTCACATATCCATTGATCTGTTTAGAAGAGAAACGGAATTGCCATTCTTTTTCAAACTGAAGCAGAGTTGGCTGCCATTGATCTATGAGGAGTCCATCTAGTTTCTGTTTGCTATTTCCTTTTAGAATGGAAGAAAATATTTAGCATAAAGAATTTTTTTTTTCATTCTAAAAGTAAACAATAATTGTAAGGCTATGTGCACACGTTGCGGATTTTGCTGCAGATCCGCAGCGGATAGGCCGCTGTGGATTCATAGCAGTTTCCATGCGTTGTACAGTACCATGGAAACATATGGAAAACGAAGTGTGGAAAATACCGCACGGAAACACTGCGTTGTATTTTAGGCAGCATGTCAATTCTTTGCGAATTCCGCAGCGGTTTACACCTGCTCCTCAGGAATCCGCAGGTGTAAAACCGCAGGTGGAATCCGCACAAACACCGCAGGAAATCTGCAGTGCGTTTTACCTGCTGATTTTGCAAAAACGGTGCGGAAAAATTCGCACACGAATCCGCAGCGTGTGCACATAGCGTAAACCAAACGGACTCCTTATAGATCAGTGGGCCCCTCTTTCTGTTTTGAAACATGGCTGCAGAGGATGTTAATTCCCCTTATTTGTTTTGTTTGTTCTAAATGGAACAGATAAACTGACACTTGAACAGAGCGTAATAGAGCGTAATAGCATGCTTAGAAGGACGGAAAGGGAGTGCTCCTTTTAAAGCCGAAACAGTGAAGAGTAACCTTTTGTTCAAAATAAAAAAATTCTCATAAATCCTATAACTTATAAAATAAATCTCCTTCTTACTTCACCTGGACTGATCATTCATTCTTAATTCACGGGTAAAATTTGTCTTTAGCGAATACAAATTTTCGCATTACTGAGGTATGAGATGATGGTTGGTGGTCATAAATAATGTCCCCCATGCTAGTATAATGTCACCCATCCTGGAATAATGTCCCCATCATGATAAAATGTCACTGATCCTGATATAATGTCCCCCATGCTATTGTAATGTCACTCATCCTGGAATAATATCCCCATCCTGATATAATGTCTGCCATCCTGGTATAATGTCCCCTATAATATATAGTGGAAATAATGCTTTCATATGAATCTAGCCTAACGCTGACCTTCACAGGAATATCAAGAGGGGGGTACGCAACTGCATGATAACCCATTAGCACCCCACAATCATATTAACTAAAATGCCCCTGTCAGTGACTGACCAGTGGTTGGTTTAACCTCTGTGATTAGAGCTAGCTCTGTTCGCTGCTGTTACAGGCACATGAGCGCTGTATAACGCAGTTGCCATATAGTGCGTGTGAGTCAGGCTCAGCTCCTGAGCCAACTCTGCTCATGCGGATCCTGCTGTGGACGTACCGGCCCGTTCATCTGAGCCAAGGGATTAATGTTTTGGATTGTTTTTATGTATTTGCATGGGGATTGGAGCGCCCTTATTCCGGCACTGGCTGGCCTAAAAAAAGGCATGGAACAAATGCATTTATATTGCAACCTTTTTTAATATGCATAAAAAGTTGCAATTTGTACAAAATGACATAATTATGCATCGTTTGACACGCTGGACGCCAGCTCTTTTTTTAACGTCGACAAGTGTACTGCCGTGCTTAAAATGTTGCGCTGACATAATTTGCACCAAATTTATCATTGGGGCGACATTTGATAAATATGGAATGGTGGAGCTGAAGAGCACAAATGCCGCCATTTTTGATAAACGTGAACCACTGTGGTCTTATATTACATCACAATGTTAGCGTGTTTTACAATAAAATCAGCGGTGTTGTATTTATTTCTATGTAGCTATACAGTGGGCCCGAAGAATGATTTTCTCTGGTGGGCCCAAGGTGCCCCAGTCCAACACTGGCTCTACTGCAGAGTGCTAAGCAAATATGACCATCTCTGCTATTATCTGGGTAAGTTCCATATAAAGTGAGAAGCTAGGAACTAGTGTGTCAGTAGTATACTACCTTCACCACTAGGGGGCCCTCCACACAAGCTATTTCCTGTCTTAGCCTTATCCAGGGCTTCATTCCTCCTGTGTGACTGATCACATGACTGTGACATCATCAAAGGTCCTTCAGCCGGAGGGATCAGAAGGTGCAGACAAGTTAGTGATGTGGGGACGTGTTCTGCTCGTTGTCACATATGTAGGGAGGATAGGCGGCGTACCTGGTGCTCCTATAGCTATACGTGTGCCTCTAGGAGCCGTGTATGGAGTCATGTGTCATCTATATGCTTATATATAGGCAGGCATACGTCTATACATACACATTTATCCTTTTGTTTGGAAAGGCGAAATGTGTGTGTGTGTGTATATATATGTGTGATCTTATATTCAGTATATGTGTGTTATACATGTTTGTGATATATATATATATATATATATATATATATATATATATATATATATATATATGTGTGTTTTATATATATAATGTGTTATATGTGTCTGTGATATGTGTGTTTGTGATGTGTGTATATATATGTGTGTTGGTGATATATTTATGTGTGTGTTATGTACACAAACATTCATAAGGTGCATCTATGGCTTTTCAGATAATGCTGGCATTGCTTTACTTGTTCATTACATTATTCTATGTCATGAGTGTTATATGTTTGTGTAATATACAGTGTAGCAGTTCTTGTACTATGAGGCCAGGTCACACTATCAGTATTTGGTCAGTATTTTACATCAGTATTTGTAAGCCAAAACCAGGAGTGACGTTTCCTCGACCGCTGGGGACATCTGGTGGCAAGATGTCCTGACTGCTGGCAAACATGACAAACCTGGAGTGCACGAGCAGTCCGGGACTTAGATCCCGCTCGTGACACTACCATAGGCTTATGGGACTCAGGGGCCTGGACTGGAGATTCCAGAGGTTTGGCGAAGGTAGGAGCCAGCCGAAACCTCTGCCTACATTGGGCTCGCTCCAACCTCCCCTCGTGAAAACGGAGGTCAATACGAGTGGACACTGCTATTAACTCTTCCAGTGTGGCTGGAATCTCCCTAGTGGCCAGAGCATCCTTCACGTGGTCAGCCAGCCCCCTCCAAAATATCGGAATAAGGGCTTTATCCGACTGCTCCAGCTCAGATGCTAGTGTGCAAAAGTGGATGGCAAAATGGCTGACCAAGGACGAGCCCTGAGTTAATGCCAACAGTTGGAGCGCTGTATCATGGGTGACACGAGGTCCTAAAAAGACCTGTTTCAGAGTGCTCAGAAACAACGGAGCATTCTGCACCACATGATCGCCACGCTCCCACAGCGGCGTAGCCCACTCCAACACCCTGTCCGACAGGAGAGACACAATAAATCCCACCTTAGCCCGCTCTGTGGGGAAACGTGCGGCCAGAAGCTCGA
The DNA here is from genome assembly GCF_032444005.1 of Ranitomeya imitator. Classification (NCBI taxonomy): domain Eukaryota; kingdom Metazoa; phylum Chordata; class Amphibia; order Anura; family Dendrobatidae; genus Ranitomeya; species Ranitomeya imitator. The sequence goes on along the minus strand of NC_091283.1, from coordinate 651,664,452 downwards.
GGTGAATAGAGCACTGACTCACGAATCCCCTACAAGATTTACTATCACCAGAAAATTTTTCTGGCAGTGGGAGGCGAGATAGAGTCAGAACAGGGGTGGCAGTGGACAAGGTTGCTGCAGCCACGGTAGCAGCCTGAACAGCAACTGCGGTTACATCCACAGCTGAGGTTTTGCGCTCAAGAGCCGCCAACCTACCCTCCAGCTGTTGGATTTACTGCAAAGATTGCTGTTTGTCATTACTAGCCAGACCCTGGCGCTAGTATAATGTTAGGGCTAGCGGAACGCACCAAATAATTAAATAGATATATTAAGGTGCGTTCACCGCCCGGGGTCCACCGTGCAGAGATGGAACCTGCTGCTAAGTAATGACGGACTATATGACGGTACAATGAGGATACACACATGGGTTAACTTCACCCTGTATGAAGAAAGCGATCCCTGTTAAGTCACAGGGTCGCGGTACCGCACAGAGAGCGCAAGCAAGGAACCACAGAACTCTATCCCAGGACACAGGATTAGAGTTAGTGTAGACCTCTTGCGATCGACACCACAATTGGGGTATCAGAGGTAACTAGTATGCACAGAAGTGCATGCTGTGCCACACTAGCGGACGCCACTAACCACCCAGACTTGGGTAAGGTAAGCGCTCTAATAGCGCACGGCGCTGCACTGGCGGTCACAGCAGTCAGATGCTGTTTCGTGTGTTAAAGCTTTGAGTTCAGCCGGGCGCTAGATTGCAGCCATACACCTTACACGAACAGTCATACACAAGGGATGGGTTTTTTCAGGAACGACTTGCACTCATCAACACACACACGATAACAATTGTATACTAGCGCATGGCCGTGCGGCCATGCAAACCTTTTATAGCTGCAGCAAGTACAAGACCTTTCCGAGAAGGACCAATGGGAGTCTGCCACAAAAGAAGAACACCTTTAGGACCTTCCTAGAGGACCAATGGGATTAGCTGCAGTATCTAAGCATGTGACCCCTGACCTCCAATGGGAGGTCATCCCGTGGGCATGCTCAGAAAGGGAAAATCTGGACTTAGTCCCAGAAAGACCTGCTTGCTACTGAACATTGCAGGCTACAAGAACAGAGCCTGGAAGGGCAGTAGTAACCAGTCGTCCAGTATTAGCCTGAGCTAGACGCTGGGACCGACGTCTCCGCTGAGCAGACTCCACTGCGGCTGGAGAAGAATGGGAGACCGCAGCAGAGATGGTTCGAGATTCCCCCTGTGCAGAGGCGGGAACTCGACACCTAACAACAGGGGTAACAAAATACACAGGGGAGTGAAGGATGGGTTTAAACCAAACCAGGGGAAGAAAGGGAATTATCACACACTTAAAAACTAGCAACAGTCACAGATAAATCCACTGAATGCCTTCTATAATAACCAACAACAGCCTCCAGCCATGCTGCATAAGTTAACTCTGACAATGAGTGCTAGCCAGGACCCATATAGGAGATGGGAGTGGCTAAAAGAGCACAGCTGAGAGCCTTAAAGGGAACCTGTCACCCCGTTTTTTCAGATTGAGATATAAATACTGTTAAATAGGGCCTGCGGTGTGCGTTACAATAGTGTATGTAGTGTACCCTGATTCCCCACCTATGCTGCGAAATACATTACCAAAGTCGCCGTTTTCGCCTGTCAATCAGGCTGGTCTGGTCAGGTGGGCGTGGTGACATCGCTCTTTTCTTCCCCAGCTTTCCGTTGGTGGCGTAGTGGTGTGCGCATGTCGCAGTGACGAATCCACTGCGCGCACGTGAAGAAGCAGCGCGCGATCTGCGCTATTACCCCCTGTCATCGGTGGGGGCGGCCATCTTCCTGGGGCCGCGCGTGCGCAGATGGAGTGCTCTGCTGCACGGGGCTTCAGGAAAATGGCCGCGGGATGCCGCGCGTGCGCAAAAGAGATCGCGGCGGCCATTTTCCCAAAGCCGAGATGCAAACTCACCGCCGTAGCCCACCTCAAAGCGGGCCTTCTAACGTCGGACGTACTATCCCATCCGATGTCAGAAAGGGGTTAAAATAATAACACTGGTCCAAGAGTAATATTTACATGAATGCTGCAATGTAAGAGAGAATATCTCTATAATAACGTGATAACCACCACCACAGAGTAAAAATGTATAGTTTATTGATAAGTATTAAAATGGAATATCAAATAATATTACAAATCAAATTCAAAGAAATACGTAACAGACAAGCGGACATAATATAGGTAAGGGTATCAAATAATAGACATAAGGCTCTGTGTTCATAATGCACATTAAATTAATGCCAAAAATTGACTAATAAATAATACCAAAAGGCGTGTTCTCAGTGCCTCTATATATTGTAATGGATGAATACGAATGACAGTACACTGATGTGCGTTTCTCAAGGGGTGCATTCATTGGCATGGTCATTGGGTGTATATACTCCACACATTAAATTGGTGATGGTGTTCTTACTATTATTCCCATTAAAGTATAGCCATTTTGTTATTTCTTTGAATTTTTTTTTTAATTGTATGATATACCATTTTAATACTTCACAGTAAACTATACAGTCATGGCCAAAAGTATTGACACCCCTGCAATTCTGTCAGATAATACTCAGTTTCTTCCTGCAAATGATTGCAAACACAAATTATTGGTATTATTATCTTCATTTAATTTGTCTTAAATGAAAAAAAAACACAAAAAGAATTGTCCTAAAGCCAAATTGGATATAATTCCACACCAAACATAAAAAAGGGGGTGGACAAAAGTATTGGCACCCTTCGAAAAATCATGTGATGCTTCTCTAATTTGTGTAATTAACAGCACCTGTAACTTACCTGTGGCACCTAACAGGTGTTGGCAATAACTAAATCACACTTGCAGCCAGTTGACATGGATTAAAGTTGACTCAACCTCTGTCCTGTGTCCTTGTGTGTACCACATTGAGCATGGAGAAAAGAAAGAAGACCAAAGAACTGTCTGAGGACTTGAGAAACCAAATTGTGAGGACGCATGAGCAATCTCAAGGCTACAGGTCCATCTCCAAAGACCTGAATGTTCCTTTGTCTACCGTGCGCAGTGTCATCAAGAAGTTTACAGCCCATGTCACTGTGGCTAACCTCCCTAGATGTGGACGGAAAAGAAAAGTTGACAAGAGATTTCAACGCAAGATTGTGCGGATATTGGATAAAGAACCTCGACTAACATCTAAACAAGTTCAAGCTGCCCTGCAGTCCGAGGGTACAACAGTGTCAACCCGTACTATCCGTCGGCGTCTGAATGAAAAGGGACTGTATGGTAGGAGACCCAGGAAGACTCCACTTCTTACCCCAAGACATAAAAAAGCCAGGCTGGAGTTTGACAAAACTTACCTGAAAAAGCCTAAAACGTTTTGGAAGAATGTTCTCTGGTCAGATAAGACAAAAGTAGAGCTTTTTGGGCAAAGGCATCAACATAGAGTTTACGGGAGAAAAAAAGAGGCATTCAAAGAAATATTCATATTCATATTCCAAGAACTGCAACCTCCCTGGAATGCCCAGAAGTTCAAGGTGGCTGAAACCGAACCACCACTGAACAAGACTCAGAAATACAAGGTGCCCAGTGCTCAGAGACATGGCCAAGATAAGGAAGGCTGAAACCAAACCACCACTAAGCAAAACACAGAAGTACAAGATGATCACTGCTCAGAGACATGGCCAAGGTAAGGGAGTCTGAAACCCAACCACCACTGAACAAGACACAGAGGTTGAAATGTCAAGAATGAGCCAAAAAAAATCTGATGATAGATTTTTCACTGGTTTTATGGATTGATGAGATGAGAGTGAGTTTTGATGGACCAGATTAGTAACAGGCTCTGACCTCCACTTCAACTCACACTCCTGCAAGATGGAGGTGGGGTCCTGCTGTGGACTCGTGTTATTAAAGATGAGCGTGTTGATATTTTCGAATTAAAGATGGACTTAAAATAAACTCCAAACCCTACTTTTAATTTTTAGAAATCTCATTTTTCAAGCCGTGGTACAGGAAAATGTCTGCATCTTTCAAGAAAACCATGATTTTTTTTATGTAGGACAATGCTCCATCAAAAGCATCAAAGCCTCAACTGCTTGGCTACCAGTGAAGACCTTAAAGATAAAAGAATAAAAACACGGCACCTTCCTTACCTGACCTAAACCCTATTAACCCTGCTGTTCTGTTGGTCAAAAATGACCGACTTTGAACTTCAATATTCTTTAAAATATTCAAGATGCGGCTCTGAAACCCGTGGCCGACCGACCCATCCTCATTTAAGTCAATCAACCACAAGTTTCAGAACCGCATCTTGAACACCCCAAAAAATACCAAAGTTCAAAATAGGTCTCCCCAGACCGAACAGAACAGCAGGGTTAAGAACTTGTAGTCAATTCTAAGTAGGAGATTTACAGTGATGGAAAACCGGACACCTCTGCGAACAGTGTCTGGGAAGCTTTAGTTGGTGCAGCCCATAAGGTTGATCATCAACAGATGAACATGACAGACTCCATAGATGGAAGGCTTATGATGGTATTGAAAAGAAGGTTGGCTGTAATTAACTTTATTCGTCCTGGCATAATTCGGTTTCAGTCATGGGGGCAGCATCGGCGCTGGTACCGTCTTCGCACTAAGAATACAGAGAAGGGGCTGTAACTGCACCTTCTGCCCTGACTGACCAGCGGGCCCAATGCAGAGGAAGTGTCAGTGTGGGCCGAGGGTACGGATACAGCCCCCTCTCTGTATTCTCAGTGTGATGACAGAATCAGTGCAGGTGCTGCCCCGTGACTGAAACCAAATGCTGCCGGGGAGAATAAAGTTTGTTTTCTCCCAGCAGCAGTCAACTATTTGCAGGCGCCGGGCAGGTTAGTAACGCTATTAACCTGAAAATGGACCCCATATCTGCAGGTGAATAGCATTTTTTCTGGTGACAGGCTCCCTTTACCCTGCAGATTAACCCGTTATCTGCAGCTTACTAGCGTTTTTTGGGAGAGCGTTTTTATACCCCTGGCATGTTTTAGACCAGAAGTCTCAAACTGCATTACTTGATGGCCGCAAACCATACGTGTTTTCAAGATTTCCTTAGCATTGCACATTGTAGTCATTATGTGCGTAGGTGGTGATTAAATTATCACCTGTGCAGTACAAGGAAATCCTGAAAACATGACCTGTTTGCAGCCCTTGAGGAATGCAGTTTGAGACCTCTGTTTTAGGCCAATGCGAGTCTTGTAGCTCATGGGACATTACTATGTAGGTCTAATCAGCCTTGAGTTACCTTTTGGCCCTGACTGACATGAGATAATTGATATGGATATGCTGTATTGTATCATATATAACCCCTGTATCATATATAACCCCTGTCAAAAATTATGTAATCACCGGCCTTGGAGGATCAGTTGATTAATTAATCAGTTGATTAATTTTGTAGAAAAAAAGCAGATCACAGACATAGCACAAAACTAAAGTCATGTCAAGGCTCCAACCTGCAAAGCTGATCTGGCAACAGCAATCAGAGAAAGTTGGAGCCAGACTGATGAAGAGTCCTGTTTGACACTCATTAAGTCCATGCCTCAGAGACTGCAAGCTGTTATAAAAGCCAGAGGTGGTGCAACAAAATACTAGTGATGTTTAGGAGTGTTTTTTTGTATGTTTGTTTCTCATGATTACATAATTTTTTCCTCCGAATTGAGTAACTCCATAATTTTTCCCTATGCTTAGTTAAAAAAAGTAACCATTACTGACTACCACATTTTTTGTTCTTGATTTCTTTTAGTGTTTCTTAAAGCCAGAAAGTTGCCATTTGAAATGACTTTAGTTTTGTGCCATGTTTGTGATCTGCTTTTTTTTCTACAAAATTAAACAACTGAATGAACATCCTCCAAGGCCAGTGATTCCATAATTTTTGCCAGGGGTTGTAGTATCATGCTAGAAAAAAGCCAAGTCATCTCTTTAGCATCTTGTGGCATGTAGTAGTATACAGACACATGGAGAGGCAATGCAGGTCCATGGACATTTCTCTGGCTTCCTGAATTATCTCACTGTTCTAGTAACATATGAACATTGCTTAGTGACTAAGAGTGACATGAGTGTCATCTGATTGATTATGAGGTCACACCTGTCACCATCCTTCACCTGTTTAAGACATTGTGCTTTTCTACAGTGATAATATTTTTATTGTGAGTGTTGTAAGGATACATGCACTATAATGTACTGTAAAAGGAAAGCAGCTTGGTACTACAGCTGTCTCCAAGTACATGCACATCAAGTTCTGTGTAGCAACATGCATTAAAGGTGTGGGGCAATGCATTAAAGGGGTGGGCCAAAAGCGGTGGGCCTATCTTTATGGTGAATCTGTCACCACATTTGACCTATCAAAACTATTACTATGTGCATACAGGTTTTAGAATACTGATAACAGTCCTCCCTCATATCAGATGTCTTGTTGCTGAGAAATCATCTTTTAACACTTTATAGAAATGACCTCTTCCAGGTTTTGGGGCGGTTGGTGCCTGGAGATTACTCTGCTCCCAGAGCTTATTTTACATGAATGGGGAGTTACCAGTGAGACAAGTAACTAACACAGAACAGGACTGAACTTTGTCGTCTTACAAACACATTTTTTGCAGCGCTCTCAGCTCTGCTGTATTGCAACAATATTATAACCCTGTCTGCCTGTGAGCTGGAAGCTGAAGCTGTGAGGAGGTAACAGATGTGTTAGATTTAATCACACACAGGTCTGCAGTGAGATCAGGAGAATGGAGAGCGGCCATCACACATTACACTGGTAACCATTACACATCACACTAGTTACTCACCCTTATATTTATCCCTTTAGTGACCACCAATGTCTTTTTACTGACCTACAATATATCCCCATTCAAGTGACAATCCACCAACTGTCAGCAGTACACTATAGCTGACAACTTGCTGCATAATCCACTGACTGTGGTTGTTTAAAACCTTAAATGCTGCTGTCAATAGTGACTACGGCATCTAGATGGTTAACAGTGTGAGGGCTTTCTCATTAACCCCATCGGCACCCTAAGATCTTGATTGTGTGGTCCTGATATTAGCCATAGCAGTTCATGGCCAAATAATGGCCTTAGAGTCTGCCGGCTATAAGCGGCCTGTTCAAAAGTTATCAAAATTTAGATGGTAAAAATAAACTTTTTCATTCCTGTCATGCCACTTTGCATTAATTCCTGAAAGACACCTAAAGAGTTAATAAACTACCCGAAAGCAATTTTGAATATGTTGAGGGGTGTGGTTTTTAACATGGAATCACTTTTGAGGGTTTCCAATATATAGAACCCACAAAGTCACTTCAAAATTGAACAGGTCTCCAAAAAATACGTTTTGTAAATTTCCTTAAAAAAAATCAAAAATTACTGCTACTTTTTTAAACCTAAAATTCTAACAAAATAAAACATTTTACGAATGGTGCTGACATAAAGCAGACATGAGGGAAATGTCATTTATTAATGTTTTTGTGTGGTGTGACTATCTGGATTAAAGGGATAATCATTCAAAGAATAATACAATATAAAACAATCTAAAAATCAATAGGATAAATTGAAGCATTCCAGAGTTATTACTACATAAAGTGACACGTCAGATTTATAAAAAATTTGGCCTGGTCACTAAGGGGTTAAAATAAGCTCTGGAGGCAGAGATATCTTCCAGGCAGCATCCTCCCCAGAGCCTGGAAAAGGTCACTTATATAAAGTGATAAAAGATGATTTCATTAAAAAAAACAAGGCATCTGATATGAGACACACATGGAGGACTGTTTTCAGCAGTTTATAACCTGTATGTCCATATTAATAGTTTAGATACGTCAAATGTAGTGACAAATTCCCTTTAAGCCCGAACCACTTTTGTATTTACAGGCGCTTCTCATAACATTAGAATATCGTCAAAAAGTTAATTTATTTCAGTTCTTCAATACAAAAAGTGAAACTCATATATTATATGGAGTCATTACAAACAGAGTGATCTATTTCAAGTGTTTATTTCTGTTAATGTTGATGATTATGGCTTACAGCCAATAAAAACCCAAAAGTCATTATCTCAGTATATTAGAATACTTTATAACACCAGCTTGAAAAATTATTTTAAAATCTGAAATGTTGGCCTACTGAAATGTAAGTTCAGTAATGCACTCAATGCTTGGTCAGGGCTCCATTTTACATCAATTACTGTCTCAATGCGGTGTGGCATTGAGGGGATCAGCCTGTGGCACTTCTGAGGTGTTATGGAAGCCCAGGTTGCTTTGATAACAGCCTTCAGCCTGTCTGCATTGTTGGGTCTGGTGTATCTCATCTTCATCTTGACAACACCCAGTAGATTATAGGACTAAGGTCAAGCGAGTTTGCTGGCCAATCAAGCACAGTGATACTGTTGTTTATAAACCAGGTATTGGTACTTTTGGCAGTGTGGACAGGTGCCAAGTCCTCCTGGAGAATGAAATTTCCATCTCCAAAAAGCTTGTCGACAGAGGGAAGCATGAAGTGCTCTAAAAATTTTCTGGTAGATGGCTGTGCTGACTTTGGTCTTGATAAAACAAAGTGGACCTAAACCAGCAGATGACATGGCTCACCAAACCATTACTAATTGTGGAAACTTCACACTAGATCTCAAGCAGCTTGGATTGTGTGCCTCTCCACTCTTCCTCCAGACTCTGGGACTTTGATTTCTAAATGAAATGCAAAATTTACTTCAATCTGAAAACAACACCTTGGACCAATGAGCAAAAGTCCAGTTCTTTTTCCCCTTGGCACAGGTAAGACACTTCTGGCGTTGTCTATTGGTCATGACTTGCCTAACACAAGGAATGTGACACCTGTAGCCCATGTCCTGGATACGTCTGTGTGTGGTGGCTCTTGAAGCAATGATTCCAGCAGCAGTCCACTCCTTGTGAATCTCCCCCAAATTTTTGAATGGCCTTTTCTTAACAATCCTTTCAAGGCTGCGGTTATCACGGTTGATTGTGCACCTTTTTCTACCACACTTTTTCTTTTCACTCAACTTTCCATTAATATGCTTGGATACAGCACTCTGTAAACAGCCAGCTTCTTTATCAATGATGTTTTGTGGGATAAGGTACCGTCACACTAAACGATATCGCTAGCGATCCGTGACGTTGCAGCGTCCTGGCTAGCGATATCGTTCAGTTTGACGCACAGCAGCGATCAGAATCCTGCTGAGATGTCGTTGGTCGCTGCAGAAAGTCCAGCACTTTATTTCGTCGCTGGACTTCTGTTGTGAGTTCTGTTGTCGGGCTCCCTCCTGTGGTCATGAATGGTACTTCGGCTGGTTCTGTCCATGGACTTTCTCTGGTGGCTGTGGGTGTTTCTGAGTTTCCTTCCACAGGTGACGAGGTTAATTCGTTAGCTGGCTGCTCTATTTAACTCCACTTAGATCTTTGCTCCATGCCACCTGTCAATGTTCCAGTATTGGTCTAGTTCACTCCTGGATCGTTCTTGTGACCTGTCTTCCCAGCAGAAGCTAAGTGACTGCTTGTTTTTCTCTGGTTTGCTATTTTTCTGTCCAGCTTGCTATTTTGATTGTTCTTGCTTGCTGGAAGCTCTGGGACGCAGAGGGAGCGCCTCCGCACCGTGAGTCGGTGCGGAGGGTCTTTTTGCGCCCTCTGCGTGGTCTTTTTGTAGGTTTTTGTGCTGACCGCAAAGCTACCTTTCCTATCCTCAGTCTGTTCAGTAAGTCGGGCCTCACTTTGCTTAATCTATTTCATCTCTGTGTTTGTATTTTCATCTTTACTCACAGTCATTATATGTGGGGGGCTGCCTTCTCCTTTGGGAAATTTCTCTAAGGCAAGGTAGGCTTTATTTTTCTATCGTTAGGGCTAGCTAGTTCCTTAGGCTGTGCCGAGTTGCATAGGGAGCGTTAGGAGCAATCCACGGCTATTTCTAGTGTGGTTGATAGGATTAGGGATTGCGGTCAGCAGAGTTCCCACGTCCCAGAGCTCGTCCTATATTATCAGTAACTATCAGGTCATTCCGTGTGCTCTTATCCACCAGGTCCATTATTGTCCTGACCACCAGGTCATAACAGTACAGGTGGCCCAAAGTACTAATGCATCTCAATAGAGGGATAAGAGAAGTTCTGAGACCATTTTTTTTTTCTTTGCAGTGTGTTTTGTCTCTCTTTTCCCCTTTACATCTGGGTGGTTCAGAACACAGGTGTAGACATGGACATTCAAGGTCTGTCCTCTTTGATGGATAATCTCACTATGTGTACAAAACATTCAAGATTTTGTGGTTCAGAATCCGATGTCAGAGCCTAGGATTCCAATTCCTGATTTGTTTTTTGGTGATAGATCTAAGTTCTTGAATTTCAAAAATAATTGTAAATTGTTTCTTGCCTTGAAACCTCGCTCCTCAGGTGACCCTGTTCAACAAGTAAAGATCATTATTTCTTTGTTACGCGGTGACCCTCAAGACTGGACATTTTCCCTTGCGCCAGGACATCCGGCATTGCGTGATGTTGATGCGTTTTTTCTGGCGCTTGGATTGCTTTATGACGAACCTAATTCAGTGGATCAGGCAGAGAAAATCTTGCTGGCTCTGTGTCAGGGTCAGGATGAGGTAGAGATATATTGTCAGAAGTTTAAAAAGTGGTCTGTGCTCACTCAGTGGAATGAATGTGCCCTGGCAGCAATCTTCAGAAAGGGTCTCTCTGAAGCCCTTAAGGATGTCATGGTGGGATTTCCCATGCCTGCTGGTCTGAATGAGTCTATGTCTTTGGCCATTCAGATCGATCGACGCTTGCGTGAGCGTAAAGCTGTGCACCATTTGGCGGTACTATCTGAGCATGGACCTGAGCCTATGCAATGTGATAGGACTTTGACCAGAGCTGAACGGCAAGAACACAGACGTCGGAATGGGCTATGTTTTTACTGTGGTGATTCCACTCATGCTATCTCCGATTGTCCTAAGCGCACTAAGCGGTTCGCTAGGTCTGACACCATTGGTACGGTACAGTCTAAATTTCTATTGTCCGTTACTCTGATTTGTTCTTTGTCATCCTATTCTGTTATGGCATTTGTGGATTCAGGCGCTGCCCTGAATTTGATGGACTTGGAGTATGCTAGGCGCTGTGGTTTTTTCTTGGAGCCCTTGCAGTATCCTATTCCATTGAGAGGAATTGATGCTACGCCTTTGGCCAAGAATAAGCCTCAGTACTGGACCCAATTGACCATGTGCATGACTCCTGCACATCAGGAGGATATCCGCTTTCTGGTGTTACATAATCTGCATGATGTGGTCGTTTTGGGGTTGCCATGGCTACAGGTTCATAATCCAGTATTGGACTGGAAATCTATGTCTGTGTCCAGCTGGGGTTGCCAGGGGGTACATGGTGATGTTCCATTTTTGTCTATTTCGTCTTCCACTCCTTCTGAAGTTCCAGAGTTTTTGTCGGATTATCGGGATGTATTTGATGAGCCCAAAGCCAGTGCCCTACCTCCTCATAGGGATTGCGATTGTGCAATTAATTTGAATCCTGGTAGTAAGTTTCCTAAGGGCCGATTGTTCAATTTATCTGTGCCAGAACACGCCGCTATGCGGAGTTATATAAAGGAATCCTTGGAGAAAGGCCATATTCGCCCGTCGTCATCACCGTTAGGAGAAGGGTTCTTTTTTGTGGCCAAGAAGGATGGTTCTTTGAGACCTTGTATTGATTACCGCCTTCTTAATAAAATTACAGTCAAATTTCAGTATCCTTTGCCGTTGCTGTCTGATTTGTTTGCTCGTATTAAAGGGGCTAGTTGGTTCACCAAGATAGATCTTCGAGGGGTGTATAATCTTGTGCGTATTAAACAAGGTGATGAATGGAAAACAGCATTTAATACGCCCGAGGGCCATTTTGAGTACCTGGTTATGCCATTCGGGCTTTCCAATGCTCCATCAGTATTTCAGTCCTTTATGCATGACATCTTCCGAGAGTACCTGGATAAATTCCTGATTGTGTATTTGGATGATATTTTGGTCTTTTCGGATGATTGGGAGTCTCATGTGAAGCAGGTCAGAATGGTGTTCCAGGTCCTTCGTGCAAATTCCTTGTTTGTGAAGGGGTCAAAGTGTCTCTTTGGAGTTCAGAAGGTTTCATTTTTGGGGTTCATTTTTTCCCCTTCTACTATCGAGATGGACCCTGTTAAAGTCCAAGCCATTTACGATTGGACTCAGCCGACATCTGTGAAGAGCCTGCAAAAGTTCCTGGGCTTTGCTAATTTTTATCGGCGCTTCATCGCTAATTTTTCTAGTGTTGCTAAACCGTTGACTGATTTGATCAAGAAGGGTGCTGATGTGGTCAATTGGTCTTCTGCAGCTGTAGAGGCTTTTCAGGAGTTGAAGCATCGTTTTTCTTCTGCCCCTGTGTTGTGCCAGCCAGATGTTTCGCTCCCGTTTCAGGTTGAAGTTGATGCTTCTGAGATTGGAGCAGGGGCTGTTTTATCGCAAAGAAGTTCTGATGGCTCGGTGATGAAGCCATGTGCTTTCTTTTCTAGAAAGTTTTCGCCTGCTGAGCGCAATTATGATGTTGGTAATCGAGAGTTGTTGGCCATGAAGTGGGCATTCGAGGAGTGGCGTCATTGGCTTGAAGGAGCCAAGCATCGCGTGGTGGTCTTGACAGATCACAAGAATTTGACTTATCTTGAGTCTGCCAAACGGTTGAATCCGAGACAGGCTCGATGGTCGTTATTTTTCTCCCGTTTTGATTTTGTGGCTTCGTACCTTCCGGGCTCTAAGAATGTGAAGGCTGATGCCCTGTCAAGGAGTTTTGTGCCTGACTCTCCGGGTGTTCCTGAGCCGGCGGGTATTCTCAAAGAAGGGGTAATTTTGTCTGCCATCTCCCCTGATTTGCGGCGGGTGCTGCAAAAATTTCAGGCTGATAGACCTGACCGTTGCCCAGCAGAGAAACTGTTTGTCCCTGATAGATGGACTAGTAGAGTTATCTCTGAGATTCATTGTTCAGTGTTGGCTGGGCATCCTGGAATCTTTGGTACCAGAGATTTGGTGGCTAGATCCTTTTGGTGGCCGTCTTTGTCGCGGGATGTGCGTTCTTTTGTGCAGTCCTGTGGGACTTGTGCTCGGGCTAAGCCCTGCTGTTCTCGTGCCAGTGGGTTGCTTTTGCCCTTGCCGGTCCCGAAGAGGCCCTGGACGCATATTTCTATGGATTTTATTTCGGATCTCCCCGTCTCTCAAAAGATGTCGGTCATTTGGGTGGTTTGTGATCGCTTTTCTAAGATGGTCCATTTGGTACCTTTGTCTAAATTGCCTTCCTCCTCTGATTTGGTGCCATTATTTTTCTAGCATGTGGTTCGTTTACATGGTATCCCGGAGAACATCGTTTCTGACAGAGGTTCCCAGTTTGTTTCGAGGTTTTGGCGATCTTTTTGTGCTAGGATCGGCATTGATTTGTCTTTTTCCTCGGCTTTCCATCCTCAGACAAATGGCCAAACCGAACGAACTAATCAGACTTTGGAAACATATCTGAGATGCTTTGTTTCTGCTGATCAGGATGATTGGGTGTCCTTTTTGCCATTGGCTGAGTTCGCCCTTAATAATCGGGCCAGCTCGGCTACTTTGGTTTCGCCGTTTTTCTGCAATTCTGGTTTCCATCCGCGTTTCTCTTCAGGGCAGGTTGAGTCTTCGGACTGTCCTGGTGTAGATACTGTGGTGGATAGGTTGCAGCAGATTTGGACTCATGTGGTGGACAATTTGACATTGTCCCAGGAGAAGGCTCAACATTTCGCTAACCGCCGGCGTTGTGTGGGTCACCGACTTCGTGTTGGGGATTTGGTTTGGTTGTCGTCTCGTTATGTTCCTATGAAGGTTTCCTCTCCTAAGTTTAAGCCTCGTTTCATTGGTCCGTATAAGATTTCTGAGGTTATCAATCCTGTGTCATTTCGTTTGGCCCTTCCTGCTTCTTTTGCCATCCATAATGTGTTCCATAGGTCGTTGTTGCGGAGATACGTGGCGCCTGTGGTTCCATCCGTTGATCCTCCTGCCCCGGTGTTGGTTGAGGGGGAGTTGGAGTATGTGGTGGAGAAGATTTTGGATTCTCGTATTTCGAGACGGAAACTCCAATACCTGGTCAAGTGGAAGGGTTATGGTCAGGAAGATAATTCCTGGGTTTTTGCCTCTGATGTTCATGCTGCCGATCTGGTTCGTGCCTTTCATTTGGCTCGTCCTGGTCGGCCTGGGGGCTCTGGTGAGGGTTCGGTGACCCCTCCTCAAGGGGGGGGGGTACTGTTGTGAGTTCTGTTGTCGGGCTCCCTCCTGTGGTCATGAATGGTACTTCGGCTGGTTCTGTGCATGGACTTTCTCTGGTGGCTGTGGGTGTTTCTGAGTTTCCTTCCACAGGTGACGAGGTTAATTCGTTAGCTGGCTGCTCTATTTAACTCCACTTAGATCTTTGCTCCATGCCACCTGTCAATGTTCCAGTATTGGTCTAGTTCACTCCTGGATCATTCTTGTGACCTGTCTTCTCAGCAGAAGCTAAGTGACTGCTTGTTTTTCTCTGGTTTGCTATTTTTCTGTCCAGCTTGCTATTTTGATTGTTCTTGCTTGCTGGAAGCTCTGGGACGCAGAGGGAGCGCCTCCGCACCGTGAGTCGGTGCGGAGGGTCTTTTTGCGCCCTCTGCGTGGTCTTTTTGTAGGTTTTTGTGCTGACCGCAAAGCTACCTTTCCTATCCTCAGTCTGTTCAGTAAGTCGGGCCTCACTTTGCTTAATCTATTTCATCTCTGTGTTTGTATTTTCATCTTTACTCACAGTCATTATATGTGGGGGGCTGCCTTCTCCTTTGGGGAATTTCTGAGGCAAGGTAGGCTTTATTTTTCTATCTTTAGGGCTAGCTAGTTCCTTAGGCTGTGCCGAGTTGCATAGGGAGCGTTAGGAGCAATCCACGGCTATTTCTAGTGTGGTTGATAGGATTAGGGATTGCGGTCAGCAGAGTTCCCACGTCCCAGAGCTCGTCCTATATTATCAGTAACTATCAGATCATACCGTGTGCTCTTATCCACCAGGTCCATTATTGTCCTGGCCACCAGGTCATAACAGACTTCCTGCTGACATCGCTGAATCGGCGTGTGTGACGCCGATTCAGCGATGTCTTCGCTGGTAACCAGGGTAAACATCGGGTTACTAAGCGCAGGGACGCGCTTAGTAACCCGATGTTTACCCTGGTTACCAGCGTAAAAGTAAAAAAAAAAAAAACACTACATACTTACCCTCCGCTGTCTGTCCCTCGGCGCTCTGCTTCTCTGCCCTGTGTAAGCACAGCGGCCGGAAAGCAGAGCGGTGACGTCACCGCTGTGCTTACACAGGGCAGAGAAGCAGAGCGCCGAGGGACAGACAGCGGAAGGTAAGTATGTAGTGTTTGTTTTTTTTTTACTTTTACGCTGGTAACCAGGGTAAACATCGGGTTACTAACCGCGGCCCTGCGCTTAGTAACCCGATGTTTACCCTGGTTACCGGCATAGTTGGTCGCTGGAGAGCTGTCTGTGTGACAGCTCTTTAGCGACCAAACAGCGACGCTGCAGCGATCCGGATCGTTGTCGGTATCGCTGCAGCGTCACTTAGTGTGACTGTACCTTTACCCTCCTTGTGACATCTGTCAAGTCAGCAGTCTTCCCCATGATTGTGGAGCCTACTGAGACAGACTAAGGGACCTTTTTAAATGCTTAGGGAGCCTTTGCAGGTATTTTTAGTTAATTATTCTGATTGACTGAGATAATGACTTTTGGGTTTTCATTGGCTGTAAGCCATAATTATGAACATTAACAGAAATAAACACTTGAAATACATCACTCTGTAATATAGGAGTTTCACTTTTTGTATTGAAGAACTGAAATACATTTTTGATGATATTCTAATTTAGTGAGAAGCACTTGTAGCTTTATTATTAAATTCACTTCTCCCTGCCCTGCTATTTCCTATATGTGTTTTTTTTAACTTTACTTTGACATTTAGTAAGTGTAGGGAATTTAATTATGTAAGTATATATAAGGGTTTAAATACAGGTATTTATAAAGGGTATTGTAGGTATCGGATCACCCTTTAAATATGTGACATCCTGTAAAAACTTTTTTTTTTCATTCACTGTTTACACGTAGGATCCTCCACGAGATAATGGTCCCTTTCCCGACTGACCCAACATCTGTGGACAAGGAAAGAAATATGATGTCTGAAAAGATATTAAAACTTACACTCGAAATCATCCATTTGGTTTCTGGCGAGGTAAAGAATTTTGGAAATTGTCATAAGACATCACTCATATCTGTACTGATGCTGTTTTCTATGCTAATAATATTAATGACCTGTACTATTCATTTAAATGAGAGCTGATGAGCCATACTTTGAAGTCACCACTAAATAGTGTGCAGAGCTGAAGTGTTCTGCTCTGTACACTGTTTAGATCTGCCAGATCTGCTGATCAATGGGGATGACAGATGATAGACCCCCCAATTAGTAAAACAGTGAACAATCCCTGGGACATGGCCAAAGAGGTGGGGGATTCTATGAATTGTCAGTGCATCACGATTACCTCTGTTACTAGTACCAATAGGTGGCTGAGGCATTCTGAATTTGTGCATTGTGGTGATGGTGCATTTCTCAATTACACAGGATTACACAATAGTGAGGAAGATTTCTGATGAATATTTGGCAACCAAAAATCAGCCTACTGAAACAAAATGTTGTAGCAGGAGTCCTATTCCTGTGCCTACACCCCGCTCCGTAATATTTGAGCGAAACAATGAGGCGAAGATCCTTGAACTCAGCAACAAAATCATTGAGCTGCTGACTGGAGAGGTGAGGGGCTCTGGGACATCATGCAGTAACATAAGCTCTAGTGTTTTTGGATGATGATGGATCATTATGTGTCAGGTTCCTATAAGGTGTCAGGATGTCACCGTCTATTTCTCTATGGAGGAGTGGGACTACATAGAAGGACACAAGGATCAGTACGAGGACATCATGGTTGACAATCATCACCCCCTCTCTTCAACATGTAAGAGGAGACTTTTGGTTACACGGGAGAGAGAAGATAGTGAAGTAGTCATCAACACATGTGAACAATGTTTTCAATAACGGTATGTCATGTCTTTTTGCTACAGATGAAACAAGTAAGGGAAATGCACCACAGAGATGTCTCAGTCCGTTCTATCCACAGGATTTTCCAGAAAATCAACAGGTACATAGAGCCTGGATCCCACCAAATGCTATATATGCTTTTGTTAATTATTTTATTGGTTCAACTGTCTTCTGAATTGTGCGTTTGTTTTACCTTTTTAATCAGTGTAACTATCTGACTAATGCTAAAACCGAATCAATGGTAGAAGATGAAGGGCATGTATGGGGTGATCAGCTTTGTAAGGAGGAGGAAGATGCTGTAGATATCATTCCCGGTGAGTACTTGACAGCTGTTAGCGTGCGAGCCACTGTAAGGGGTTTCGTCTTTTTTTCATAATACCATATCTGTTTTTTCAACCAACCTTGTACACACCTTGCACCCAGGTTGCAAGCAAGTTTTTTCTATCTCTTTTTTTATTTAAATATTGATCCAAAATGTGAATCATTTTAACCCCTTACGGACTTGCCTATTCTGTGCTGTTAAGGAAAAGTAATTTTTTTTCTATTTTATCATTATCGCATTCCAGAAACCTTAGTATTGTAATTTTTTGATTGATACAGCTATATGTGGGCTTGTTTGTTTGAGACATGTTATTGATTTCCAAGTGATGAAAAATGGAACCGACACTTTCAAAACATCTTGATTTATTCAGTATAAAAAATGAGTGCCACACGCAGAAATCCTCGCCGTTACACGGCTTGTCATGCTGTCAGTGAGGTTATTAATGGTTGTCTGAGGAATGTACTGCCATGCTGAATGCACTTAGGCAAATCATCAAAATCCACTGCTGACAGCTCCTGTGCAGTTACCGAACAATGACGTGCCAGATGTGCTTGATAGGAGACAAGTACAGAGACGCTGCAGGCCATAGCAGAATTTTTAGTACACACATGCTACTTACAGCACTGTAGTACGAGCAACATGCGGCCTTGTGATGCCCTATTGAAAAATGGATACTAGGACACTTTGCAGAGCAACATAATATATGTTTCACCTTATTTTCTGTAATTGACAGTTCTGCACATGCTTAATATTTCATGTATGAAAAAATGTCAACAATGTGTGTCTTGTTTATAAATGTTGTTTGTTTGCTCATTAAGGCTATGTGCCCACGTTCAGGATTTTTAGCGTTTTTGTAACGTTTTTGCATCGGCTTTCCGCTGCGGAAACGATTAAAAACCGCTTACATTAAGTATCCCATTATTTTAATGTATTCCGCAATTTTTGTGCCCCTGCTGCGTTTTTTTCCACAGCGGAAAAGCATTGCGGAGAAAATCGCAGCATGTTCATTAATTTAGCGGAAAATTGGCGGTTTTGCTGTTATAGAATTGTATGTGGACCATTGTAAAAAAAAACGCTAAAAATCCATGACAAATACGTGATAAAAACGGAAAAAAACGCAAGCGGATTTCCTGCGAAGGGAGTCCGGATTTTATCAGGAAAATTCTGCATATTATCCGGAACATGGGCACATAGCCTAAAAGACACAAATAAAAACTTGAACAAATGTATTCTTTTCACCCACAAAACCATCCTCAGTATTGTACCTCCCTAAATCTCTTCACTCATTTTTGTCTTCCACTTTGCTTACGTACAGTGAAGTTGTGCCCGCTTATTGCACAAAACAGTGAGGCTACTTTCACACATCAGGATTTTTGATTCAGGCTAAATCCGGCTAATGTTTAAAAAAACGGATCCGACGTAAATTGCAAAAAAACAGATGCGCCGGATCAGTTTTTTTTTAGCTGGATCCGGTCGTCTTTACCATGCATGGATTTTTTTTTGTGACTTCCTGATTCCGGGGGGAGGGGGGAGAGAGAGAGCTATCCTGGATCCTGTCTGATATATCCTGGACCTCTATATGCCTCCCTCCCCCACCCCCATATTTTTACCATATGCTTTGGCAATGCTAACGTGTACTTAGTCCTGCCAATAAAGCTCATTTGAATTGAATTGAGAGAGAGAGAGACCCCAGAACGGACGCCGGATTACTATTTCACACCTCCGTTTCATATTTTTTGCCGATTCCGTCAGTGTGCGGTTTTTTCCGCCGGACAAAAAAAACCTTGCAGTGGACGTTTTCTCCGTCCGCTGGAAATGACTATTTGAACGGATCCGGCAAAAAAACGGATGAAACGTCTGGCCATCAGGCACAATCTGGCGCTAAGCGCTAATACAACTCTATGTGAAATAAACGGATTTGGCGTAAAAAAAAACAAAACAGATCCGTTTTTTTCAAAAGTTGACGGATTTTGCCTGAAACAAAAAGCCTGATGTGTGAAAGTAGCCTAAGGTGAAAGAATAACCTCACATAATTTAATTTTATTTTCTTTTACTACACACACACACATCCAACCTACCACAATATACAGTTTCTTACTATGTAATGTCCGATTCAACTATACATGCATCCTCATGTTTGGTAAATGCGTAGGTGTTTTATGAATATTATTACTATCATTAGGGGTAGTCTACTTATTTATAATATATTCATTGGCATCTCCATAAATGTCTGACTTGTATCTGTGAATATTCCATTACCATGTAGGTGCTTTTCTTACAGATGTATCCCGTAAGAGGAACATGCCAGAAGGCAGCTCCAGTCTTCTTTATTCAAAACATTCTTCAGAAGAGATTAATAACGTGTGGGAGAATCAGGTATATCATCTGTGGAGTTTTTGTAAGAAACTCTAGTCTTTTAATATATTGCATTATTTAAACTAAGATGATAAGAGATCCATAAGCATTTTTCTGGCATGTCATATTTTCCTATCATGCTAGTCGTTTGTTTTACATTTTGAATCAGTGTAACGGCCTGCCTAACAGCAAAGATGATGCAGATGTAGAAGAACAAATGTATGTGTGGGATCATCAGTCTTGTACAACGGATGAAGTTCCTACATATGTTTGCCCAAGTAAGTAGCAACCATTAAACTATATGCAAATATTGTGTTTTTAGTAAAAGGAGGTCATAGGTTTACATTAGTGTTGGATTTATGTTAAATTAAGAAACAATCATACAAACAAATTGTTATTTAAGTTGTTGATTATAGTTGGGTTACTTTTTGAGTTGAGGATGGTGATGGAGAGGCTGGTTTGCTTGATTAATGAGAAAGTAGTTTTCTGTTAAGAGCTTGTGCTACATGGTACACTTTCTATAGATAATGTCCTAAAGATGGTTTCAGGTACAGTAAACTGTCCAGGTTCTAAAAGGAAAGGAGAAAGAACTTGACAAAGCTTCTGTAGTAAAAAATGAAAAAGTCTTATCATATTACCAGAGGATAAAGGTACGGTTAAAGGGGAGCATACTTTGGAGAGATATCTACTCAGTGAAGCAGAACCCCAAAGAGGAGGCCCATGAACCGTTGTCCACCAAATTCTTATTTGGTGGACAGCTATCACACTTGATTCCTCCATACTTGTCAACCTCCTGGGCTGAGCTTTCATGTATCCTGAATGGGGAGAAATGCTGTGTCAAACATGTCTGACAGCAGCCTATCATCCCTGAAACTTGAAGGATTGGCCTTTAACATTTCACACAGAAACAATGGATGGTTGGCCAGTTCTGATGACTTTCAAGTAATGTGTATAGTATCCATTAGGGTTAAGGCAATAGATGATGTCTAAGGGTAAATGTCATAGATTCACTTGAGTTTGTTCTTAGTTTGGTCATTACATTTGGAAGGCAAATTTGTAGGGTGAGTGATCATATGCTTGCAAGCTAAGCTGTTGTGCTCCTTTTTCAAATACTATACTTCTTGTTTTCTGGCCACCTACTACCTGACGTAAGAATAGAGATAATCTTTACAAGCTTGTATGGACACATTAGAAAAAATGTACCGTATTTTCCGGCGTATAAGACGACTTTTTAACCCTTAAAAATTGTCCCAAAAGTCAGGGGTCGTCTTATACGCCGGGTACGGGTGCACGGAGCAATCCTGGATGGCTCCCAGGGTCTGAAGGAGAGGAGACTCTCCTTCAGGCCCTGGGATCCATATTCATGTAAAAAATAAAGAATAAAAATAAAAAATATGGATATACTCACCCCTTCGACGGACCCTGGCTCTCAGTGGTGCAAGCATCTGCCTCCGTTCCTAAGAATGCAGTGAGTGAAGGACCTTCGATGACGTCGCAGTCACGTGAGCGGTCTCCTCTCCTCCAGACCCTGCGAACCACACGCTGTATAAGATGACTGGGCGTATAAGATGACCCCCATCTTATACGGCGGGTATATCCCAAATTCCATATTTTATATGGAAAAGTTGGGGGTCGTCTTATACGCCCAGTCGTCTTATACACCAGAAAATACGGTAATCTATATTGACGACTCATAAAGTTGTAGTATACAAACTCCTAATTCTCTTAGAATTTTGCCCATACTGCATTCTTTCTATCAGGGTCACAGTGATGAAGCCCAATTAAGCATTTTAAAAAATCTACTGCATTGTACAGTCTTAGAATATAATAAATCTTTATTTTTCTTAGCAGATGATTACAACTGCACCTGGGAGAGTCACCTTCTTATATCTCCCGATGGTAAAGTAGAAAAAAAACATATTACACAAGGCTCTTGTGTAGATCACTTTGTTTCCAATATGCCCCCAGTCCTCTACAGCAAAGACCTATCAGTTGAGCAATACAATCCAGAGTTTCCTTCTCCTGAGTTATTTCAGATTTCAAAGCCAAGTACAGACCATCAAGAGAGTAAAATATTCCCATGTTCTGAATGTGGGAAACAATTTAAAAAGAATTCTAATCTATCCATGCACAAGAGGATTCACAGTGATGAAAGGCCATTTTCATGCTCTGCTTGTGGGAAATGTTTCACCCAGAAGTCAGATCTTGTTACACACCAGAGAATTCACACTGGGGAGAAGCCATTCTCATGTCTGGAATGTCAAAAATGTTTTACCCAGAAATCGGCTCTACTTGAACACCAACGAATTCATACAGGGGAGAAACCATATTCATGCACTGAATGTGGAAAATGTTTTACCCAGAAATCGGTTCTTGTTAAACATCAAAGAACTCATACTGGAGAGAAGCCGTTTTTATGTTTTATTTGTGGGAAGAGTTTTACCCAGAAGTCAATCCTTGTTCAGCATCAGAGAACTCACACAGGAGATAAGCCATTTTCATGCTCAGAGTGTGGGAAATGTTTTAACAATAAGTCAGGTCTTAATACCCATAAGAGAACACACACAGGAGAGAAACCGTTTCCATGTTCTGAATGTGGGAAAAGTTTCAAAAAGAAATCTAACCTTAATAAACATGAGAGAATTCACAGAGATGAGAAGCCATTTTCATGCTCACATTGTGGGAAATGTTTCATAGAGAAATCACAACTTAATAAACACTTAAGAATTCATACGGGTGAGAAACCATTTTCTTGTTCAGAATGTGGGAAAAGTTTTAGACAGAAATCCCATCTTATAAATCATTACAGGGTTCATATCTCTCTCAAAAATGCAACTTTTGCACAAATAGTTACAGAATAAAAAACAAACATTATTCTAATTCATTTAGTTAGTTTTGTTTGTTTTCCTGAATGTGTGGGTCTTAATGGAAAAAATGTCACCTCCAGAAATGCTATTTACTGGCAGATATACTGGGAATCTGCAGGTAAATAGAATTTAAATTACATGTGACTGTGGCTGCCAAGAGAAAATAAAGTTTTATTCTCCCTGCAGCTTCTAGCTTCCACTCATAGGGGCAGAGCATGGAGTGGTTATAGTCACTTCTCACTATAGAGTACTTTGATACAAAAACCAAAAGAGATGAACTGGAATATAAATTGGTGTGTAGGCACATGTTCACACTGGCCACTAAACAGACAAAATTCAAGATAAAAATATGGTTAACATAATTTTGATTAAAAAACAAACAAACCATAAAAGCCATCCCACCACGTCATAGTGACCTTATTTGGGACGGTCCTAACCTCCAGTATTAAAACCTTACGATTTGTCAAGTGATGTACATGTGAATGAAGGCTGAGAAGGACTGAGACCTGGCTAACGGACACCCAGCGTTTTTTTTTAGCTGGACATTACACTCGCGTAGTTTCGAGTGGCTGGGTGTCCATCAGCCGGGTGTCAGTCCTTTTTACGTTTTTTGATCAACATTATGTTAGCTAAGCACCCTATATTATTTTCATGCACTATTGCTATTTTATTATTTACTGCATGGTATTTTCTTATGTCTTTTATCTTCGGTTTTTTCTTTGACAGCCTGCTCTGCACACATACTGCACACATACCCTGCAGAGTTGGCTCTCAATGGTGTCTGGGAGTGATTACAGAGCTCTCACTATATAGTGAGCGGTGATTATAACATCTCCCTGTATTGTCCCAGTGACTGGAAGTCAGCTGCTGCAGGGAGAATATAACTATATTGTTTCCTTTTAGCCTTTGCTCCTGTGAGCTTGCCAGACATGACTTAAACACAATTTCACCCAGCTCTGCCAAAATGGGGAAAGCTGGGGTGGAACAGGCTTGTTGCTGGGGGACATGATGCCACAGCTTGTGTAATTCACGACAAGCTGTGGCGTTCCTTATGCCAAAAATCTTACTCTAGTCCCTGACTAATTAAAAGGTGTGCACCTCTTAATGGATTAGAAGCCTTGTTCTTCAACACAACCCCTCATCAAGACTGACTTGAATATCGCCGGTCTTGATGAATCGGGGCCATAGAGTTTCATTGTTGGATGCACAGGTTACACACTATCTATTGGTATCCAGTGTTGTGCAGGTTTATATCTGAAAAATTAAGTAATCAAAGGGGTTTGTTTATTTTTCTATTTTTTGAAGATGAGTAAAGTGTTCGTATTCAAAATCCAGGCCTGAAAGGCCCTTAAGGTCTATTTTTTTGTCTTCCCAATATTTAGAAGCCATACATTCTTTTCACTGATGGGTCTGTATGAGGCATTGCTTTATGTGGGAGTAATTCTATTATTTTGGGAGATAAATATATTACTGTGCAATGTATATATATTTTTTGTGGTGTAAATATAGAAAATCCTTTATTTATTTTTTACTGTGCGTATTTAATGGTTAATAATCTGCTGAGCTAAATTTTAGATGTGTGGATACCTAATATGTAAAGTGTTTTTGTTTTATGTAATTCGTTGTCTAATAAAATATATTTTCTATAAAAAAAAAATTATAATGTCATTTTTTGGGACATAACGACTGTTTGGATTTTGTTACATTTCTCGCTATGTTTGACCTTATATTTGATCATATGACCACTGGGCCCAATAGAACCATGAGCTACTGACAAGATATGACTCTAAGGCTATGTTCACACGTTGAGTAAATGGATGCAGAAATTTCTTCACCATTTCTGCATCTCTTGGCAGGAAAAACACAGCTGCAAAAACGCGCGTTTTTGATGTGATTTTGCCCTGCATTTTTTAACTGAGTGAAATCAATAGTGAAAAACACAGGCAAAAATACTCAACGTGTGCATGACACTTCAGGTTTCTCATTCACTTTGCTGGTGTCACGGTGTTACCGCAACAGAGAGGAGCCAGAGACCGCAGCGTCCGATTGCTCCAACTCCTGCGCTGAAAAGAAGTACTTCACCTTCGTTTTAAATGGTGTTAATTTTTTTGGGCAGTACAGGGGGTTAATCAGCCATGTTGGGAGCTCTAGGAGGTAGGGCTCTCAGCTGAGTACAGTTAGCCAATCCTATCCCCTATATAATCTGGTTCCTGACTGACACACATTGCCAGAGGTTGCTTATGCTGCATGGCTTGGAGGAGAGGTGTTTGGTGGTTACATGAGAAGGCATTTGCTGGATTTATGTGTGACTGTTGCTTGGGTTTGTAAGTGTGATAACTCCTTTTGCTTCTCCTACTTTGTTTTTTCCCATCCTCCACTTCCCGATGCATTCCACTGTTATATGTGAGTGAATATTTGTACGCCTGGTATTTTCAGTTGCCCTTGTTCGTGTTGCCTTGTTCGTCCGGTTGTTGTACTGCAGTGCATAGCTGGTTTCCTCTTCCCTGTGTGGGGGAAGGGAACAGCTGGAGGGCGGATTCAGGAGATAAGACAAGGTACGTGGCCTCAGCGTCTTCACCTTTCGAAGTAATTCAAGGAACAGGGTGAGCTAGAGCGCCCCCTAACATTAGGGACAGGGCAGGAGCCCCCGGTCCTGGGTCAAACGATAACTGAGTCGTGACAGCTGGCATCGGGATTGCTTCAGGCTACAGCGCACCAAAAACACACCAAATCTACAACATGTGCACAAGCCTTTAAAGTGCTATGTTTCCATCAAAAGAGAGAAAAGAAGCTGGGATAAACAACTCACCTCCTCTCGGGGTCTGTAAGCCAACCTGCTACTGCTAAGTAGCAGGAGCTTTATTTCTACTACATAAATTTACACTTGTTGGATTTATGGGGTTAAAAACCCATTATGAAAGCTGCTAATTTTAAAGTGCCTTGTCATTATCAAATTAAAGGGGTACTTTAATTCTGTAGGGAGCATTATATGGGGCCCATTCTGTATGGAGCAATATATAGGACCCATCATATACTGTATGGAGCATTATATGGGATTCATTAAACTGTATGGAGCAAAATATGGGGCTCATTATACTCTATGGGGCCCATTCTATACTGTATGGAGCATTATATGGGGCTCATTTTATAGTCTAGAGGCTCCTCTCTTCTTGCCCTACTACATGCACTACTGACCCCATTCCCTCACAACTACTCCAATTTTTCTCACTACTCACCTAACTAAAATCTTCAATCTCTCCTTTTTTTCTGGTATCTTGCCCTCCTCCTTCAAACACTCTATCATTACTCCATTATTAAAAAAACCCTCTCTTGACCCATCCTGCACAAATAACTACAGATCATCTCCCCTTTATCTCTAAACTCTTGGAGCGCCTGGTCTACTATGACACTTACGGTCTGCTGCGACTTATAGTACAAAAAATACGGTAAGACACACCTAGGTTTTAGAGGAGGAAATTAGAATAAAAATTGAAGCAAAAAATGTGGTCAATCCTGTACTAATATCCCCTATCCTGATATATATGGTCCCCTCATCCCCATCCTGGTATGCATTGCCCCCTCATCCCTATCCTGATACACATGGCCCCCTCATCCCTACCCTGGTATTCATGGCCCCTCATCCCAACCCTGGTATACATGGCCCCCTCATCCCTACCTTGGAATGCATGGCCCCCTCATCCTTACCCTGGTATGCATGGCCGCCTCATCCCAATCCTGGTATTCATAGCCTCTTCATTCCTATCCTAATCATATAATATGCATGGCCCCCTCATTCCTATCCTGGTATGCATGGCCTCGTCCACATCCTGGTAGGCACTGTCCCCCTCTTCCCTATCCTGGTGGGCTTGGTCCCCCTCATCGCTATCCTGTTATGCATGGGCCCCTTATCCCTATCATGGTATAGATGGTCTCCTCAACCCTATTCTGGTATAAATGGCCTCCTCAACCCTATTCTGGTATGCATGGCCTCCTCAACCCTATCCTGGTATGCATGGTCTCCTCAACCATATCCTAGTATGCATGGCCTCCTCATCCCTATCCTGGTATGCATCGCTCCCTCATCCCTATCCTGGTAGGCATGGTACCCCTCATCCCTAACCTGGTATGCCCCCATCTCCATCCTGGTATGCATGACCCCATCCTTATCCTGGTATGATTGGCCTCCATCCCCATTCTAGTATGCATGGCCCCATCAAAACTTTAAAAAAAACATAAACCATCCTACTTACCTTCCCTGCGCTCCCTCTCACCTTCCTTTTCTGATGCCAGCAGCTGATTTATGCTTGTAAGCAGTGCATGACAGTGACATCATGAGCTCCTTACAAGCCGAGAACAGCTGCCAGAATACTCACTGCTCCCCCCGCCGGGACTATGTGCGTGGAGAGCAGTGAATATTTATTGCTCTTTAATAGCGGGCACAGTGTTAGCCGCAGCTGCCATGCATTCACGTGTGCCCACTATTAAAGGGAATAAATATTCACACATTCCACACCTATAGGAGTGGAGAGCAGTGAATATTCATTTCTTTAAGTAGCGGGCACACGCGAACGCCCGACAGGAAGCCGGCTGTTATGATCTGGTGGTGACGGTGAGAGGAGGGGAAAATAACATACGCAGAAATGAAATCAGAATTTAGCATAGGAGGCCAGTCTAGCTTGATAGATAGGACAGGAAAGGATACTGTGCGGTCAGTATAAAAACTACAAAACAATCCACACAGAGTTTACAAAATCTCCACACCTGACTAAAGGTGTGGAGGGTAAATCTGCTTCCCAGAGCTTCCAGCTAACAGAAATAATCCATACTGACAAGCTGGACAAATATAGAATGCACAGAACAATAGGTCCACAACATGTGGACTGAAATGAGCAAAGCCAGAACTTATCTTTGCAGAACTGGTCAGGAAACCAGGAGAATCCAAGCAGAGATGTGAATACAGCCAGGAAACATTGACAAGTGGCACAGGCTGAAGAAAAAGCCAGACTTAAATAGTGGAGCAGAAGAGACGATAAGTGGAGGCAGCTGAAGACAGCTAACTCCAAGGAGCAGCCATACCACTAGAAACCACAAGAGGGAGCCCAAGAGCAGAACTCACAAAAGTGCCACTTACAACCACCGGAGGGAGCCCAAGAGCGGAATTCACAACAGTACCCGCCCTTGAGGAGGGGTCACCGAACCCTCACCAGAGCCCCCAGGCCGATCAGGACGAGCCAAGTGAAAAGCACGAACCAAATCGGCAGCATGGACATCGGAGGCAACAACCCAGGAATTATCCTCCTGGCCATGACCCTTCCACTTGACAAGATACTGAAGCCTCCGCCTCGAAAAACGAGAATCCAAAATCTTCTCAACCTCATATTCCAACTCTCCCTCAACCAACACCGGGGCAGGAGGGTCAACCGAGGGAACAACGGGCACCACATATCTCCGCAACAAAGATCTATGGAAAACATCATGAATGGCAAAAGAGGCAGGAAGAGCCAAACGAAAAGACACCAGATTAATAATTTCAGAAATTTTATAAGGACCAATAAACTGAGGCTTAAACTTAGGAGAAGAAACCTTCATAGGAACATGACGAGAAGACAACCAAACCAAATCCCCCACACGAAGCCGGGGACCAACACGCCGACGGCGGTTAGCAAAACGTTGAGCCCTTTCCTGAGACAACGTCAAATTGTCCACCACATGAGTCCAAATCTGCTGCAGCCTGTCCACCACAGAATTAACACCACGACAATCAGAAGGCTCAACCTGCCCAGAAGAAAAACGAGGATGAAAACCAAAATTACAAAAGAAAGGTGAAACCAAAGTAGCCGAACTAGCCCGATTATTAAGGGCAAACTCGGCCAACGGCAAGAAAGACACCCAATCATCCTGATCAGCAGACACAAAGCATCTCAAATAGGTCTCCAAGGTCTGATTAGTTCGCTCAGTTTGGCCATTAGTCTGAGGATGAAACGCTGAAGAAAAAGATAAATCAATGCCCATCCTAGCACAAAAGGCCCGCCAAAATCTAGAGACAAACTGAGA
Organism: Ranitomeya imitator; assembly: GCF_032444005.1. Classification (NCBI taxonomy): domain Eukaryota; kingdom Metazoa; phylum Chordata; class Amphibia; order Anura; family Dendrobatidae; genus Ranitomeya; species Ranitomeya imitator. The sequence continues at coordinate 651,635,748 of NC_091283.1, read as the reverse complement.
ACCTCTGTCAGACACAATATTCTCCGGAATGCCATGCAAACGAACCACATGCTAAAAAAACAATGGAACCAGATCTGAGGAGGAAGGCAACTTAGGCAAAGGTACCAGATGGACCATTTTAGAGAACCGGTCACAAACAACCCAGATAACAGACATCTTCAGGGAAACAGGAAGATCCGAAATAAAATCCATGGAAATATGCGTCCAGGGCCTCTCAGGGACCGGCAAAGGCAAAAGCAACCCACTAGCGCGGGAACAGCAAAAGCACGCACATCGCGAGACAAGGAAGGCCACCAAAAGGACCTAGCAACCAAATCTCTGGTACCAAAAATCCTAAGATGACCAGCCAACACTGAACAATGAACCTCAGAAATTACCTTACTTGTCCATCTATCAGGAACAAACAGCTTCCCCACTGGACAGCGGTCAGGCCTATCAGCCTGAAATTCCTGAAGCACCCGCCGCAAATCAGGGGAGATAGCAGAAAGAATCACCCCCTCCTTAAGAATGCCAACCAGCTCCAGGACTCCAGAAGAATCAGGCGAAAAAATCCTCGAGAGGTCATCAGCATTAACATTCTTAGATCCCGGAAGATACGAGACCACAAAATCAAAATGGGAGAAAAACAGGGACCATCGAGCCTGTCTAGGATTCAGCCACTTGGCCGACTCGAGGTAAATCAGATTCTTATGATCGGTCAGGACCACAACACGGTGTTTAGCTCCCTCAAGCCAATGTCGCCACTCCTCAAACGCCCACTTCATAGCCAACAACTCCCGATTGCCGACATCATAATTGCGTTCTGCAGGCGAAAACTTTCTGGAAAAAAAAGCACACGGTTTCATCAAAGAACCATCAGACTCCCTCTGAGACAAAACGGCCCCTGTCCCAATCTCAGAAGCGTCGACCTCAACCTGAAAAGGAAGAGAAACATCAGGTTGACGCAACACAGGGGCAGAAGTAAATCGGCGTTTAAGCTCCTGAAAGGCCTCAACAGCCTCAGAGGACCAATTCGTCACATCAGCGCCTTTCTTCGTCAAATCAGTAAGGGGCTTAACCACACTGGAAAAGTTGGCAATGAAACGGCGATAGAAATTAGCAAAGCCCAAAAATTTTTGAAGACCCTTCACAGATGTGGGTTGGATCCAGTCATGAATAGCTTGGACCTTAACAGGATCCATTTCTATAGACGAGGGAGAAAAAATAAAACCCAAAAAAGAGACCTTCTGAACTCCAAATAGGCACTTAGACCCCTTCACAAATAAAGCATTATCACAAAGGATCTGGAACACCATCCTGACCTGCTTCACATGAGACTCCCAATCATTGGAAAAAATCAAAATATCATCCAAATATACGACCGTGAATTTATCAAGATAATTGCGGAAAATATCATGCATGAAAGACTGGAACACAGATGGAGCATTAGAGAGCCCAAATGGCATCACAAGGTATTCAAAATGGCCTTCGGGCGTATTAAATGCAGTTTTCCATTCGTCACCCTGTTTAATACGAACAAGATTATATGCCCCTCAGAGGTCAATCTTAGTAAACCAACTAGCCCCCTTAATCTGAGCAAACAAATCAGTAAGCAAAGGCAAGGGGTATTGGAATTTGACCGTGATCTTATTAAGAAGACGATAATCAATACAGGGTCTCAAGGAGCCATCCTTCTTAGCAACAAAAAAGAAACCCGCTCCCAATGGTGACGAAGAGGGCCGAATATGCCCTTTCTCCAAAGATTCCTTAACATAGCTCCGCATGGCGGCATGCTCTGGCACAGACAGATTGAAAAGTCGGCCCTTAGGGAACTTACAACCAGGAATCAGGTTAATAGCACAATCACAGTCCCTATGTGGAGGAAGGGAACTGGACTTGGGCTCATCAAATACATCCTGGAAATCCGACAAAAACTCAGGGACCTCAGAAGAGGGGGAAGAGGAAATTGATATCAAAGGAACGTCACTATGTACTCCTCGACAACCCCAACTAGTCACCGACATAGTTTTCCAATCCAGCACCGGATTATGTTCCTGTAACCATGGAAATCCCAGTACAACAACATCATGCAGGTTATGCAACACCAGAAAACGGCAATCTTCCTGATGTGCAGGAGCCATGTACATAGTCATCTGTGTCCAGTACTGAGGTTTATCCTTGGCCAAGGGTGTAGCATCAATGCCCCTCAAAGGAATAGGGCTCTGCAAAGGCTGCAAGGAAAAACCTGGCGAATTCTAAGTCCATTAAGTTCAGGGCAGCGCCTGAATCCACAAATGCCATGACAGAAAAGGACGACAATGAGCAAATCAGGGTCACAGATAAGAGAAATTTAGGCTGTATAGTACTAATGGTAACAGACCTAGCGACTCTCTTAGTACGCTTAGGGCAATGAGATAACATGAGACGAATCACCACAGTAAAAACACAGCCTATTCTGACGTCTGAATTCCTGCCGTTCTATTCTAGTCAAAATCCTATCACATTGCATAGGTTCAGGACTGTACTCAGAGGATACTGCCATATGGTGCACAGCTTTGCGCTCGCGCAGACGCCGATCAATCTGAATGGCTAGAGACATATATTCGCTCAAACCGGCAGGCGTAGGAAAGCCCACCATAACATCTTTAAGGGTTTCAGAAAGACCTTTTCTGAAAATAGCAGCCAGAGCCTCTTCATTCCATTTAGTGAGCACAGACCATTTTCTAAATTTCTGGCAGTATAACTCTGCCGCTTCCTGACCTTGACACAAGGCCAACAGGGTTTTTTCTGCATGATCCACAGAATTAGATTCGTCATACAATAATCCGAGCGCTTGAAAAAATGCATCTACATTCAATAATGCCGGATCCCCTGTTTCAAGAGAAAAAGCCCAGTCTTGAGGGTCACCACGCAGCAAGGATATGATGATTTTCACCTGCTGAATGGGATCACCAGAAGAACGGGGTTTCAAAGCAAAAAACAATTTGCAGTTATTTTTAAAGTTCAAAAACTTGGATCTGTCCCCAAAAAACAAATCAGGAGTAGGAATTCTGGGCTCTAAAGCCAGAGTCTGGACAACATAGTCCTGGATACTCTGTACTCTTGCAGCAAGTTGATCCACACGAGAAAACAAACCCTGAACATCCATGCCAAAACATATATCCTGAACCACCCAGATATCAAGAGGAAAAAAAAAAAGACAAACCAAAGCACAGAAAAAAAAAATGGTTCAGAACTTTCTTTTCCTTCTTTTGAGATGCATTTAATTCATTTTTGGCCACTTGTACTGTTATGATCTGGTGGTTTAGGAACAACATGAGACAAGCTCTGAAGGAGGTGGTATCTGTACTGACCGCAACCCCTGAACCTAGCAGCGCAACGAAAAATAGCCGTGGGGGGTACCTGACGCTCCCTAGACCCCTCGGCACAGCCTAAGATCTAACTTCCCCTAAAGATGGAAACAGGAAACCTATCTTGCCTCAGAGAAAATCCCCAAAGGAAAGATAGCCCCCCACAAATATTGACGGTGAGAGGAAGGGAAAATAACATACGCAGAAATGAAATCAGATTTTAGCATAGGAGGCCAGTCTAGCTTGATAGATAGGACAGGAAAGGATACTGTGCGGTCAGTATAAAAACTACAAAACAATCCACACAGAGTTTACAAAATCTCCACACCTGACTAAAGGTGTGGAGGGTAAATCTGCTTCCCAGAGCTTCCAGCTAACAGAAATAATCCATACTGACAAGCTGGACAAATATAGAATGCACAGAACAATAGGTCCACAACATGTGGACTGAAATGAGCAAAGCCAGAACTTATCTTTGCAGAACTGGTCAGGAAACCAGGAGAATCCAAGCAGAGATGTGAATACAGCCAGGAAACATTGACAAGTGGCACAGGCTGAAGAAAAAGCCAGACTTAAATAGTGGAGCAGAAGAGACGATAAGTGGAGGCAGCTGAAGACAGCTAACTCCAAGGAGCAGCCATACCACTAGAAACCACAAGAGGGAGCCCAAGAGCAGAACTCACAAAAGTGCCACTTACAACCACCGGAGGGAGGCCAAGAGCGGAATTCACAACAGCTGGCTGCTGCAGCTAACAGCGTGTCTGGTCTGCTATTAAAGAAAAATGAATGTTCACTGCTTTCCACTCCCATGGGTGTGGAAGGCGGTGAATATTAATTTCTCTTTAGCAGCGGGCACATGAGTATGCCGCAGCCATCGGCTCCTGCCTCCTGTGACCCACTGCTCCCACTCCCCCACCTCCCTATCCACAGCAGATACATCCAGACTATAAGACGCACCCCACATTTTCCTCTACATTTGTGGAGGAAAAAAGTGTGTGTGATAGTCAGAAAAATACGGTATATAGTTTTTATTTTAATTTTATTTTCAGAATCTTCACTGTGTAAAAAATGTTTTTAAGCATTTAACCGAACTTGTTGACATCCATTATAGTTGAAAGTAGATCAAATTTTTTAAGTTAAATTTTTTTGTAGGTGCAAATTTTAATCCTTTTTTTAAGACTTCAACCTCTGACCAGCTTAAAAAGCTTTCTGGCAAATGTACTATAGAAAGATCGTCATGATTTACTTCTTCTGCCGTGTTAGGTAATTGTGTGTTTGTTTTCTTGTGCTTTCTTCCTGCTCTCTTTGATACCTTTTTGTTATTAAGTCATTTTTGGAGGAATAAAAGTTGCATTTTTTTTTATTTTGTAGAGTTTATAGTGGGTGGTACAATGCTTTCCACTTTACAATCAGATGAATCTATGTTGCCATCTGTGGACTCCAATGAAGACCTGAAACTGACTCGTCAGTTATGTTTTTGTTCGTATCGACTTTTTTCGTGATTTTTTTATAATAGAGTTAGGGCTTCCAGTGGTTTTGTTACATAGGTACCAATTACAAAAAAACATTGTTTGCATAATCTTGCATCTCTCTTGAATTTTGTTTGTTTTATAGATGTTATATCTTCTAACTTGCGCAAGTTTTCATTAATCTTATTTTTGGAAGCTATATAAAATTCTGAGTTGACATGATCTGTCAGATGGCTCTCCTTTTCTTTTATGTTCGTTTCCATTTTACATTTCTCATGTTTGACAATCAAGTTCATCAGTTTAATTGAACAGTCACTAAGAATTCCATACCACTCAGTAAGAAATTCATCATGACAGTATATATCAGAGTTGGTCATTTTTTTAAACATAATCCTTGTGTGATCATAGATTTATCCATATATGTTTGCAAAGTTGTCGAATCGCACCAGGTTCTTAATCTGAATGTCATTTGTTTTTCAAGATTCTTCAAGGATTCTTTTATATTGTGTTGGTCATTAGGGATATAAATGCCAGTAGTGGAAAAATGTTTTTGTAGTCTGGTTTGATTATTTGAGTTGAAAAAATCCTTCTCCCCAGACAAAGGGGGATCCATTTTTATAACCATGTTTAAATATTTAGTTTAAAAAATAAATGTGTGAGCAGGGATGATTGCCAACATAAAGTGTAATCACATAGAAAAAATGGGTATCCAGCTCACCCATAAACTGAAGTACTCCGGTAGTGCAGGACATGAAGGCCTGTGTCGGCAGCAGGAAATGAAGACAACTTGGTAGGGAAGATTAGCATTGCACAATCTTCCCTACCAAAATTTCATGTCCCTGGGTATGCACCAGACTGATGTGTTTTGAACTACTTGTTTTAAGTCACAGTATGGTGTGCGTCTTAGACCTAGGGTGTTGTTTTATATAGTATTCAAACAGGAAATGACATTGACAAATCTCCATATTATATACCAGCTTATTATTTTATTTATAATCAATAATTTGATCCTTACAATATCATTGTGTAACAATGTCAACTATAATCCAAAGAATCCTAAATTGCCATAACACGCAACAAGGAAAAACACAATGTCTAATAAATTTTAAAATTAATATTTATTAATAATTCACATAATAAATTTAAACATGTAATACTAAAGTGAAAAACCTTCCAATGTATAGGAGCGGATAGATACACATAACATCACATATCCTTAAATGTGTGATCATCATCCCAAAATAGCCCACATATGAACGGCTGTATAATGAACAAATCCATATCAAGCTACCCAAAAGGAAGCAATTCTAAATGGAAATCCAGAGAATTGCAAGTACCCAAGTGAGAAGGCACAATAATTCATTGCCATCAACTGGTACACTTGCTGACTATCGCCACTCACAAAGAATGTACCCACAATACAACACTGGACAAAGTAATAGCCGAAAAAAAAAAAATGGACAAATAGATTGTAACTTACACAGGGAATGGTGTCCGTGTATCCGCTCCTTTACCCCGACGCGCAGAAAAACTATAGCTTTAGTCTCACAAGAGATCAACAAAAAGCATTGAAAGAAATGCAGACGTGGTCGGACGTGGTCTTTAAGGCCGCAGATAAAGGGGGGAATTTAGTAATATGGCCTTCGGTACTATATGAGGAACAGGCTGATAAATTGTTAAACGATGTATCTTGCTATCGTAGATTACCTTCAAATCCTCTTCCATCATACCAAAGGGAGTTGGTGAAAATTTTAGAAGAGGCATTCGATAAAGGGATTATTCCAAAACAATTATTAAATTTGGTACAAAAGATGGTACCCAAACTCCCTACCTTTTATTTAATCCCTAAGGTCCACAAAAATTTGGAGAATCCGCCGGGGCGACCAATTGTGGCTGGAAATGAAGGACTTTGCGAAATAATTTGTGACACCTTGGAATATTTTTGAAACCATTGGTGGCTAGCCTGCCGTCGTATATCGGGGACACCACATCTGCCTTGAAGAGGTTAGACAATTTATGTCTGACGGAAGATATGGTGATGGTCACGGCAGATGTGGAGTCCCTGTATACTTCCATTAGGCATAAGGATGGCCTGGCAGCCACCGAATGGTTTTTGAGAACGAGTAACCTAGAATCGGATTTGGTCGATCTGTTGTTGGTTTTGTTGGAGTTTATACTTACCCACAACTGTTTTATCTTCAACAAACGGGTATACCTGCAGAAGCAGGGGACCGCCATGGGTGCCTCCTGTGCCCCGTCCTACGCAAACCTTTTTTTAGGATTATGGGAAAGGGATATTTTCATCAGTAATCCCATCCCTGGCATCGATAACGTACATCATTGGATGCGTTATATCGATGATGTTTGGTTTGTGTGGGAGGGGCCTATATATCAACTGGAGGCACTCATGGCGGTCCTCAATAACAATGATATCAACATCAGGTTGACCTTTAAGGTAGGTCGAAGTCTAGATTTTCTTGACTTACAAATTGATGCATCCGCCAGTGGCAATTTGTCCACTGAAGTGTTCAGAAAAGTGACTGCAACCAACACCTTGTTGCACGCCACGTCATCCCACCCTCCATCGGTGATTAAAGGAATACCAATGGGACAATTTTTGAGGGTTAAACGTATATGCTCTAGCGGACAATCCTTTGAAAGACAAGCCAAGGAGTTAGGTACGAGATTTAAAAATAGGGGATACAGTTTTAAAAACATCAGAAAAGGATATCAAAATGCTAAACATAAGTCCAGAAATGAACTTTTATATAAAAATGATCGGAGCAAAGGAGATATTGGTGAAGACAATTTTTGCCCACGCTTAATTGCAACATACAATAACAAATGGCCTCAATTTTGCCAAATTGTTCGCAAGCATTGGCAAATTTTGTTGACTGATCCAATCCTCAAAAAATGTCTACCCCCTTCCCCTCTTATTACGGCAAGAAGAGCTAAGAATTTAAAGGATATTTTGGTCCATAGCCATTATGAGCAGAACAAAAAGGGAACATGGCTGGACACAAAGGGTTTTTACCCATGTGGGCACTGTAAGGCGTGCGATAACATGTCTAAGAGCCTAACATTTACTGATGCCAAGGGCAAGAGAGTGTACTCTATCAGACATTTTATTTCTTGCGCCACAAAAGGCGTGATTTATTGTGCCCAGTGCCCCTGTGGTAAAATTTATATCGGGTTGACAACCAGAGAACTTCGTATCCGCACAAGAGAACACGTTAGGGATATTGATAAAAGTAAAAATGTGGAGGATGTTTCCTTACTAAAAACTATACCCCAACATTTCTTTGAGCATCATAATAGTGACTCCAGCTTATTAAAGGTTAAAGGCATAGATATAGTACAGATGGGGCCGAGAGGGGGTAATCTAGCCAAAAATCTAGCGAGACTCGAAAGCAAATGGATCTACAGACTGGGCAGTGTAGCCCCTGTGGGATTAAACGAAAATTTTGGCTTCTCAGCATTCCTTGAATAATCCGGTTTTGTTTGGACGTAGTGGTATTTTTTAGGGGTTTAGGGATACTGGTTTGGGATGTCATTTTATGATTTTAACGTGTTCTTTTTCATTATTAATAGATTCATGTAGTCCTGACATTTGGACGTAGTTGGTAATCCTCTTTCCGTTCAAGGTGTTTATATAATCAAGAAGGAATCCCATTATACAGAAATATAACATTGGAGGACACAGGAAGAAAAGAATTTTAATGTGTGTAGTGTTTATTTCAGCAACAAAATTTGTTTTTCACTTTTGACCATCTGGGTCCATTTTCAAGGACTGGTTTATTTTATAGGTTTTGTAAAGCACTTTACTGTCATATTTGTCATTTTTGATAAATTTCTATTTATATTGTATAAAAATCACTTTGTATTAAAAGCACTTTATATTTGTTAATATGATACATGTATATATCTATATTATATATTGGCACTAGTTATAGGCACCTTATTTTTGTTTATTAGCATTTAATTGTTACACATATTTATCAAAATGTTTTCAATAATCATTCTTCCTAAGTGTCTATTATCTATCATGTACTAATGTTTTATATGTTTTTTGTAATGGGATGGTCTTTTAATGTTAGCTTCCCTCAGCCAGCCTTGTCCGGGAACGTCGCGCTGCCTTCTGATCGGTTCTCCCACAGACTTCACTGACTCCGGCGGGCAGGACTTAGCTGGCACGCACAGCGCTCATTAATGAGCGCCTGGGTGCTTGCGGTCCATAGTCCGGAAGCAGTGAGGCCATTTCCGGTGCGCGGAGGACAGCGTCAGCGCACACTTAGTTTCCCTGACAACGTAGGCTGCGGCGTCCTGCAAGGAGTCCTTTTGATTGGAGGAGTTATAGTTTAAATGTCCGGCGTCCCTTTACCCCGACACGCCCCCTGAGGAAGTGTTACGAAACGCGTGTCGGGGTAAAGGAGCGGATACACGGACACCATTCCCTGTGTAAGTTACAATCTATTTGTCCATTTTTTTTTCGGCTATTACTTTGTCCAGTGTTGTATTGTGGGTACATTCTTTGTGAGTGGCGATAGTCAGCATGTGTACCAGTTGATGGCAATGAATTATTGTGCCTTCTCACTTGGGTACTTGCAATTCTCTGGATTTCCATTTAGAATTGCTTCCTTTTGGGTAGCTTGATATGGATTTGTTCGTTATACAGCCGTTCATATGTGGGCTATTTTGGGATGATGATCACACATTTAAGGGTATGTGATGTTATGTGTATCTATCCGCTCCTATAAATTGGAAGGTTTTTCACTTTAGTATTACATGTTTAAATTTATTATGTGAATTATTAATAAATATTAATTTTAAAAATTTATTAGATGTTTTTTCCTTGTTGCGTGTTATGGCAATTTAGGATTCTTTGGATTATAGTTATTATTTTATTTGTTTGGTAATACAAATCTAAAATATAAAACTGGTATGAAAAACTGGTATATAATTATGATGCCCTCACTGTGGTTTCTCTGAGTCCCAAATCTTTAGAAGTGGCTTTATAACCTTTTCCAGGCTTATAGATCTCAATTACTTTGTTTCTCATTAGTTTCGGAATGTCTTTGGGTCACAGCATGATGTCTAGCTTTTGAGAATCTTTCGGTCTACTTCTCTGCGTAAGGCAGGTCATATTTAAGTGATTTCTTGATTGAGAACAGGTGTGTCAATAATCAGCCTAAGTGAGGCTAGGGAATTTGAATTCAGCTTCCCAAAGATATGATAAACCACTGCTAATGTATGTTTTAAGAGGGAGAGGGGGACAATCACTTTTTCACACAAGGCTCTATAGGTTTGGATTTCTTATTCCCTTAAAAATAAGGACCTTCATTTAAAAACTGCATTTTGTGTTTACTTGTGTTGCCTGTGTCTAATATTTAACCCCTTTCTGCCATTAAACGTACTATCCCGTCGAGGTGACCTGGGACTTAATTCCCAGGGACGGGATAGTACGTCATAGGCGATTGGCCGCGCTCACGGGGGAAGCGCGGCCGGGTGTCAGCTGATTATTACAGCTGACATCCGGCACTATGTGCCAGGAGCGGTCACGGACCACTCCAGGCACATTAACCCCCGGAACACTGCAATCAAACATGATCGCAGCATTCCGGCGGCATAGGGAAACATGCTTCCCTGAGACCCTTGGAACAACGCAATGTGGTTGCGTTGTTCCAAGTGTCGCCTCCTTCCTCCTCCCTGCAGGCCCTGGATCCAAGATGGCCGTGGGGGGCCTTCCGGGTCCTGCAGGGAGGTGGCTTGCAAGCGCCTGCAGCACTGCCTGTCAGATCGCTGATCTGACACAATGCTGTGCAGTGTCAGATCAGTGATCTGACACTATACCATGATGTCCCACGCTGGGACAAAGCAAAAAGGTAAAAAAAAAAAAATTTACATGTGCAAAAAAAAATAAAAATTAAATCCTAAATAAAAAAAATAAAATAAAAAAAAAAAAATATATATATATATATATATAGTTCCAATAAATACATTTCTTTATGTAAATATAAAAAAATAAATAAAAGTACACATATTTAGTATCGCCACGTCTGTAACGACCCGACCTATAAAACTGTCCCACTATTTAACCGCTTCAGTGAACACCGTAAAAAAAAAAGGCAAAAAACAATGCTTTATTATCACACCGCTGAACAAAAAGTGGAATAACATGCGATCAAAAAGACGGATATAAATAAACATGGAACCACCGAAAACGTCATCTTGTCCCGCAAAAAACGAGCCGCCATACAGCGTCACCAGCAAAAAAATAAAAGTTATAGCCCTCAGAATAAAGCAATCCAAAAATAATTATTTTTTTTTTCTATAAAAGTTTTTATTGTATAAAAGCGCCAAAATATAAAAAAAATGATATAAATGAGGTATCGCTGTAATCGTACTGACCCGAAGAATAAAACTGCTTTATCAATTTTAACATACGCGGAACGGTATAAACGCCCCCCAAAAGAAATTCACGAATTGCTGGTTTTTCTTCATTCTGCTTAACAAAAATTGGAATAAAAAGCGATAAAAAAAAGTCATGCGCCCAAAAATGGTTCCGCAAAAAACAAGACCTCACATGATTCTGTGGACCAAAATATGGAACAATTATAGCTCTCAGAATGTGGTAACGCAAAAAATATTTTTTGCAATAAAAAGCGTCTTTTAGTGTGTGAAAGCTGCCAAATATAAAAACCCGCTATAAATAGTAACTCAAACCCCCCTTTATCACCGCCTTAGAGGAAAATAATAAAATTAAAAAAAGTATTTATTTCCATTTTCCCATTAGGGTTAGGGTTGGGGCTAATGTTAGGGTTGGGGCTAAAGCTAGGGTTGGGGCTAGGGTTTGGATTACGTTTATGGTTGGGTTAGGGGTATGGTTAGGGTTGGTTTTGGGGTGTTTTGGGGTTGGGATTAGGGGTGTGTTCGGGTTAGAGGTGTGGTTAGGGTTGGGATTAGGGCTAGGGGTGTGTTGGGATTAGGATTGTGGTTAGAATTGGGAGGTTTCCACTGTTTAGGCACACCAGGGGCTCTGCAAATGCAACATGATGTCCGATCTCAATTCCATCCAATTCTGTGTTGTAAAAGTAAAACGGTGCTCCTTCCCTTCTGAGCTCTGCCGTGCGCCCAAACAGTAGTTTTCTCCCACATATGGGTTATCAGCGTACTCAGGGCAAATTGGACAACTTTTGGGGTCCAATTTGTCCTGTTAACCTGGGAAAAATACAAAACCAGGGGCTTAAAAATCATTTTTGTGAAAAAAAAAAGGATTTTTTATTTTCACAGCTCTACGTTATAAACTTTAATGAAACACTTGGGGGTTCAAAGTTCTCACAACACATCTAGATAAGGTCCTTTGTTGGTCTAGTTTCCAATATGGGGGTCACTTGTGGGGAGTTTCTATTGTTTAGGTACATCAGGGGCTCTGAAATTGCAACGTGACGTCCGCAGACCATTCTATCAAAGTCTGCATTCCAAAACGCCACTTCTTCCCTTCTGAGCTCTGCCATGCTCCCAAACAGTAGTTTTCTCCCACATATGGGGTATCAGCGCACTCAGGACAAATTGGACAAAAACTTTTTGCATCCAATTTCTCCTGTTACCTTTGTGAAAATAAAAAATTGGGGCTAAAAGATAATTTTTGTGGAAAAAAATGATTTTTTAATTTTCACGGCTCTACATTATAAACTTCTGTGAAGCACTTGGGGGTTCAAAGTGCTCACCACACATCTAGTTAAGTTCCTTAGGGGGTCTACTGTTATGACCTGGTGGTCAGGACAATAATGGACCTGGTGGTTAAGAGCACACGGAATGACCTGATAGTTACTGATAATAAAGGACGAGCTCTGGGACGTGGGAACTCTGCTGACCGCAATCCCTAATCCTATCAAACACACTAGAAATAGCCGTGGATTGCGCCTAACGCTCCCTATGCAACTCGGCACAGCCTAAGGAACTAGCTAGCCCTGAAGATAGAAAAATAAAGCCTACCTTGCCTCAGAGAAATTCCCCAAAGGAAAAGGCAGCCCCCCACATATAATGACTGTGAGTAAAGATGAAAATACAAACACAGAGATGAAATAGATTTAGCAAAGTGAGGCCCGACTTACTGAATAGACCGAGGATAGGAAAGGTTACTTTGCGGTCAGCACAAAAACCTACAAAAAGACCACGCAGAGGGCGCAAAAAGACCCTCCGCACCGACTCACAGTGCTGAGGCGCTCCCTCTGCGTCCCAGAGCTTCCAGCAAGCAAGACAACAATAAAAATAGCAAGCTGGACAGAAAAATAGCAAACCAAAGAAATACAAGCTGGAACTTAGCTTCTGCTGGGAAGACAGGTCACAAGAACGATCCAGGAGTGAACTAGACCAATACTGGAACATTGACAGGTGGCATGGAGCAAAGATCTAAGTGGAGTTAAATAGAGCAGCCAGCTAACGAATTAACCTCACACCTGAGGAAGGAAACTCAGAAACACCCACCAGAGGAAGTCCATGGACAGAACCAGCCAAAGTACCATTCATGACCACAGGAGGGAGCCCGACAACAGAATTCACAACAGTACCCCCCCTTGAGGAGGGGTCACCGAACCCTCACCAGAGCCCCCAGGCCGACCAGGATGAGCCAAATGAAAGGCACGAACCAGATCGGCAGCATGAACATCAGAGGCAAAAACCCAGGAATTATCTTCCTGACCATAACCCTTCCACTTGACCAGATACTGTAGTTTCCGTCTCGAAACACGAGAATCCAAAATCTTCTCCACCACATACTCCAACTCCCCCTCAACCAACACCGGGGCAGGAGGATCAACGGATGGAACCACAGGCGCCACGTATCTCCGCAATAACGACCTATGGAACACATTATGGATGGCAAAAGAAAAAGGAGGGGCCAAACGAAATGACACAGGATTGATAACCTCAGAAATCTTATACGGACCAATGAAACGAGGCTTAAACTTAGGAGAGGAAACCTTCATAGGAACATAACGAGACGACAACCAAACCAAATCCCCAACACGAAGTCGGGGACCCACACAGCGCCGGCGGTTAGCGAAACGTTGAGCCTTCTCCTGGGACAATGTCAAATTGTCCACCACATGAGTCCAAATCTGCTGCAACCTATCCACCACAGTATCCACACCAGGACAGTCCGAAGACTCAACCTGCCCTGAAGAGAAACGAGGATGGAAACCAGAATTGCAGAAAAACGGCGAAACCAAAGTAGCCGAGCTGGCCCGATTATTAAGGGCGAACTCAGCCAACGGCAAAAAGGACACCCAATCATCCTGATCAGCAGAAACAAAGCATCTCAGATATGTTTCCAAAGTTTGATTAGTTCGTTCGGTTTGGCCATTTGTCTGAGGATGGAAAGCCGAGGAAAAAGACAAATCAATGCCCATCCTTGCACAAAAGGATCGCCAAAACCTCAAAACAAACTGGGAACCTCTGTCAGAAACGATGTTCTCCGGGATACCATGTAAATGAACCACATGCTGGAAAAATAATGGCACCAAATCAGAGGAGGAAGGCAATTTAGACAAAGGTACCAAATGGACCATCTTAGAAAAGCGATCACAAACCACCCAAATGACCGACATCTTTTGAGAGACGGGGAGATCCGAAATAAAATCCATAGAAATATGCGTCCAGGGCCTCTTCGGGACCGGCAAGGGCAAAAGCAACCCACTGGCACGAGAACAGCAGGGCTTAGCCCGAGCACAAGTCCCACAGGACTGCACAAAAGAATGCACATCCCGTGACAAAGACGGCCACCAAAAGGATCTAGCCACCAAATCTCTGGTACCAAAGATTCCAGGATGCCCAGCCAACACTGAACAATGAATCTCAGAGATGACTCTACTAGTCCATCTATCAGGGACAAACAGTTTCTCCGCTGGGCAACGGTCAGGTCTATCAGCCTGAAATTTTTGCAGCACCCGCCACAAATCAGGGGAGATGGCAGACAAAATTACCCCCTCTTTGAGAATACCCGCCGGCTCAGGAACACCCGGAGAGTCAGGCACAAAACTCCTTGACAGGGCATCAGTCTTCACATTCTTAGAGCCCGGAAGGTACGAAACCACAAAATTAAAACGGGAGAAAAATAACGACCATCGAGCCTGTCTCGGATTCAACCGTTTGGCAGACTCAAGATAAGTCAAATTCTTGTGATCTGTCAAGACCACCACGCGATGCTTGGCTCCTTCAAGCCAATGACGGCACTCCTCGAATGCCCACTTCATGGCCAACAACTCATGATTACCAACATCATAATTACGCTCAGCAGGCAAAAACTTTCTAGAAAAGAAAGCACATGGCTTCATCACCAAGCCATCAGAACTTCTTTGCGACAAAACAGCCCCTGCTCCAATCTCAGAAGCATCAACCTCAACCTGAAACGGGAGCGAAACATCTGGCTGGCACAACACAGGGGCAGAAGAAAAACGATGCTTCAACTCCTGAAAAGCCTCTACAGCTGCAGAAGACCAATTGACCACATCAGCACCCTTCTTGGTCAAATCAGTCAACGGTTTAGCAACAGTAGAAAAATTAGCGATGATGCGCCGATAAAAATGAGCAAAGCCCAGGAACTTTTGCAGGCTCTTCACAGATGTCGGCTGAGTCCAATCGTAAATGGCCTGGACTTTAACAGGGTCCATCTCGATAGTAGAAGGGGAAAAAATGAACCCCAAAAATGAAACCTTCTGAACTCCAAAGAGACACTTTGACCCCTTCACAAACAAGGAATTCGCACGAAGGACCTGGAACACCATTCTGACCTGCTTCACATGAGACTCCCAATCATCCGAAAAGACCAAAACATCATCCAAATACACAATCAGGAATTTATCCAGGTACTCTCGGAAGATGTCATGCATAAAGGACTGAAATACTGATGGAGCATTGGAAAGCCCGAATGGCATAACCAGGTACTCAAAATGGCCCTCGGGCGTATTAAATGCTGTTTTCCATTCATCGCCTTGTTTAATACGCACAAGATTATACGCCCCTCGAAGATCTATCTTGGTGAACCAACTAGCCCCTTTAATACGAGCAAACAAATCAGACAGCAACGGCAAAGGATACTGAAATTTGACTGTAATTTTATTAAGAAGGCGGTACTCAATACAAGGTCTCAAAGAACCATCCTTCTTGGCCACAAAAAAAGAACCCTGCTCCTAACGGTGATGACGACGGGCGAATATGGCCTTTCTCCAAGGATTCCTTTATATAACTCCGCAGAGCGGCGTGTTCTGGCACAGATAAATTGAACAATCGGGCCTTAGGAAACTTACTACCAGGAATCAAATTAATTGCGCAATCACAATCCCTATGAGGAGGTAGGGCACTGGCTTTGGGCTCAGCAAATACATCCCGATAATCCGACAAAAACTCTGGAACTTCAGAAGGAGCGGAAGACGAAATAGACAAAAATGGAACATCACCATGTACCCCCTGGCAACCCCAGCTGGACACAGACATAGATTTCCAGTCCAATACTGGATTATGAACGTGTAGCCATGGCAACCCCAAAACGACCACATCATGCAGATTATGCAACACCAGAAAGCGGATATCCTCCTGATGTGCAGGAGCCATGCACATGGTCAATTGGGTCCAGTACTGAGGCTTATTTTTGTCCAAAGGCGTAGCATCAATTCCTCTCAATGGAATAGGATACTGCAAGGGCTCCAAGAAAAAACCACAGCGCCTAGCATACTCCCAAGTCCATCAAATTCAGGGCAGCCCCTGAATCCACAAATGCCATAACAGAATAGGATGACAAAGAGCAAATCAGAGTAACGGACAATAGAAATTTAGACTGTACCGTACCAATGGTGGCAGACCTAGCGAACCGCTTAGTGCGCTTAGGACAATCGGAAATAGCATGAGTGGAATCACCACAGTAAAAACATAGCCCATACCGACGTCTGTGTTCTTGCCGTTCAGCTCTGGTCAAAGTCCTATCACATTGCATAGGCTCAGGCCCATGCTCAGATAGTACCGCCAAATGGTGCACCGCTTTACGCTCACGCAAGCGTCGATCGATCTGAATGGCCAAGGACATAGACTCATTCAGACCAGCAGGCATGGGAAATCCCACCATGACATCCTTAAGGGCTTCAGAGAGACCCTTTCTGAAGATTGCTTCCAGGGCACATTCATTCCACTGAGTGAGCACAGACCACCTTCTAAACTTCTGACAATATATCTCCGCTTCATCCTGACCCTGACACAGAGCCAGCAAGATTTTCTCTGCCTGATCCACTGAATTAGGTTCGTCATAAAGCAATCCAAGCGCCAGGAAAAACGCATCAACATCACGCAATGCCGGATCTCCTGGCGCAAGGGAAAATGCCCACTCTTGAGGGTCACCACGTAACAAAGAAATAATGATCTTTACTTGTTGAACAGGGTCACCTGAGGTGCGAAGTTTCAAGGCAAGAAACAATTTACAATTATTTTTGAAATTCAAGAACTTATTTCTATCACCAAAAAACAAATCAGGAATTGGAATCCTAGGCTCTGACATCGGATTCTGAACCACAAAATCTTGAATGTTTTGTACCCTTGTAGTGAGATTATCCATCCAAGAGGACAGACCTTGAATGTCCATGTTTACACCTGTGTCCTGAACCACCCAGAGGTAAAGGGGAAAAGAGAGACAACACACACTGCAGAGAAAAAAAAATGGTCTCAGAACTTCTCTTATCCCTCTATTGAGATGCATTAGTACTTTGGGCCACCTGTACTGTTATGACCTGGTGCTCAGGACATTAATGGACCTGGTGGTTAAGAGCACACGGAATGACCTGATAGTTACTGATAATAAAGGACGAGCTCTGGGATGTGGGAACTCTGCTGACCGCAATCCCTAATCCTATCAAACACACTAGAAATAGCCGTGGATTGAGCCTAACGCTCCCTATGCAACTTGGCACAGCCTAAGGAACTAGCTAGCCCTGAAGATAGAAAAATAAAGCTTACCTTGCCTCAGAGAAATTCCCCAAAGGAAAAGGCAGCCCCCCACATATAATGACTGTGAGTAAAGATGAAAATACAAACACAGAGATGAAATAGATTTAGCAAAGTGAGGCCCGACTTACTGAACAGACCGAGGATAGGAAAGGTTACTTTGCGGTCAGCACAAAAACCTACAAAAAGACCATGCAGAGGGCGCAAAAAGACCCTCCGCACCGACTCACGGTGCGGAGGCGCTCCCTCTGCGTCCCAGAGCTTCCAGCAAGCAAGACAACAATAAAAATAGCAAGCTGAACAGAAAAATAGCAAACCAAAGAAATACAAGCTGGAACTTAGCTTCAGCTGGGAAGACAGGTCACAAGAACTATCCAGGAGTGAACTAGACCAATACTGGAACATTGACAGGTGGCATGGAGCAAAGATCTAAGTGGAGTTAAATAGAGCAGCCAGCTAACGAATTAACCTCGTCACCTGAGGAAGGAAACTCAGAAACACCCACCAGAGGAAGTCCATGGACAGAACCAGCCGAAGTACCATTCATGACCACAGGAGGGAGCCCGACAACAGAATTCACAACAGTCTACTTTCCCGAATGGTGTCACTTTTGTGGGGTTTCCACTGTTTAGGCACATCAGGGGCTCTCCAAACGAGATATGGCGTCCTCTCTCAGTTCCAGCCAATTTTGCATTGAAAAGCCAAACGGCGCTCCTTCCCTTCTGAGCTCTGCAATGCGCCCAAACAGTGGCTTACCCCCACATATGGGGTACTCAGGACAAATTTTACAACAACTTTTGAGGTCCAATTTCTCCTGTTACTCTTGGTAAAATAGATAGGTCAGAGGACAGAGGGGTTAGTATTGGGCCCTCTTCTTTTTAACATATTTATTAATGACCTTGTAGGGGGCGTACAGAGTAGCATTTCAATATTTGCAGATGACACTAAACTCTACAGGGTAATCAATATAGAGGACAATTTTATATTACAGGATGATTTATGTAAATTAGAAGCTTGGGCTGATAAATGGCAAATGAGCTTTAATGGGGATAAATGTAAAGTCATGCACTTGGGTAGAAGTAATAAGATGTATAACTATGTGCTTAATTCTAAAACTCTGGGCAAAAACTTCAATGAAATGAAATGTTTTCCTGTGCTGAGGAAATCTTATAAATGTGCCCCTGCTGTGTACTGTGTAATGGCTGTGTCTGACCGTGCAGGGACATGGTCTGATCATACCACAACTCCTGGGCAGGGGAGGATGAAAAATCTGCTGCAAATACTCCATGTGTGCACGTATACTTATTCTGTTTCTTTTTCTTGGTGAGGCACTGTGACTAAAAGAGCAATTCAGGCTTTCTTGAGCGTGATAAGTAATTTATTCTTTTTATATATTGGGACATTGCAAACATCTACCAGATATGTATAGTTTATTTATATATTATTTTATATTTAAGGTAAAATCCATTTATGAAAAAATAAGTTTTTTTTGGAGTTGCCATATTCTAAAAGCCATAATGTTTTTTGTTGTTGATCGAGCTGTGTGAGGGCATTTTTTTTTGTGACAAACTGCAGCTTTTATTGATATAATTTTGGGTTTTAAGTGACGTTTTGATAGCTTTCAAATTTTTTTAAAAGGCAAGCTGACCAGAAAAACAGCAATTCTGGCTTTCTGTTTTATTACAATTATTTTTTATACCGCTCACCGCTATTATGGGTTATGTGACATGTTAGTTTTATTGGTGAGGAAGTGATGATGTAAAATGTATACGGTACTTTTTTAATTTTTTAAATTCTTTTCCCAATAATGATGTTTTTAAAATGCAAGCAAGTGCGATTCACTTTTTTCTTCACCTTTTTCTAACTAGGGCAAGGGAATACGTTTCACTTTGGGTCCCTGTAGCAGGCTGTGGTGCTGCTGATGGCCGTAATGACTGCCTTTTTATTGCTCCTGTAAAGCCAAGCCTAATGAGACATCAATCTGCGCATGCACCAGCTCCGGCGGCCATTTTCCCAAAGCCGACTGCAGGGAACTGAATGGGAAATGGGACTTCACTCACAGGCGCCAGCATCTAATGAGTGCCCAGGCACTGCAGCACTTCTGCTGCCACTAGCCTCTTGAAGCAACGACCTTGCTCTGCCGCCCCCAGGCAAGCTACCTTTAAAATGGATTATAAGATGCACCACTATTTTATTTAAAAAAAACCCCTTTTTTCTATTTTCCACCCCAAAATTTGGGGTTCGTTTTATAGTCCAGTGCATTTTATAATCCGCAAAATATGGTAAGTATGTCTATGTCACAGCGGCGGGGCTTCTCCTGCAGATGCTCACAGGTGCTTGTACTAACATTGTAGGGCAGGTTTCTGTCAGTGTAACAAGATGGCAGCTATTATATAACTATACTGATTACCTCCTTAGGCAAAACAAGTGTGATTTGCTAATTAAATGTATTTAGGAACTTATTTATAATGAAATTTCCTTTAGTTATTTTTTTCCTATTCCCAGAGAACCACTTTCACTAAAACATCTTGACTCAACCTCTAAAATATTTTTTCACATACATTAAATTATTCAATAAAATCCACAGATTTTTAAGTTTAATTAACCTTTTCAAGATAACAAAAAATAAGAATATAAATAACACGGCATAAATCTCTAATATGACAAAATATTGTATTTTTCAGACAATAAAATGCACATTTACAAGAAAAACTTGTTAAAACGCATCTTTTAGTCTAGAGGCAGCTTCCTGTGATGGAGGAGAATGCAGACGCTTCGTCCTTCTGCAGCCTCTGTTCAGGAAATGCAAGAAGTGGTAATGTATAGTGAGTGTCTATCTGTAAGCAAATATACATGTAGCGGAGCTGTGTATGTCTGTAAATGTGCATGTAGCAGAGCTGTGCGTCTATATATGCATATGTAGCAGAGCCATGTGTGCATAATACAAACTGAAGTGAGACAATAACAATAGATGTATTACTTCCCTAATCTACCCCAGCGCTTAGTTATAATGACCTCTCTACTTTACAGTGCTAGGGAAGTTTTAATTAATAAGAAAAGTGTTTTTCCTATTTCTGCTGTCTAAACCTTGGGTGCGTCTTATGGTAAGGTGCATCTTATAGTCTGAAAAATACGTTATATACAATAAAAATTTCAATAGAAATTATATAGGGGTTTATCTACGGTAATAGAATTATTTTTAAATAGCCATTAATGCCCACTTAGCAAATGTTGTCTGAGTGGGCATTTCTAGCGTACAGAGAGTTATCTTGTGGATAACCCCTTGAAAATTAAAATTTTTCTGGGAAAAGTGTTTTCAGGAAAATAAATAAAAAACACATTAATAAAAACATGCTGACAAATACTTTCAGTCATTTATACAGTCATGGCCAAAAGTATTGACACCCCTGCAATTCTATCAGATAATACTCATTTTCTTCCTGAAAATGATTGCAAACAAAAATTATTTGGTATTATCTTCATTTAATTTGTCTTAAATGAAAAAACACAAAAGAGAATGAAGCAAAAAGCAAAACATTGATAATTTCACACAAAACTCCAAAAATGGGCCAGACAAAAGTATTAGCACCCTCAGCCTAATACTTGGTTGCACAACCTTTAGCCAAAATAACTGCGACCAACCGCTTCCGGTAACCATCAATGAGTTTCTTACAATGCTCTGCTGGAATTTTAGACCATTCTTCTTTGGCAAACTGCTCCAGGTCCCTGATATTTGAAGGGTGCCTTCTCCAAACTGCCATTTTTAGATCTCTCCACAGGTCTTCTATGGGATTCAGGTCTGGACTCATTGCTGGCCACCTTAGAAGTCTCCAGTGCTTTCTCTCAAACCATTTTCTAGTGCTTTTTGAAGTGTGTTTTGGGTCATTGTCCTGCTGGAAGACCCATGATCTCTGAGGGAGACCCAGCTTTCTCACACTGGGCCCTACATTATGCTGCAAAATTTGTTGGTAGTCTTCAGACTTCATAATGCCATGCACACGGTCAAGCAGTCCAGTGCCAGAGGCAGCGAAGCAACCCCAAAACATCAGGGAACCTCCGCCATGTTTGACTGTAGGGACCGTGTTTTCTTTGAATGCCTCTTTTTTCTCTCCTGTAAACTCTATGTTGATGCCTTTGCCCAAAAAGCTCTACTTTGTCTCATCTGACCACAGAACATTCTTCCAAAACATTTTAGGCTTTTTCAGGTAAGTTTTGGCAAACTCCAGCCTGGCTTTTTTATGTCTCGGGGTAAGAAGTGGGGTCTTCCTGGGTCTCCTACCATACAGTCCCTTTTCATTCAGACGCAGACGGATAGTAGGGGTTCACACTGTTGCACCCTCGGACTGCAGGGCAGCTTGAACTTGTTTGGATGTTAGTCGAGGTTCTTTATCCAACATCCGCACAATCTTGCGTTGAAATCTCTTGTCAATTCTTCTTTTCCGTCCACATCTAGGGAGGTTAGACACAGTGCCATGGGCTTTAAACTTCTTGATGACACTGCGCACGGTAGACACAGGAACATTCAGGTCTTTGGAGATGGACTTGTAGCCTTGAGATTGCTCTTGCTTCCTCACAATTTGGTTTCTCAAGTCATCAGACAGTTCTTTGGTCTTCTTTCTTTTCTCCATGCTCAATGTGGTACACACAAGGACACAGGTTGAGTCAACTTTAATCCATGTCAACTGGCTGCAAGTGTGATTTAGTTATTGCCAACACCTGTTAGGTGCCACAGGTAAGTTACAGGTGCTGTTAATTACACAAATTAGAGAAGCATCACATGATTTTTTGAACAGTGCCAATACTTTTGTCCACCCCTTTTTTATGTTTGGTGAGGAATTATATCCAATTTGGCTTTAGTAAAATTCTTTTTGTGTTTTTTCATTTAAGACAAATTAAATGAAGATAATAATACCAAATAATTTGTGTTTGCAATCATTTTCAGGAAGAAAATGAGTATTATCTGACAGAATTGCAGGGGTGTCAATACTTTTGGCCATGACTGTATATGCTTGTCTTATGTGAAGGGCAATTATTTGGTCTACTGAAATGGTTGTTGACACATTAATAAATATAGAATCCATCCACCATGGACCTTTGCAAGGCCTACTTTTGCCTTTGGCTTATATATGAGGGAGGTAAGGTAAATGGAAAAAAAACTGCCTGATGGGAGAAAATGTGTGCATGGCATGACCAACATGAAAAAGAGAAAAACCAGCTCACTACGAAAAATAACTGTACGTTCAAAATGTGTTGCGCTTTGGCATGCTCGTTTATCTTGTTGCACTTTCTTCTACTATATCATGGCCGATATAACATCATAGCTGTATTCAGAAACAGAGCAGAGGCAAACACATTAAAGTTGTGAGGAGGGAAAAGACGCACGTTGCTGTGGGACATGTCGTTTTGTCAGAGTGCATGTACAGGTGCTTCCCACAAAATAAGAATATCATCAAAAAGTTAATTTATTTCATTTCTTCAAAACAAAAAATGAAACTCATATTATATAGACTCATTACAAACAGAGTGATGTATTTCAAGTGTTTATTTCTGTTAATGTTGATGATTATTTATGACTTACAGCCAATGAAAACCCAAAAGTCCTTATCTTAGTAAATTAGAATACTTTTTAACACCAGCTTGAAAATGATTTTAAAATCTGACATGTCGGGACTCCATTTGCATCAATGCAGCGTAGCATGGAAGCAATCAGCCTGTGGCATAGCTGAGGTGTTATAGAAGCCCAGGTTACTTTGATAGCAGCCTTCAGCTCGTCTGCATTGTTGGGTCTGGTGTCTCATCTTACTCTTGACAATACCCCATAGAATCTCTATGGGGTTAAGGTCAGGCGAGTTTTCTGGCCACTGTTGTTTTTAAACCAGGTATTGGTACTTTTGGCAGTGTGGACAGGTGTCAAGTCCTGCTGGAGAATGAAATTTCCATCTCCAAAACACTTGTTGGCAGAGGAAAGCATGAAGTGCTCTAAAATTTCCTGGTAGATGGCTGTGCTGATTTTGGTCTTGATAAAACACAGTGGACCTACACCAGCGGATGACATGGCTCCCCAAACCATCACTGATTGTGGAAACTTTACACTAGACCTCAAGCAGCTTGGATTGTGTGCCTCTCCACTCTTCCTCTAGACTCTGGGACATTGATTTTCGAAATGCAAATTTTACTTCATCTGAAAACAACACCTTGGACCACTGAGCAACAGTCCAGTTGTTTTTCTCCTTGGCACAGGTAAGATGCATCTGGAGCTGTCTATTGGTCATGAGTGTCTTGACACAAGGAATGCGACACTTGTAGCCATGTCCTGGATACGTCTGTGTGTGGTGGCTCTTAAAGCAATGACTCCAGCAGCAGTCCATTCTTTGTGAATTTCCCCAAAAATTTTGAATGGACCTTTTGTTAACAATCCTTCCAAGGCTGCGGTTATCCTGGTTGCTTGTGCACCTTTTTCTACCACACTTTCTCCTTCCACTCAAATGTCCATTAATATGCTTGGATACAGCACTCTGTGAACAGGGAGCTTCTTTGTCAATGACCTTTTGTGGCTTACCCTCCTTGTGGAGTGTGTCAATGACTGCCTTCTGGACATCTGTCAAGTCAGCAGTCTTCCCCATTATTGTGGAGCCTACAGAAACAGACTAAGGGACCTTTTTAAAATGTTAGGAAGCCTTTGCAGGTATTTTTAGTTAATTCTAATTCACTGAGATAATGACTTTTGGGTTTTCTTTGGCTGTAAGCCATAATCATCAACATTAACAGAAATAGACACTTGAAATAGATCACCCTGTTTGTAATGACTCTATATATGAGTTCCACTTTTTGTACTGAAGAACTGAAATAAATTAACTTTTTGATGACATTCTAATTTCGTGAGACTGTATGTGCTACTGCTCTTATGAACTCTGTGAGATGTTCTCTCGCACAGCCTGAGGCTCGTCCCCCCTCAACGTCACATGTGTTTGATCTTGTGCTCAGGTTCTGGATACATTCGAGATATTCCTTAAGATATAATGTTCACATATTCTCTGGCTTTTTTCCTAATTACCTCCTCAACAGCCAGAGAAGCAAGGAAAGGCTAGCTTGGCTTAGCTCTTCTTGTAATGACATAACATATCTTGCCCTGTGTTCACAAATGTGATGACAACTATTTTCATACACTTAAAGAGTAGCCATCGGTTTAAATTTTTATTTCATAAATCAATAGTACACAAGAAAATAAGAAACTTTGTAATAGATCTTATCAGAGAATTCTATTTCTTTCTCCATCTGGACTGATCTTTCATTCTCAATACATGGATAAAATCTGCCTTTTAAAATGCTATGGAGAAAGGAGGGAGGAGGAACAAGATCCACAGAAGGTGCAAGACAGAGGGAGGAGCTAGATTGATGACAAATACAAAGGGGAGGAGCTAGAGGCAGACACTGCTGTTGATGAGTGGAGCTAGAAGCAGAAAGGCAGAGGGTGAGGAGCTAGAGGAAAAAGATATAGATGAGTAGCTAGAGACAAATACATGGAAAGGGAGGAGCTAGAGGCAAACAGAGAGCAAGCTAGAGGAAGACACAGACATAGATGGGGAGGAACGAGAGGCAAATACAAAAGGGAAGGAGCAAGAGGGAGACATAGAGGGTGGGAGCTAGAGGAAGAAAGATATAGACAGGGAGGTGCTAAAGGCAAATACATGGAAGGGGAGGAGCTAGAGGCAGAAATACAGGAGGAGTTGCATACAGACAGCAAGATGGAGGAAGAGACAGTTGGGGAGAGCTAGAAGCAAATACAAGCGGGGAGGACCTAGCGGCAGACAGATGGGGAGGAGGTAGAGGCAGACACTGACATGGAGGAAGAGCTAGAGGCAGGAAGACAGAGGAGGAGTTGCATGCAGACACAGACAGACAGCAAGATAGAAGAAGAGACAGCTGGGGAGAGCTAGAAGCAAATACAAGTGGAGAGGATCTAGCGGCAGACAGATGGGGAGGCAGACACTGACATGGAGGAAGAGCTAGAGGCAGGAAGACAGAGGAGGAGTTGCATGCAGACACAGAGACAGCAAGATAGAGGAAGAGACAGCTGGGGAGAGCTAGAAGCAAATAGAAGCGGGGAGGAACTAGCGGCAGACAGATGGGGAGGATCTACAGGCAGACAGATGGGGAGGAGGTAGACACTGACATGGAGGGGGATAAGCTAGATACAGACAGATGAGGATGAAGGAAGAGCTAAAGGGAGACACAGAGGAGAAGCTAGAGTAAGACAGAGGTGGAGGAAGAGGTAGAGGCACAGACGGAATGCTGTAAGTTCTCCTGAAACAATAGTTACAGTTCGTAATAGAAAGTCTGCATTCGCTGAAGACAGATTTTACTTGTAATTGAGAATGAATGATCAGTTCAGGAAAAGAAAGAAACAGATTGTAATATATTTTATTAGCACAAAGTTTCTTATTTTTCATGTGTACTATTGATTTTAAATAAATAAAATGACAGTCAATCTGTAATTATCTCCTACACAAGGTGAGCGTATATAAGTTATTCAATTGTCAATCTGTTGCATGTGAACTTCCCACTAGTAACAGTATATTTCATTAAAGAAACAACTCATATTATCATGGCACCATTAAGAAATGAGAAATCAATAAGGAGTCTAGGTGAAAGCGAAAGGTGTGAACAAAGTAATGGATCTGCGGATAACACTATTTCTCACTCGCAGACTCGCTTGACTCTCCAGTGTTTGGATACAAGTGAAGATGCTGATGTTTGATGAGGTGAGACTTCTGAGTGAAGCATCTGCCACATTCTGGGCAAGGAAATGGCCTCTCGCCTGTGTGAGTCCTTTGATGTTTAGCAAGAGTCTCTTTGCGTGTAAAACCCTTTCCACAATCTATGCAGGAGAAGAGCTCTTTGCCAGTGTGCATTCTCTGGTGAATTAGAAGGTTAGATTTGCGTTTGAAATATTTGCCGCAGTCAGGACAAGACAGTGTATCTTGACCATTGTGAACCTCCTGGTGCACATCGAGGCTTGATTTCATTGTGAAGCACTTACCACACACTAAACAAGTGAACGGCTTTTCCCCTGTGTGGACTCTGACATGTTGGACAAGTTTAGCTCTTTGGACAAAGCCTTTTCCACATTCCGAACAGGAATAAGGGTGCTCACCGGTGTGCACCTTCAAGTGATTATCAAGATTTGATTTATTTCTGAAATATTTCCCACAATGAGAACAGAAGAATGGCAGCTCGCCCGTGTGGATTCTCTGGTGTTTGAGAAGTGCAGTTTTCTGGGTAAAACTTTTCCCGCATTCTGAACATGAAAATGGCTGCTCACCCGTGTGGATCCGCTGGTGACTGATGAGATTGGACTTCTTAGTAAAGCATTTCCCACATTCTAAACAAGGGAAAGGCTTTTCTCCTGTGTGGACAATCTGATGAGCATCAAGATTGGACTTAATTGTGAAACATTTCCCGCACACAAGACAAGGGAAAGGCTTCTCCCCGGTGTGAGTTCTATGATGTAAAATAAGTTTAGCTTTCTGTGGAAAAGATTTTCCACAATCAGGACAAGAAAATGGCTTTTCTCCAGTGTGAATTAACTGATGGCGGAGAAGGTGTGATTTCTGCTTGAATCTTTTCCCACATTCACAGCAAGGATATATTTTGTCATCATCAATGTTATATGTAATAATATCTAAGTTCAGATCTGGTGGTGTATGGATAAGGGAATGTTCCATTGGAGAATACTGTCTGAGGTCGTCATCTTCATGATCATGATACAGACTTGAGTTTTGTTCCGATATATCATCATGTTCACCTGAAGATATTAAATAAACACAAAACAAGGCAGAAACATAACAAAAAGAAAGAATGTCTTGTACTTTTCATTTATGATCACTACTGCAATAAATAAACCCAATGAGAGTTCATTTAAAGGGATTGTTCAGTATTTAGATATTAATGACCTATGCTTAGATTAGGTCATCAATATTAGATCATCCAGCATTGGCCAAAGATGAATATTGTACAGAGTCAAAAAAGTATATCCCAATAAACTGTGTAGTGACTGTAGCTCAGCTCCTATTCACTTAAATGGTTGATCATGCACATTTATTGTAATGGGAATGCCAATGATAACGCTAAGCTATCTCAAGCACTCCCATTAATAGAGAATAGAAAGACAGTATGCATGATTAACCACCAGCCAGTCAGCGCTCTTCAGGGCCTTGGTTCTCTGGACGACTGGAGGCCATAACGGTCGGACCCACAGCAATCACAAAGTTATTCCATATTCCTTGGATAGGGGATTCAAACTTGAGATTAGCTCTTTAACTGATTAGAAGTTGTTTGTGCGCTAGTTTACTATATCCATCTTGGTGGATCATCAGAATCATAAGATCCTGTGTTTATGTTCTATAAAATATGCAACAGTAACCCAGAGACACAGAAAAAACTGACTTAAAGGGAACTTGTCAGCAGGATTGCGCACAGTAACCCAGTGTCAGGTCGGTGCCATCATACTGATTACAATGATACCTTGGGTGATTAAATCCGTCTTGTGGTTGTTGTTTAATCCTTATTTTCAGTTTTGAGTTAATAATATGCTCGTGCTCAGGGGCGGCCTGTGGGGGTCTTCATGTGGTGCTCTGACTAGGTATTCATAATGCAGACTGCTGACAGGTCACTGATCCCTCAGTTGTTACCTAAGTAGGTGCCACTAGTTTGAGCATTCACCACACCCGACGTACGTTTCGCAATGACTGCTTCATCTAGGGGAGGTTTGACGCTGGTCAGGTGGCTATTTAAGGTACAGCCAATCAATCACAGAGGGAATTAGGTACCGGATACCGCCGCCTAGGGATGTTTACGGCAGTATTCGCTATTTATTTCCCTAATGGGACTCACACAATTCCCTCTATGATTGGTTGGCTGTACTTAGGTAATAACTGCTCTACTCATATGTGAGCTTTATGTTGTACCCAAGGTATTTGTTATGGCACTATGCACTTTATTGGCACATGTGACTTTTTGTCTATTTAAACTACTTCACTTGGCAGCTGTCAAGCTATGTAACTACTACCTACCACTACCTCTTACTACTCTTGGATATGTTTGAGCAGTTCAAACACTATGTTTAATTATTGATAACTGTATTTCTCACCCATACCCAGTTTTCCTTCATCTACCAGATATTATATTTCCCCTTTTCCTATATATGGTGCATTGTGCTATCTTGTCTGCCTCTTTTACTTTTGCTACTTAGGCTAGGTTCACATTGCATTAACAGTAGCCTGTTCAACACATGCGTTAACGGGCTGCTGTTAACGCAAGTGCGGACATGACATCGCACTAGTGTAGATAGAGCTAGCAGATGCTCTATCTGTGCTAGCAGTGACGGACCCGGAAACGCTGCAGCCCGCCTCCCAGGGGCCGTCACTCAATGACGGCACATTGCTAGCGCATGCCCATTGTGGACTCAATGTCGGCGTTAACGGACTGTATTACACCGCCTTATGCCGCCGCGGTGTAACGTAGTCCGTCTAACGGACGCCTAAAACGCAGTATGAACCCTTACCATTTTTGCCATTTTCTCCTCACATTGTGTATTTGTCATCTGGTCCGGGTTTCCACCAATGTTTTCCATCTGTGGCTTGCCTTGTTTTTAATATACATATCATTAGTGATGAGCGAATATACTCGTTACTTGAGATTTCTCGAACACGCTCGGGGGTCCTCCGAGTATTTTTTAGTGCTCGGAGTTTTAGTTTTTCTTGTCACAGCTGAATGATTTACATCTGTTAGCCAGCATAAGTACATGTGGGGGTTGCCTGGTTGCTAGGGAATCCCCACATGTAATCAAGCAGGCTAAGAGATGTAAATCATTCAGCTGCGGCAAGAAAAACTAATACTCCGAGCACTAAAAAATACTCGGAGGACACCAGAGCGTGCTCAGGAAATCTCGAGTAACGAGTATATTCGCTCATCACTACATACAGTTAGGTCCATATATATTTGGACAGAGACAACATTTTTCTAATTTTGGTTATAGACATCACCACAATGACTTTTAAACAAAACAATTCAGATGCAGTTGAAGTTCTGACTTTTAGCTTTCATTTGAGGGTATCCACATTAAAATTGAATGAAGGGTTTAGGAGTTTCAGCTCCTTAACCTGTGCCACCCTGTTTTTAAAGGGACCAAAAGTAATTGGACAGATTCAATAATTTTAAATAAAATGTTCATTTCTAGTACTTGGTTGAAAACCCTTTGTTGGCAATGACTGCCTGAAATCTTGAACACAAGGACATCACCAGACGCTGTGTTTCCTCCTTTTTGATGCTCTGCCAGGCCGTCACTGCGGTGGTTTTCAGTTGCTGTTTGTTCGTGGGCCTTTCTGTCTGCAGTTTAGTCTTTAACAAGTGAAATGCATGCTCAATTGGGTTGAGATCAGGTGACTGACTTGGCCAATCAAGAATATTCCACTTCTTTGCTTTAATAAACTCCTGGGTTGCTTTGGCTTTATGTTTTGGGTCATTGTCCATCTGTAGTATGAAACGACGACCAATCAGTTTGGCTGCATTTGGCTGGATCTGAGCACACAGTATGGCTCTCAGTACCTCAGAATTCATTCGGCTGCTTCTGTCCTGTGTCACATCATCAATAAACACAAGTGACCCAGTGCCACTGGCAGCCATGCATGCCCAAGCCATCACACTGCCTCTGCCGTGTTTTACAGATGATGTGGTATGCTTTGAATCATGAGCTGTACCATGCCTTCTCCATACTTTTCTCTTTCCATCATTCTGGTAGAGGTTGATCTTGGTTTCATCTGTCCAAAGAATGTTCTTCCAGAACTGTGCTGGCTTTTTTAGATGTTTTTTAGCAAAGTCCAGTCTAGCCTTTTTATTCTTGATGCTTATGAGTGGCTTGCACCGTGCTGTGAACCCTCTCTATTTACTTACATGCAGTCTTCTCTTTATGGTAGATTTGGATATTGATACGCCGACCTCCTAGAGAGTGTTGTTCACTTGGTTGGCTGTTGTGAAGGGGTTTCTCTTCACCATGGAGATTATTCTGCGATCATCCACCACTGTTGCCTTCCGTGGGCGCCCAGGTCTTTTTGCACTGATGAGTTCACCAGTGCTTTCTTTCTTTCTCAGGATGTACCAATCTGTAGATTTTGCCACTCCTAATATTGTAGCAATTTCTCGGATGGGATTTTTCTGTTTTCGCAGCTTAAGGATGGCTTGTTTCACCTGCATGGAGAGCTCCTTTGACCTCATGTTTACTTCACAGCAAAACCTTCCAAATGCAAGCACCACACCTCAAATCAACTCCAGGCCTTTTATCTGCTTAATTGAGAATGACATAACAAAGGGATTGCCCACACGTGTCCATGAAATAGCCTTGGAATCAATTGTCCAATTACTTTTGGTCCCTTTAAAAAACAGGATGGCACATGTTAAGGAGCTGAAACTCCTAAACCCTTCATCTAATTTTAATGTGGATACCCTCAAATGAAAGCTGAACGTCTGAACTTCAACTGCATCTGAATTGTTTTGTTTAAAATTTATTGTGGTAATGTCTATAACCAAAATTAGAAAAATGTTGTCTCTGTCCAAATATATATGGACCTAACTGTATCATGCATTTATATTGTATTCAATCAAATGTTATTGTATGCATACTTTGGTCTATCTGTGAAGTATATTCTTTTTGTTGATTAAAATAAGGATCAGGTCTAATACCAGAAAACATATTACTGCTCCGTGTTGTATGAATAGTATTAGGGCCTCGGTAAATGTAAATTAACTCTCTACTGTACCCAAGCATACAAAATTCAGTGGAGAATATGTCTGTGCAAACAAATTCTATCAGAGCATGTACACAAGTGCAATAATCCCTTCAAGTTAGGATTTAAGCCCACCATACACATTAGCTAGCAGTCAGCCGAACCATCATTCAGTTGCAGCCATCTCTCCCGACTGTCCCAAAAACAGAAATGCTCAGCCAAGTATCCCTGTGATCTCTATGAGAAAGCAGCTGGCAGGATGATCTGGCAGAAAGTTATCCCCCTGTCGAATAAAAGAATCAGGGGATTGAATTCCATCCATCCAATAATTATTAACCCTCCAACTATCAGGGGGAAGTCAGGAGACCCCTATACACACTAGATGGTAGAACAAACATGCTTAAATTGGCAGGTCTGTCAAATTTTTATCTAATGTATATGAGATCCTTTATTTCCCATTATCAATATGCACTGGGCATGTCCCAGGCATCTACCGTCTATATTCTGATTTCTAGTTTACCTTCCAAGTCTACACGGCTACACAGCGTTGGAGAATCCAGTTGGATTAAACACCTAAAAAAAAACAGTTTTCTATATTACCTGATTTGCACTCATCCCCTTTACACTTAAAGGGGATATCCAGGACTTTGTAAAAAAATGTGCCTAAGCACTAACAGGCAGGTAGTTGCTACCTACATGTATGTTGTGCCTGGCGCCATTCTTCGCTGGCACAGAGACATCACAGACGCTCCTGCTGGTGATTTTGTTGCCTTTGCTGAAGTCACATTGACAGAGTGCTGGCTTCTTTTCTGCTCTGCTCTGCTGACAGGGTGGGACTGCTGATGCCATTCTGATTGACCACTGACTCCCTGCTGCTAAACTGGAGGAGCCAGCTGTCAATCAGGATGACGTCGGCGGTCCCGACCCATTGACAGAACAGGGTGGAAAAGAAGCCGCCATTCTGTGAAAGTGACGTTAGCAGAGGCAACAAAATAACCAGCAGGAGCGGTCTGTCTAGCTATTACATGCCTGTTAGTGCTTAGTTACATTTTTTTTACCAAGTCCCAGAGATCCCCCTTAAAGTCTACCTTGCAAAAAAAACATAAAATGTACTAAATGTTATAAAAGAAAAAAATAGACCTTACACCTCTCTTCTTTCCCTCAGTGTTTGAGCGCTGATGTGCTTAAGTAGTCTAGACCAAAGACATCAGAACAATCTGTAAATAAGACTGTTTAGTGCACAAATCATTATGAAGACAGTATGAAGTTGTGCAGTGATGACAGTTGTAAGACAAGGTGGACATTATGTATTTCATAAATCGGTATGATCTATGCACATAGGGATATTTCCTGCGGTTGGCTTTGGCTCACCTGTGTTTATATCGGAAGGATTTTCCCCTTCATTCCATAACAGATCTCCCCTTTTGTATTCTTCATCATCATCTATATTTTCTATTTTAACAATAACCAAGTCTTCACCCTAGAAGACAGAGAAACGACACAAAAATAGTCCTAGAATACATGCTTAGAATTTGTTCCACACTCTGAAAGGCTAACATAGGTATTCAGAAACAACATGTATGGCTTATCTCCATAGGTGAGGCTCCCAGACTTATTAAGTCTTTATGGAATATCCTGTGCATTTCCCATGAACTTTTATGGGGCAAATACTCTGGTAAGCCAGATTTAAAGGGAACCTGTTAGGATGATCTTAGTACTGAAGCTAGTGGTATGCCTATACAGCTGTTAGTACAGCAATAGAAAATGACACCTCTTTTATTATAATCCAATGTGTCAGTAGTGCGAAAATAAAAGCTTTGAATCCACATACAAATTAGTCTGGAAGTGCTTTGAGGACGTGTCCAACAATCTGAAGATATGCCCCAATACACTTCCAAACTAACTTGCATGTGGCTTTAAAGCTTTGACGTCTCAGCGCTGGCACATCGGACGACACAGGCTATGTGCACACGTCAGGATTTTCTGCTGAATTTTCCTGAACAAAACCGGACTTTTTCTGCAGGAAATCCGCATGCCTTTTTTCACTTTTTTGTGCGTTTCTTTCCGAAGCTTCCCAATGCATAAAATAGTGGCAAAAACACGATTAAATTAATGAACATGATGCGTTTTTTTACCGCGATGCGTTTTGTTCGCGGAGAAAAACGCATCATGTGCACAAAAATTGCAAAATGCATTAAAAATGATGGGATGCTTATGTATGCGTTTTTTAAGCATTTTTGCCCACGGAAAACTGTCAAAAAAACCGCAAAAAATCCTGAACGTGTGCACATAGCCACAGCCATACCACAAGTTGCAGCAGTAACATTTTCCTGACAGGTTCTCTTTGAACTCTATGAATGTGGCAAAATTGGCAATTGTATTCGACACTGATGTGGTTGGGGGAAGGGGGTGTAATTTCTGAGCCCTAAGTTATGTGAGAGGTCTTGGACAGATGACAACTGTGACATCTGATATACAAGAGGAAGGGGGTTTATCAAAAATGAAGAAACTTTTTTTTTTCTTTAACCCCTTCAAGACGCAGCCCTTTTTAGTTTTTCGGTCCCCTTCTTCCCAGAGCCATGACTTTTTTATTTTTCCGTCAATTTGGCCATGTGAGGGCTTATTTTTT
The DNA here is from genome assembly GCF_032444005.1 of Ranitomeya imitator. NCBI lineage: Eukaryota > Metazoa > Chordata > Amphibia > Anura > Dendrobatidae > Ranitomeya > Ranitomeya imitator. The sequence goes on along the minus strand of NC_091283.1, from coordinate 651,601,553 downwards.
GTGGGACGAGTTGTACTTTTGAACAACATCATTGATTTTATCATGTCTTGTACTAGAAAACGGGAAAAAACTCCAAGTGCGGTGAAATTGCAAAAAAGTGCAGTCCCACACTGGTTTTTTGTTTGGCTTTTTTTTCTAGCTTCACTAAATGCTAAAACTGACCTGCAATTATGATTCTCCAGGTCATTACGAGTTCATAGACACCTAACATGACTAGCTTATTTTTTTATCTAAGTGGTAAAAAAAAATTCCAAACTTTGCTAAGAAAAAAAAAACATTGCGCCATTTTCCGATACCCGTAGCGTCTCCATTTTTTGGGATCTCGGGTCAGGTGAGGGCTTATTTTTTGCGCGCCAAGCTGACGTTTTTAATGATACCACGTTTGTACAGATAAGTTCTTTTAATCGCCGGTTATTGCATTTTAATGCAAAGTCGCAGCGACCAAAAAAACGTAATTCTGGCGTTTTTAATTTTTTTCTCGCTACGCTGTTTAGCGATCAGGATAATCCTTTTTTTTAATTGATAGATCGGGCGATTCTGATCACAGCGATACCAAATATGTATAGGTTTGACTTTTTTTGTTTGTTTTATTTTGAATGGGGCGAAAGCGGAATGATTTAAACTATTTATTTTTTCATATTTTTTAAAACTTTTTTTTAACTTTTGCCATGCTTCAATAGCTTCCATGGGAGACTGGAAGCTGGCATAGCCTAATCGGCTCAACAGATCGCTCCTATGTAGCTGAATTACAGGCTAGCTATGAGCGCCGTCCACAAGGTGGCGCTCACAGCAAGCCGACATTAACAACCATAGAGATCTCAAGGAGACCTCAGGTTGTCATCCCGACACATCACTGACCCCCGATCATGTGACGGGGTCGGCGATGCACTCATTTCCGGCCAGATGGCCAGAAGCTTTAGTTAAATGCCGCTGTCAGCGTTTGACAGTGGCATTTAACAGGTTAATAGCGGCGGGTGGATCGCGATTCCACCTGCTGCTATTGCGCGCACATGTCAGCTGTACAAAACAGCTGACATGTCGCGACTTTGATGTGGGCTCAGCGCCAGAGCCCACATCAAAGGGGGAGACACGACATGCGCAGTACCAGTACGGCGCATGTCGCGAAGGGGTTAAGAAACAATATATAATAGTCTCAAATAGCAAAAGGAGTAATACTTACTTTACCAATCTCCTGCCGCTCTTCAGCCAATTTTTCCTTAGTCACCCTCATTCTCTGTTTAGGAACTTCAGTAATTGACGGCAGCAGTTGGCACAACATCACTAAGCCCAGGTGAAAAAAGACGTGGGTGGGGATGGACCAGGGAAGCAGACTGGTAAAGTGAGCGCTAATCCGTTATTCTAGACCACTGTAAGCCATTTTTTTTAAATAACTGGGTAGAGCAAACCTTTTATTCTTTTTAAACTAGTGCATATACCACCAGCACAACCCATTGGACGGCTTCCAGAAGCCCTGCTATGTTAAAAATCCTCTAAAAATACTGGTCAAAGGATCAGCTTAAAGGCTCCATGACTTTCTTCTCAAAAAGAAGTTATGGAGCTTATCAGATAATCTTTCTCATCCAATCATCATAAATTGTGCTGATTTATAGAGAGACCTCAGTTAGGACAAATTCAGACAGGGCTATGGAAAAAGGTGACATCTGATGAAAGCTGTTCCATCAAACAGTATCACAGGCAATTAGTAAAATACCCTTATTTGAACAGATCCTCTCTAAACACCTAGATCCTCTAAAACTGCTGGCCGAAAGATCACTTGGCGACAACTACCCCTCCCGAATCCCTGGCTCCTAAATTCTCTCGCTGATCTCCAGGGACAGCAAAAGGCTGCTGAAACTAAGCAAGCCAGATCCATCTCTGCCCCAACATCATCATACACATTATATTGTCGGCTCATGCCAATGACTTTAGTCTAATTTGTCTTGGGGCCTTAAAGGGGTTGTACAGTGACAACAAGTTATCACCTGTCCCCATAGATCTGACCACTGGGACCTGCACGGAAGAACTGGGAACTTTTATCCCCGTTAGAATGGCAATGTGCATGTGCGGCTTACGCTCCATTCATTCTACAGGAGGGTGCCAAATAAATGGCGCGGTAGTTGGGTATCTACCCTGCTGCATCATTTTGTAGCAGGGAAATACAGTATCACACAACAGTGAGTATGTCCCTCACATTTTTTAAACTATTATATCATTTCATGGGACAACACTGAAGATCTGACACTTTGACACAATGCACAGTCGTCAGTGTGCAGCTTGTATAAAAGTGTAAATTTGGTGCCCTCTAAATAACAACACACAGCCATTAATGTCTAAACTGCTGGCAGTAAAAGAGAGTACACCCCTAAGTGAAAGTGGCCAAACTGTGCCCGAAGTGTCAATGTTTTTGTGGCCACCGTTATTTTCAAGCTTGTCCTTAAGTCTCTTGGGCATGGAGTTCACTAGAGCTTCACAGGTTGTCACTGGAATCCTCTTCCACTCCAGCATGAAATCACGGAGCTGGTGGATGTTAAGAGACCTTGCGCTCTTCCATCTTACGTTTGAGGATGCCCTACAGATACTCAATAGTGTTCAGGTCTGAAGCCAGCCCAGCACCTTTACCATCAGTTTCTTTACCAAGGCAGTGGTCATCTTGGAGGTGAGTTTAGGGTCATTTTTCATTTTGGAATACTGCCAAGTTTCTGAAGACAGGGGATCACGCTCTGCTTCAGTATGTCACACTACATATTGGCATTCATGGTTCCCTCAATGAACTGAAGCTCCCCACAGCCGGCAGCACTGATGTAGCCCTAAACCATGACACTCGCACCACCATGCTTGACTGTAGGCAAGACACACTTGTCTCTGTACTCCTCACCTGGTTGCTGCCACACCTTTGATACCATCTGAACCAAATAATTTTATCTTGGTCTCATCAGACACAGGGCTTTCTTGTCCATTATCTTTAGAAGGGGCTTCTTTCTGGGACGACAGCCATGCAGACCAATTTCATGCAGTGTGTGGCATATGGTCTGAGCACTACCAGGCTGACCCCCCACCCCTATATCCTCTTCAGCAATGCTAGCAGCACTCATACGTCTATTTTGAAAAGACAACCTCTGGATATGACGCTGAGCAACAATTATTTTTTTCAGATATTCAGAGAGTTCTTTACCATGAAGTGCCATGTTAAATTTCCTGTGACCCTTATGAGAGCATGAGTGCGAAAACACCAAATTTCACACACTTGCTCCCCATTCACACCTGAGAACTTGTAACACTAATGAGTGACATGACACCGGGGAGAGAAAATGGCTAATTTGTCCATTTTCATGTAGGGGTGTACTCACTTTTGTTGCCAGTAGTTTAGACATTAATGGCAGTGTGTCGAGTTATTTACATGGCACCACATTCACACTGTTATACAAGCTGCGCACTGACTACTGTACATTGCATCAAAGTGTCATATCTTCAGTGTTGTCCCATGAAAAGGTATAATAAAATGTGTACAAATAGGTGAGGGGTGTACTCACTTTTGTGATATACTGCAAATTCCCCACTGGGTCCCACTGATCAGCAAGTTATCACCTATCTTGTGGACAATATCTTTAAGACTCAAATACCTCTTCGATAGAGTGGTGAATTTACTTTACTTGCTACAAGACGTCGGTACCATCTACCTGTGGATCCGGTAGGGTATCATCATCTTCATCTGGACTATCCCAGGAATAATTAGGACTTGAGCACCTCTCTGGTGTATCACTGTTACTGGATCCATCTGTAGGGAACACACATACAGATACTAAACAAAGCTACCACCACATTTGCTCTCAGGGTACACTTTAGCTCGGACATGTCAGAGGGTCAGTGATTTTGATACAGACAACTTCAGTTGAAAACACTGTTCATAGTAATGTGTTTGCTTTAGAAATCACTTTCCTTGGAAAATAATAAGTGCCCCTCCAGACTCCTCCCTACACTATTTACAATCAGAAATTAGCTGATTCTATCGTTTGGTCAATGCTAATTTACTGGACTGTACTTTACCACTATTTTGCATCCTGTATTGGAAATCTGCCCTCCATGCATTGACTTCCTTGTGAGCCTGTAAAAGATGTACATTGTACACATCAACAAATCTAAGGGGGGGAAGAAAGGGAGCAGCAGCCTGATCCAGTAAGGCAGTAGGTGTGGTACAGACTACCATAGACAACCTAGTGACACCATGTCTAACCTGGCATCAGAAATCCCAGCTCAGTCCAACAGAGCAGAACAAAAAAGAAGCCAGATCTGAAAAACAAAAATAACAGACTGGCCTTCATATAGGAGCTAGCTCAGTGTTTCCCAAACTCCAGTCCTCGCGGACCCCAACAGATCAGATTTTCAGGATTCCCTCAGTATTGTGCAGGTGACAGAACCTGTGGCAGTTTCTGATGCCTTATTAATAATTCCATCTCTCTGTGTAATGCTAAGGAAATCCTGAAAACACGATCTGTTGGGGTCTGCGAGGACTGGAGCTAGAGAAACACTGAACTAGCTAGTATACATTTTGATCTATGGACTGGACAGTCATTTTACAGGTGATGCTACACACAGTTTTGGGGAAAAATGCTGTAGCTTTAGTGACAGCGTTCTTAGCCAAAGCCTGAATTGGACTGAAAATGAATGTCAGACGTTTACATTATATACACACGTGGTCAAAATTGTTGGTACCCCTCGTTTAATGACAAAAAACCCACAATGGTTACAGAAATAACTTGAATCTGACAAAAGTAATAATAAATAAAACATTTATTTTGAGTTCAGAAATCAATATTTTGGGGAATAACCATGATTTTTAATCACAGCTTTCATGCGTCTTGGCATGCTTTCCACCAGTCTTTCACACTGCTTTTGGGTGACCTTATGCCACTCCTGGCACAAAAATGTAAGCAGTTCTTCTTTGTTTCATGGCTTGTGACTATCCATCTTCCTCTTGATTACATTCCAGAGGTTTTCAATGGAGTTCAGGTCTGGAGATTGGGATGGCCGGCCATGACAGGGTATTGATGTGGTGGCCTCTTGATTTTTGCCAGAGCAGTGTATGCGATGTACATAATTGCAGTCTCGCGCTGAATAAATGTACCTAACTTTTCTCAATACACTTCCATTGAGAGAAACTGAGCACATCTAGACGAAATGTAACTGCAAGTATGCAAATTGCATATATGGACCACGTTAACGCCTGTTCACTCTGGGGAGTCCTGACAGCTTGTATACAGCACGCTGTCACAATTCGGCAATCTACAGTCACATAGAATGATTGCAGATTTGTGTGTCAAGCCTGCGTCTAACCTCATTACATTATAATTAGTGATGAGAGAGTATACTCGTTGCTCGGGTGACTTCCAAGTATTTATGACTGCTCGGAGATTAAGTTTTCTTTGCCTCAGCAACATGATTTACAGCTATTATCCAGCTTGATTGCATGTGGGGATTCCCTAGCAACCAGGCAACCTCCACATGTACTCAGCCTGGCTAATAGCTGTAAATCATTCAGCTGCCGTGATGAAAACTAAATCTCGGAACACTAAAAAATACTCGGAGGTCACCTGAGCAACGAGTACACTCACTCATCACTAATTATAATATATATCTGCAAGCCAGGAAAACTGTAGACAGGGTGTGACCAGCTCATCCAGAATCAGGAGAGACCTGGTTACATCCCTAAGTGTGGTATCTAGGCAACAGTGCAGAATGCTGACAGGGAGTATATTACACACTGTCAGCATTCTGCAGCCTACGCGCACACACACAGAATAGGAAAAAAGCCTGGACAACCCCTCTCAGTGGCTAACATACCGATTCTAATATTACAGTTTGGCTATGACTTCTTCGAGGTGACCAATTACAGAGATTACACAGAGACCAACACTCCTCTGCAGATACCTGAAGACTGATCCTCTTCTTTAAATTCCTGGACAAGCTTCACACAGATCTCATCATCTTCTAACTCTTCGTGTTTGATGCCAGTCTGGTTCTCGCCCCGCTGGTTCTCCATTATCACTTTCTGTTAGAAATGCTCGGCTCCGTCTCTGTAAGTGAAACATGAGTGAAAGTACGTTATTTTTCTCGAACCTATCTGCTCCAATCACTGTGCTGGTAGTATGTACAGGTAATTGTTACATGGACTGTCCAGCTCATGCAGACATTTTCTGAGGGACTATAACATGCTGAATCCGAAGTGTTACGTGCTGGCTGTTAGGATACCAAGGTTTCCCAGCCAGGGCGCTCGTGACGAGACAGCTCACAATCTGCTGATCACGTACGGACCGCGCTCTCCTCCACTTCTCTCTGTGGTCTGAACCTTTGTCTACATCTTAGCAGAGCGGTTGCGGCACTTTTTGGTTTGCATATGTCGTCTTCTGATAGGAGGTGCTGGTCAGATTTGTAAATTGAGAGAAGTGGAATAAAAAGCGATTGTCGCACCATTGTCTGTATGCAGATTGCACGTGAGCAGCCACGTGACGCGCAGCGGCATTGTCACACAGTGTGAAATCCATTACTGAGAGGATTTAGTGTTACATGCCCTTTATTAATGCTCATGATTTTGGAAATGGATGGGTCTCCTCCATCAGATGAAATATGATAGACCCATGCATCTGACCATAGCCACTGACAGGTGAAGCATGGGGGGAGAAAGTACAAGGCATAGCCCATGCCAGATGTATGCACGCCGAGGAGTCAGGCGACAATGCTGGCTCCCAACATGAGAACCCTACAAGGATGACTAGGGGAAGTGGGCATCTCTGAAGGGAGGAGTCACAGGAAGCAGGCGGATCTGTCTGTGTGCAGGAGGGACGTGACGTGTTCGGCGGCTGCTGGCGGAGTCACGTACGGAGCCGACTCCAGACCGGAGGACACCGGCTGCAGAAGACGAGCAGGGATCCGAGAAAGGCTCATCACATGAGCAACGAGCAGCTTCCGAGTGCGGCGCACACTCTCGGCTTTCGGCGCATTGGCATACGTCACTTCCGCCGTTTGACACGCAAACAGGAAGTCCCAAGCGGCAGCTTCTGGACCCTGTGAAACGCATGATTTTTTAGATGTACATGTAAATATGTTTGGTATCTAGGAGAAAGGTACCTGTGCGACAAGAGAGTTGAAGGAAACCTCAGGAGCCCTTCTGAGAGGCCCCTCATGTGGGGTTTTGCTAAACGGACATAAGTGATGTAGTTATCATAATTTATCCAGTTCATACCCAACAAAAGGGTTGCAGAAATGTATGCTAATGGCTCATTTACCAAATTGGGGGTTTCCAGGCATCCGTTAACTTGCAGAAGGGTCTATACTTAGTGCCTGTGGGGTCTAACCCAGAATTCCACTATGCAAACTGCTTCCAATGTAGACCTGATGAGACCAGTGTATTTACTTTTCAAATTCATGTCAGAATAGCAGTATTGGGAGTTTTCCTGCCTAATATTTGTTTCAGCACTTGGTCCTGAGCTTTAACCTCGCATCATTGTAAATTTATGTTGTAGGGTGAATTGATTTGCAAGACGCTGATGCAGTGTCCAGGACAGTGGTGCCTGGTGGCTACACAGGAGGCCCCCGAATCTCACAGTGGTGTCTGGCGGCTACACAGGAGGCCCCCGAATCTCACAGTGGTGCCTGGCGGCTACACAGGAGGCCCCCGAATCTCACAGTGGTGCCTGGCGGCTACACAGCAGGCACCCGAATCTCACGTTTTCCAGTGTCCCTGATACGGCATCACGTCATCTATGCGTCATGTGCATGGACCTAGACCGGAGTTCCGCAAATTGATCTGCTTAATAATAATAATCTTTATATAGTGCTAACATTTGCGTTTTACAGTTTGCACACGTTATCATCGCTGTCCCCGATGAGGCACACAATCTAAATTCCCTATCATACTGAATATGGGAGGAAACCGGAAAAAACCCACGCAAACATGAGAGAATATACAAACTCCTTGCAGATGTTGTCTTTGGTGTGATTTGAACCCAGGACTCCAAAGCTGCAGTTCTAACCACTGAGCCACCGTGCTGCTCATCTCTAGTGCAAGGTGAAAGTTCCTGCAATCTAGCAGGACCAGGGCCACTCTATGGCTGTCTGACAAAGGCTACTTTTACACTTGCGTCGGTATGGGCCCGCCGCTATGCGTCGGGCCGACGTACCGACGCACGTTGTGAAATAAATGAACAACGGGGGCAGCAGATGCAGTTTGTCAACGCATTCGCTGCCCCATTGTAATGTCCGGGGAGGAGGGGGCGGAGTTTCAGCCACGCATGCGCGGTCGAAAATGGCAGACGCAACGCACAAAAAAAAGTTACATGTAACTTTTTTTGTGCCGACGGTCCACCAAAACACGACGCATCCGTCGCACGACGGATGCGACATGTGGCCATACGTCGCAATGCATCGCTAATGCAAGTCTATGGAGGAAAAACGCATTCTGCGGGCAACTTTGCAGGATGCGTTTTTTCCCCAAAATGATGCATTGCAACGTACGTCACACAATGCAAGTGTAAAAGTAGCTAAAGCCCTCGACCCTGGGTATAGGACACATGTGGTTCTGTTATAGTTAATGAGCATTCCTATGTTTCCAGACTTTAGGGACACTATTTTGCCAGCTACACAGCGATCAATGAGTGCTATGTAGTGTCTAGAACAGGGGTCCCCAACCCGTAGCTCGCGAGCCACATGCGGCTCGCCTGCTCCAGGCATGTGGCTCGCCGACGGTCACTGAAAAAAAGTCCCCAAGGAGCCGCCCCGCTGGCAGTAATACCCACCCCACTGTGTATAACACCCGCCCGCCACCTGCTCCTGCTATGTGGGGAAAGGAGCCGCCCCGCTGCTTGCAATACCTGCCCCGCCGCTTGCAATACCTGCCCCGTCCTGCGTCAGCGACTGCATTCACTCCTGCGCAGTGGAGCGGGTCACTGTGGTCTGTTAGTCGCACAAAGTCTCGCAAGACTTTGTACTGGACTGGCCGGGTTCCTGCACCATTAATCGCTGCAATGTCCGGGTCTGTGTGACATTCAGATACCGATACTTCACATGCTCCTGGACTCCATATTATGTGCGCTGGCCTCCAAATGTGCAGGGAGCCTCATTATCTCTGGAGCCTGTCACATGACCGCCAGTCACACAATATTAGTTTATGGCGCAGGGTCACCGGTAGTTTCGTTGGATGTAAATATAATGACATTACCTGTCCTGTAGGATTCCGGGATCACAGACAAGACGTCTGCATTTCATATAATCTCATCACCCCCCAATATCCAGTGCTGAATCGTGTATTAGGCTGCTTTCACACTAGCGTCGTGCACTGCACATCGCTATGCGTCGTTTAGGAGAAAAAACGCATCCTGCAAAATTGCTTGCAGAATGCGTTTTTTCTCCATTGACTAATATTAGCGACGCTTTGGCTACTTTCACACTGGCGTTTTTTGCACTACGTCGCAATGCCTCGTTTATGGCAAAAAACGCATCCTGCAAAGTTGTTCGCAGGATGCGTTTTTGCCCCATAGATTAACATTAGCGACGCATTGCCACACGTCGCAACCGTCGTGCGACAGTTGCGCCGTGTTTTGGCGGACCGCCGGGAGCAAAAAACATTAAATGGAACGTTTTTTGCTGCCGACAGACCGCTTTTTCCGACCGCGCATGCGCGGCCGGAACTCCGCCCCCACCTCCCCGCACCTCACAATAGGGCAGCGGATGCGCCGGAGAAATGCATCCGCTGCACCCGTTGTGCAGCGCATCAAACGCTAGCGCTGGAATCTCGGCCCAAAGCAATGCGACGGGCCGAATCCGACGCTGGTGTGAAAGTAGCCTTTGCCACACGTCGCAACCGTCGTGCGATGGTTGCGTTGTGTTGCGGTGGACCGTCGGCTGCAAAAAACGTTTGCAGCGTTGTGTCCGCCATTTCCGACCGCGTATGCATTGTGGCTCTCAACCAACTTTCATAGCGGAATGTGGCTCTCAAGGTAAGAAAGGCTGGGGACCCCTGGTCTAGAAGCTTCTGCTCCACCAGTGCTTCCGTTAGAGCTGCAAATACATGAACGCCCGGTGCCTAAGGCTATGTTTCCACGTTCAGTATTTGCTGCGGCTTGGACGCCGTGTACAGCCGCAGCGTCCAATCCGCAGCGGCCAGATGTTACAGCATAGTGGAGGGGATTTTATGAAATCCCATCTCCACTATACATGCAGTGACGCCTGTGGCTTCCCTACATATACACATGTGGTGCATCTTTCTAAACCGCAGCATGTCAATTTTTCTTGCGGAGACTCGCAGTCTCCGCTACATAAATTTTACAGCCCAATGTATAGGATTCGGTGATTCCGCACGGTTCAATGAACACATGCAGAATCACCACGCGTACAAAAGCCGACAGCGCTTTGGACAGAGCTGCATCCAAAGCGCTGCCAATACTGACCGTGGAAACATACGCTTACAGAATGGCAGAGCTGCTCAGTACTAGCAGACCCAGATTAGCTGTGCCATTGACTTTCCACTGTAGCTGAGGCTCTTATTATTATCCAACGTGCACTGATCTCTTGGGGAACAAAAAAATTATATATATGCTTATATATATATATATATATATATATATATATATATATATATATATATATATACACACACACACACACACACTGCTCAAAAAATAGAATACTAAAATCCCACATCCTAGATATCTCTGAATGAAATATTCCAGTTGCAAATTTTTATTCATAGCATAGTGGAATGTGTTCAGAACAGTAAAACATAAAAATGATCAATGTAAATCAAAATGAATATCCCATGGAGGTCTGGAGTTGGAATGATACTCAAAATCAAAGTGGAAAATCAAATTACAGGCTGATCCAACTTCAGTGGAAATGCCTCAAGACAAGGAAAATATGCTCAGTATTGTGTGTGGCCTCCACGTGCCTGTATGGCCTCCCTACTGTACAATGCCTAGGCATGCTCCTGATGAGGTGGCGGATGGTCTCCTGAGGGATCTCCCAAACCTGGACTAAAGCATCTGCCAACTCCTGCACAGTCTGTGGTGCAACGTGACGGTGGATGGAGCGAGACATGATGTCCCAGATGTGCTCAATTGGATTCAGGTCTGGGGAACGGACAGGCCAGTCCATAGCTTCAATGCCTTCATCTTGCAGGAACTGCTGACACTCCAGCCACATGAGGTCTGGCATTGTCCTGCAATAGGAGGAACCCAGGGCCAACCGCACCAGCATATGGTCTCACAAGGGGTCTGAGGATCTCATCTCGGTACCTAATGGCAGTCAGGCTACCTCTGGCGAGCACATGGAGGGCTGTGCGGCCCTCCAAAGAAATTCCACCCCACACCATTACTGACCCACTGCCAAAGCGGTCATGCTGAAGGATGCTGCAGGCAGCAAATCGCTCTCCACGGCATCTCCAGATTCTGTCACATCTGTCATATGTGCTCAGTGTGAACCTGCGTTCATCTGTGAAGAGTACAGGGTGCCAGTGGTGAATATTCCAATCCTGATGATCTGTGGCAAATGCCAAGCGTCCTGCATGGTGTTGGGCAGTGAGCACAACCCCCATCTGTGAACGTCGGGTACTCAGACCATCCTCATGGAGTCGGTTTCTAACCGTTTGTGCAGACACATGCACATTTGTGGCCTGCTGGAGGTAATTTTGCAGGGCTCTGGCAGTGTTCCACCTGCTCCTCCTTGCACAAAGGCTGATGTAGCGGTCCTGCCCCTGGGTTGTTGCCCTCCTACAGCCCCCTCCATGTCTCCTGGTTTACTGGCCTGTCTCCTGGTAGCGCCTCCAGCCTCTGGACACTACAGTACGCTGACAGACACACACAGCAAACCTTCTTGCTACAGCTCACATTGATGTGCTATCCTGGATGAGCTGCACTACCTGAGCCATTTATGTGGGTTGTAGAGTCAGTCTCATGCTACCACCAGTGTGAAAGCACAACCAACATTCAAAAGTGACCAAAACATCAGCCAGAAAGCATTGGTAATAGGATGTGATCTGTGGTCCCCACCTGCAGAACCACTCCTTTATTGAGTGTGTCTTGATAATTGCCAATAATTTCCATCTGTTGTCTATTCCATTTGCACAGCAGCATGTGAAATTAATTATCAAACAGTGTTGCTTCCTAAGTGGACAGTTTGATTTCACAGAAGTTTGATTTACTTGGAGTTGTATTTTGTTGTTTAAGTGTTCCCATTTTTTGAGCAGTGTATATACACATATATACATATACACACACAAAATAATAGTTAAAAAAAGTAATACAAGTTAAAGATTTCTCACCACAAAAATATTTTTTTCTTTAAAAAATACATTTTATTACATGCTTAGAAAAGCAAAAACCTATACATATTAGGTGTCTACATGACCTGGAGAGGTAAATTATCAGGGTATTTATAGTGGATTGTAAAAAAAATTTTTTTTACAAAGATTTATAAAATCACAGAGTAATTTATATGTACCTCATAGCCGTGCTACCAAAATAACACAATGTCTAAAACAAAAGCTCATGCAGTGAAACAGGTCACTAGGGGCCGGGTATTGTGTCCCTCACTGATCACTTGACCCTTTTCCATCAGATGTGCGCAGCTCAGTCAACAAGAGCGCAAAGCTCCTGCCTGAGTGTACACACAGAGAAAAGTGCAGATTCAACAGAAAGTAAAGGGCTACAAAGTCAGTGCTTTCTATTGAATCCATAGCTCGCACTCAGAAGATGGTGCACCTCATGAGGGAGACGAGGGGATGTTTGTGCAATCAGGGAGGGGGTTGTGGGGAGTCTCAGTACCTGGTGCCCCCACTAATCTACTGTCATTTACACTATGTTCCAAATTATTATGCAGATGACATTTTTCTCTGATTTTCCTAAATGGTCGGTGTAAATGACAGTCAGTATAATAAAAGTCATCACTAGAGTTGAGCGACCTTGACCTTTTTAGAGTCGAGCCGGGTTTTGCGAAACCCGACTATGTCCAAAGTCGGGTCGAGTGAAATCGGCCGATTATGACGTAAAGTCGGGATCGACCGAAACACGAAACCCAATGCAAGTCAATGGGGCAGCATAGTCGGCAGTGAGTGGGGGCCAGGAAAACACCTAGAGTGGCCATTTTAATGTCAAAACCATCCATTCTTCTTAATGAAGCTTGTCAAGCGTAATTTACCTTATAATAATTGGAAGGCATTTGAAATTGGGGGTCATTTGGCTAAAGTTGTGGGGGGTAGGGCTGGTTCAAGTAATTAGTGGGCCCAGGAAATCTGGACCACGTCACGGCAGTGGAGCAGGGAGAGGTAAGTATTTCAACTTTGCAAGTGCTGTGAACCTGAGCAAGCAGGGGGGGCCCACTCGTTGGCATTGGCACTGGCACAGGGCCCCTCAAAGTACAGCGGTGTGTTTGCACGGCGGGGGCGCCTCCCACCGGCAGCAACACTTTTGCGTACTATGAGAGGCCCTGTGCCAGTGACGTCGCCAACTAGTATTCCTCCCCCCACCTGATGAAGGAACCTGCACTTTCATCTGCACCTTCCTCTTTGTCCCCGTGTAAGGTGGTATGGTATGCGGGAAGAGCAACCTGACTTTCAGCAGGGTCACAATGTTGTTGTGTAGCGTGCACGGGGAATGTTGCGTTATGGGTCAATGTACCAGCAGACTCATCTATCACTGGCTGGGCAATGGGCACGATGAAGTGGAAACACAGATATAGGCCCAAAGAAGAAAGTGGGCTAAATGCAGTTCAAAATTGGTAACACAGGAATAACCAGGGGGCATTGCAGTGGAGGACAACTGGAATGAGAGGCTGACACAGAGAGTAGGGCCAAATCAGTAAGTAGTCGAAATGCAGTTCAAAATTGGCAACCGTAGTAAACAGGCGGCACAGCTTTGTTCAGTGGAGGAGAACAGCAAGGAGTGGCAGACACCGATAGTAGGCCCCAAACCAACTAGTACGCCAAATGCAGTTGTTCCATTTAACCACAATTTAATGAGAGCCTGAAGATAGAAGCTCAGGAAAGGCAACCTGGGGAACACCTTGGAGTGTAACACACCATCTCTCTCCACCCCATACCCATTTTGTATGGCCTAATGCAGTGTACTTTTCTACAACTACTAAACGAGAGTCGGAAGACCGAAGCAATGGCAAGGAAACCTGGGGAACACCTTAGAGTGTAACACACCCTCTCTCTACACCCCATACCCAATTTGAAGGCCTAATGCAGTGTAGTTTCCAAGAACTACTAAACGAGAGCCGGAAGATCGAAGCTCAGGAAAGGCAACCTGGGGAACACCTTGGAGTGTAACACACCCTCTCGCTACACCCCATACCCAATTTGAAGGCCTAATGCAGCGTAGTTTCCAACAACTACTAAACGAGAGCCGGAAGATCGAAGCTCAGGAAAGGCAACCTGGGGAACACCTTGGAGTGTAACAAACCCTCTCTCTACACCCCATACCCAATTTGTAGGCCTAATGCAGCGTAGTTTCCGACAACTACTAAACGAGAGCATGAAGATCGAAGCTCAGGAAAGGCAACCTGGGGAACACCTTGGAGTGTAACACACCCTCTCTCTACACCCCATACCCAATTTGTAGGCCTAATGCAGCGTAGTTTCCGACAACTACTAAACGAGAGCCGGAATATCGAAGCTCAGGAAAGGCAACCTGGGGAACACCTTGGAGTGTAACACACCCTCTCTCTACGCCCCATACCCAATTTGTAGGCCTAATGCAGCGTAGTTTCCGACAACTACTAAACGAGAGCCGGAATATCGAAGCTCAGGAAAGGCAACCTGGGGAACACCTTGGAGTGTAACACACCCTCTCTCTACACCCCATACCCAATTTGAAGGCCTAATGCAGTGTAGTTTCCAAGAACTACTAAACGAGAGCCGGAAGATCGAAGCTCAGGAAAGGCAACCTGGGGAACACCTTGGAGTGTAACACACCCTCTCGCTACACCCCATACCCAATTTGAAGGCCTAATGCAGCGTAGTTTCCAACAACTACTAAACGAGAGCCGGAAGATCGAAGCTCAGGAAAGGCAACCTGGGGAACACCTTGGAGTGGAACACACCATCTCTCTACACCCCATACCCAATTTGAAGGCCTAATGCAGAGTAGTTTCCAAGAACTACTAAACGAGAGCCGGAAGATCGAAGCTCAGGAAAGGCAACCTGGGGAACACCTTGGAGTGTAACACAACGTCTCTCTACACGACGGAAGGGCTGATTCTTAGGAAGGAAGGCTGTTGGAAATAAGCATTGCGCGTCCGAGGGTGATTATATTCTTATTAGGTATATACTCACCCTCGGACGCGCCCTGCTTCTTTATTTGGAATGAATGTTTATTTGCAATGTGGTGTTGACTTTCTCTATTATTTTGGTAATTAATGATTTTATTATTTTCATTATTTTGCATCTTCTCGGCAATAATATAAAGAAGACGCGACAGGACAACACTCGGTGGATGCCATATGTGTGTTTTCAATTTAAAAAAACTTTCAGTTAACTACTTGCAGGAGAAAGTAATTGTAGCTGGTGGCCATTTTTAGTACTGTACCAGATTAGAGTTGTGTGTTTGTTTTTAATGTTAAAATGTCTGCATTTGATATCTCACCAGTATTTTCTTTTTTATAAGCAAAATACTTATTTTTATATTTTCTGATGTTGGTTCCAGGGGTACACGGCCAGCAGTGCCCTGGTCAGTGTAGTAGTAGTTGAAAGAATGGACCGCAGACAGGCATCGAAGGCCTAAAATAATAACACATGGCTGTAGGCAATTTTAAATTGGTTCCAGGGGTACACGGACAGCAGTGGTGTGGTCAGTGGAGGCCTAGTGGAAGGAGTGACCGCAGACAGGCATCGAAGGCCTAAAATAATAACACATGGCTGTAGGCAATTTTAAATTGGTTCCAGGGGTACACGGGCAGCAGTGACCTGGTCAGTGTAGTAGTAGTTGAAAGAATGGACCGCAGACAGGCATCGAAGGCCTAAAATAAAAAAATTGGGCTGGCTGTAGGCAATTTTAAATTGGTTCCAGGGGTACACGGGCAGCAGTGGTGTGGTCAGTGGAGGCCTAGTGGAAGGAGTGACCGCAGACAGGCATCGAAGGCCTAAAATAATAACACATGGCTGTAGGCAATTTTAAATTGGTTCCAGGGGTACACGGGCAGCAGTGACCTGGTCAGTGTAGTAGTAGTTGAAAAAATGGACCGCAGACAGGCATCGAATGCCTAAAATAATAACACATGGCTGTAGGCAATTTTAAATTGGTTACAGGGGTACACGGACAGCAGTGACCTGGTCAGTGTAGTAGTAGTTGAAAGAATGGACCGCAGACAGGCATCGAAGGCCTAAAATAAAAAAATTGGGCTGGCTGTAGGCAATTTTAAATTGGTTCCAGGGGTACACGGACAGCAGTGGTGTGGTCAGTGGAGGCCTAGTGGAAGGAGTGACCGCAGACAGGCATCGAAGGCCTAAAATAATAACACATGGCTGTAGGCAATTTTAAATTGGTTCCAGGGGTACACGGACAGCAGTGACCTGGTCAGTGTAGTAGTAGTTGAAAGAATGGACCGCAGACAGGCATCGAAGGCCTAAAATAAAAAAATTGGGCTGGCTGTAGGCAATTTTAAATTGGTTCCAGGGGTACACGGGCAGCAGTGACCTGGTCAGTGTAGTAGTAGTTGAAAGAATGGACCGCAGACAGGCTTAGAAGGCCTAACATAACAAACTTGGGCTGGCTGTAGGCACTTTTAAATTGGTTCCAGGGGTACACGGGCAGCAGTGGTCTGGTCAGTGGAAGTCTAGTGGAAGGAGTGACCGCAGACAGGCTTCCAAGGCCTAACATAACAAACTTGGGCTGGCTGTAGGCACTTTTAAGTTGGTTCCAGGGGTACACGGGCAGCAGTGGTCTGGTCAGTGGAAGTCTAGTGGAAGGAGTGACCGCAGACAGGCTTCCAAGGCCTAACATAACAAACTTGGGCTGGCTGTAGGCACTTTTAAATTGGTTCCAGGGGTACACGGGCAGCAGTGGTCTGGTCAGTGGAAGTCTAGTGGAAGGAGTGACCGCAGACAGGCTTCCAAGGCCTAACATAACAAACTTGGGCTGGCTGTAGGCACTTTTAAATTGGTTCCAGGGGTACACGGGCAGCAGTGGTCTGGTCAGTGGAAGTCTAGTGGAAGGAGTGACCGCAGACAGGCTTCCAAGGCCTAACATAACAAACTTGGGCTGGCTGTAGGCACTTTTAAATTGGTTCCAGGGGTACACGGGCAGCAGTGGTCTGGTCAGTGGAAGTCTAGTGGAAGGAGTGACCGCAGACAGGCTTCGAAGGCCTAACATAACAAAATTGGGCTGGCTGTAGGCACTTTAAATTGGTTCCAGGGGTACATGGGCAGCAGTGTATGGTCAGTGGAAGTCTAGTGGAAGGAGTGACGGCAGACAGTCTTCGAAGGCCTAACATAACAAAATTGGGCTGACTGTAGGCACTTTTAAATTGGTTCCAGGGTAACACGGCCAGCAGTGGCCTGGTCAGTGTAGTAGTTGTAGAAAGAAGGGACCGCAGACAGGCTTCGAAGGCCTAACATAACAAAAATGTCAAAACAATGGTATTGTCAGTGCCAGGCATTGAAGGATGTCAGCGGCTAGACTACACATTGGTGAAGCTGTGAGAGATAATTTTGCTAGTGGTAGAGCACTGTTTGAGCTGGGGGGGGGAACTGTCTTGTGGCCGGCGGTACAGGCACAGGGCCCCTCATATTACAACGGTGTGTCTGACGTTGGGTGCGCACCACCACCGCCAGAGACACTTTATTGTACTATGAGGGACCCAGTGGCAGTGCCGTCGACCAAAAGCGGCCACACCCACCTCTTCAGACAAACAGCACTCTCAAGGGTCAAAGCGCAAAGTGGCGATAGCACGGCCCCGTGTGGGGAGTTTGGCCATTTCGTGAGGTGGAAACATGTCGTATGCTGGACAATCAGGTGAAGAAAATTACGAGATTGGAAAAGTCATTCAGAATAGTCCACAGGCAAGACCTTTTCATAGGAAAGCTAGGTGTCAGCCGGGCAGGGTGGGGCAAAAGATTTTGAAATCCAGTTGTGGTTCATTTTAATGAAGGTTAGATCATCTACATTTTGGGTAGCCAGACGAGTCCTTTTTTCTGTTAGTATTGAACCTGCAGCACTGAATACTCTTTCTGATAGGACACTAGCTGCCGGGCAAGCAAGCTCCTGCAATGCATATTCTGCCAATTCTGGCCAGGTGTCTAATTTGGATGCCCAGTAATCAAATGGGAATGACGGTTGAGGGAGAACGTCGATAAGGGATGAAAAATAGTTTGTAACCATACTGGACAAATGTTGTCTCCTGTCACTTTGAATTGATGCTGCAGTACCTGTCCTGTCTGCGGTCATAGAAAAATCACTCCACAACCTGGTCAGAAAACCCCTCTGTCCAACGCCACTTCTGATTTCTGCCCCTCTAACACCTCTGGTCTGCTGGCCCCTGGAGCTCGTGTGAGAACGATCACGGGCGCTGTGTGCAGGGAATGCCAGAAGCAAACGGTCAACAAGAGTTGATTGTTTTGTTGCTAATATTAGTTCCAAGTTCTCATGTGGCATAATATTTTGCAATTTGCCTTTATAGCGAGGATCAAGGAGGCAGGCCAACCAGTAATCGTCATCGTTCATCATTTTTGTAATGCGTGTGTCCCTTTTGAGGATACGCAAGGCATAATCCGCCATGTGGGCCAAAGTTCCCGTTGTCAAATCTGCGGTTGTGCTTGGTTGAGGGGCAGTTGCAGGCAAATCTACGTCACTTGTGTCCCTCAAAAAACCAGAACCCGGCCTTGCCACGCCACCAATTTCCCGTGCCCCCGGGAAAGCTTCCTCATTAAAAATATACTCATCCCCATCATCCTCCTCATCCTCCACCTCCTCTTCGCCCGGTACCTCGTCATGTACACTGCCCTGACCAGACAATCGCTGACTGTCATCAAGGCTTTCCTCTTCCTCTGGTGCAGACGCCTGATCCTTTATGTGCGTCAAACTTTGCATCAGCAGACGCATTAGGGGGATGCTCATGCTTATTATGGCGTTGTCTGCACTAACCAGCCGTGTGCATTCCTCAAAACACTGAAGGACTTGACACATGTCTTGAATCTTCGACCACTGCACACCTGACAACTCCATGTCTGCCATCCTACTGCCTGCCCGTGTATGTGTATCCTCCCACAAAAACATAACAGCCCGCCTCTGTTCGCACAGTCTCTGAAGCATGTGCAGTGTTGAGTTCCACCTTGTTGCAACGTCTATGATTAGGCGATGCTGGGGAAGGTTCAAAGAACGCTGATAGGTCTGCATACGGCTGGAGTGTACAGGCGAACGGCGGATATGTGCGCAAAGTCCACGCACTTTGAGGAGCAGGTCGGATAACCCCGGATAACTTTTCAGGAAGCACTGCACCACCAGGTTTAAGGTGTGAGCCAGGCAAGGAATGTGTTTCAGTTGGGAAAGGGAGATGGCAGCCATGAAATTCCTTCCGTTATCACTCACTACCTTGCCTGCCTCAAGATCTACAGTGCCCAGCCACGACTGCGTTTCTTGCTGCAAGAACTCGGACAGAACTTCCGCGGTGTGTCTATTGTCGCCCAAACACTTCATAGCCAATACAGCCTGCTGACGTATGCCAGTAGCTGCCCCATAATGGGAGACCTGGTGTGCAACAGTGGCAGGTGCGGATGGAGTGTTTGTGCGACTGCGGTCTGTGGACGAGCTCTTGCTTCTGCAGGAGGACGAGGAGGAGGAGGAGGAGGGGGTGCGAACGGCTACAGACAACTGTTTACTAGACCGTGGGCTAGGCAGAACTGTCCCAAACTTGCTGTCCCCTGTGGACCCTGAATCCACCACATTTACCCAGTGTGCCGTGATGGACACGTAACGTCCCTGGCCATGCCTACTGGTCCATGCATCTGTTGTCAGGTGCACCTTTGTGCTCACAGATTGCCTGAGTGCATGGACGATGCGCTCTTTAACATGCTGGTGGAGGGCTGGGATGGCTTTTCTGGAAAAAAAGTGTCGACTGGGTAGCTCGTAGCGTGGTACAGCGTAGTCCATCAGGTCTTTGAAAGCTTCGCTTTCAACTAACCGGTAGGGCATCATCTCTAACGAGATTAGTCTAGCTATGTGGGCGTTCAAACCCTGTGTACGCGGATGCGAGGCTAAGTATTTCCTTTTTCTAACCATAGTCTCATGTAGGGTGAGCTGGACTGGAGAGCTGGAGATCGTGGAACTAGCGGGGGTGCCGGTGGACATGGCAGACTGAGAGACGGTGGGAGATGGTATTGTTGCCGCCGGTGCCCTAGATGCAGTGTTTCCTACTACGAAACTGGTGATTCCCTGACCCTGACTGCTTTGGCCTGGCAAAGATACCTGCACAGATACAGCAGGTGGTGCGCTAAATGGTGGTCCTACACTGCCGGAAGGGATGTTGCGTTGATGACTAGCTTCATTGGCCGAGGGTGCAACAACCTTAAGGGACGTTTGGTAGTTAGTCCAAGCTTTCAAATGCATGATGGTTAAATGTCTATGCATGCAACTAGTATTGAGACTTTTCAGATTCTGACCTCTGCTTAAGGAAGTAGAACATTTTTGACAGATGACTTTGCGCTGATCAATTGGATGTTGTTTAAAAAAATGCCAGACTGCACTCTTTCTAGCATCGGATACCTTTTCAGGCATTGCAGACTGAGCTTTAACCGGATGGCCACGCTGTCCTCCACCAGGTTTTGGCTTTGCCACGCGTTTTGGGCAAGATACGGGCCCGGCAGATGGAACCTGTGGCGATGTTGATGCCTGCTGCGGCCCCTCCTCCTCCTCTGCTTCAGAACTGCTGCCGCCTGCACCCTGTTCCCCCAATGGCTGCCAATCGGGGTCAAGAACTGGGTCATCTAATAACTCTTCTTGTACCTCCTGCGCAACTTCGTCTGTATCACCGTGTCGTTCGGTGGTATAGCGTTCGTGATGGGGCAACATAGTCTCATCAGGGTCTGATTCTTGATCAGCACCCTGCGAGGGCAATGTTGTGGTCTGAGTCAAAGGACCAGCATAGTAGTCTGGCTGTGGCTGTGCGTCAGTGCACTCCATGTCAGATTCAATTTGTAATGGGCATGGACTGTTAACTGCTTCACTTTCTAAGCCAGGGACGGTATGTGTAAAGAGCTCCATGGAGTAACCCGTTGTGTCGCCTGCTGCATTCTTCTCTGTTGTTGTTTTTGCTGAAGAGGACAAGGAAGTGACTTGTCCCTGACCGTGAACATCCACTAACGACGCGCTGCTTTTACTTTTACCAGTTTCACGAGATGAGGCAAAAGAGCTAGAGGCTGAGTCAGCAAGATAAGCCAAAACTTGCTCTTGCTGCTCCGGCTTTAAAAGCGGTTTTCCTAATCCCAGAAAAGGGAGCGTTCGAGGCCTTGTGTAGCCGGACGACGAACCTGGCTCCACAGCTCCAGACTTAGGTGCAATATTTTTTCCCCCACGACCACCTGATGCTCCACCACTACCACTACCCTCATTACCAGCTGACAATGAACGCCCCCGGCCACGACCTCTTCCACTAGACTTCCTCATTGTTTTAAAAACGTAACCAAACTAACGTTATTTGTTGCAGTCACACAACTTACACGGTGAGCTATAACTTCAGTATGATTTAGCTACCCCTTTACAGGTTGGTGAGACCACAGCGAAAATCAGGCCCAATGTTACACACTCTTTTTTTGGTGGCTGCAAATTAGAGAGATGCCCCACACGCAGGACTGTCACTGAAGCACAAATGTTAATATTAATGTCACACTATTATTTTTTTTTTATTTTTATTTTTTTCAGGAACACTTTAGAAACCCCCCAAAAAAAAAAAAATAGATTTTTGCAGGGAGAATTTAGAAAACAAATGTAACAAACTATATGCTTTCTATGGGCCACTGAGTGAGAGATGACGCACACAGGAATCAGGAGTGGCACACAAGCCCAGAGGCCAATATTTTTCTACCAATGATTGATGGAGTTATTTTCTCTGGTAGATTTTGGAACCCAAATCAAGGAAAAAAAATGTAGGCTTTCTATGGACCACAATTGGAGAGAGAGAGAGAGAGAGATGGCACACCCAGGAGTCAAGACTGGCACACAAGCAGAAAGGCCAATATTAATCTCCCACTGTTTTTTTTTTTTTTTTTTTTTTTTTTTTTTTTTTCAGGGAGACTTTAGAAAAAAAAATAATAAAAAAAATATGATTTTATCAGGAAGAATTTAGAAACCAAATAAAATAAAATGATTTTTTCAGGGAGAATTTATAAAACAAATAAAAACAAAAATAGGCGTTCTATGGCCCACTGACTGAGAGATGACGCACACAGGAGTCAGGAGTGGCACACAAACCCAGAGGCCAATATTTTTCTACCAATGATTGATGTAGTTATTTTCTCTGGTAGATTTTAGAACCCAAATCAAGGAAAAAAAATATAGGCTTTCTATGGACCACAATTGGAGAGAGAGAGAGAGAGAGAGAGAGAGAGAGAGAGAGAGATGGCACACCCAGGAGTCAAGACTGGCACACAAGCAGAAAGGCCAATATTAATCTCCCACTGTTTTTTTTGGTTGTTTTTTTTTTTTTTTTTTTCAGGGAGACTTTAGAAAAAAAAATAATAAAAAAAATATGATTTTATCAGGAAGAATTTAGAAACCAAATAAAATAAAATGATTTTTTCAGGGAGAATTTATAAAACAAATAAAACCAAAAATAGGCGTTCTATGGCCCACTGACTGAGAGATGACGCACCCAGGAGTCAAGACTGGCACACAAGCAGAAAGGCCAATATTAATCTCCCACTGTTTTTTTTGGTTGTTTTTTTTTTTTTTTTTTCAGGGAGACTTTAGAAAAAAAAATAATAAAAAAAATATGATTTTATCAGGAAGAATTTAGAAACCAAATAAAATAAAATGATTTTTTCAGGGAGAATTTATAAAACAAATAAAACCAAAAATAGGCGTTCTATGGCCCACTGACTGAGAGATGACGCACCCAGGAGTCAAGACTGGCACACAAGCAGAAAGGCCAATATTAATCTCCCACTGTTTTTTTTTTTTTTTTTCAGGGAGACTTTAGAAAAAAAAATAATAAAAAAAATATGATTTTATCAGGAAGAATTTAGAAACCAAATAAAATAAAATGATTTTTTCAGGGAGAATTTAGAAAACAAATAAAACCAAAAATAGGCGTTCTATGGCCCACTGACTGAGAGATGACGCACACAGGAGTCAGGAGTGGCACACAAACCCAGAGGCCAATATTTTTCTACCAATGATTGATGTAGTTATTTTCTCTGGTAGATTTTAGAACCCAAATCAAGGAAAAAAAATATAGGCTTTCTATGGACCACAATTGGAGAGAGAGAGAGAGAGAGAGAGAGAGAGAGAGAGAGAGATGGCACACCCAGGAGTCAAGACTGGCACACAAGCAGAAAGGCCAATATTAATCTCCCACTGTTTTTTTGGTTGTTTTTTTTTTTTTTTTTTCAGGGAGACTTTAGAAATAAAAATAATAAAAAAAATATGATTTTATCAGGAAGAATTTAGAAACCAAATAAAATAAAATGATTTTTTCAGGGAGAATTTAGAAAACAAATAAAACCAAAAATATGCGTTCTATGGCCCACTGACTGAGAGAGAGAGAGAGATGGAACGCTTAGTACTGGCACACAAGCCCAAAGGGCAATATTAATCTCCCTTTTTTTTTCCAGGGAGAATTTCTGAAACCCAAAAAAAAAATAAAATAGGCTTTCTATGGCCCACTATTTGTGAGAGAGATGGGACGCTCAGGACTGGCACAGATGGCACGCTCAGGACTGGCACAGAAGCCCAGAGGCCAATATTAATCTCCCTTTTTTTCTGGGAGAATTTATAAAACCAAAAAAATATTTAAATAGGCTTTCTATGGCCCACTATTTGTGAGAGAGATGGCACGCTCAGGACTGGCACAGATGGCACGCTCACAACTGGCACACAAGCCCAGAGGCCAATATTAATCTCCCTTTTTTCAGGGAGAATTTCTAAAACCCAAAAAAAAAATAAAATAGGCTTTCTATGGCCCACTATTTGTGAGAGAGATGGGACGCTCAGGACTGGCACAGATGGCACGCTCAGGACTGGCACAGAAGCCCAGAGGCCAATATTAATCTCCCTTTTTTTCTGGGAGAATTTATAAAACCAAAAAAATATTTAAATAGGCTTTCTATGGCCCACTATTTGTGAGAGAGATGGCACGCTCAGGACTGGCACAGATGGCACGCTCACAACTGGCACACAAGCCCAGAGGCCAATATTAATCTCCCTTTTTTCAGGGAAAATTGATAAAACAAAAAAAAAAATTAAATAGGCTTTCTATGGCCCACTATTTGTGAGAGAGATGGCACGCTCAGGGCTGGCTGGCACAGATGGCACGCTCAGGACTGGCACACAAGCCCAGAGGCCAATATTAATCTCCCTTTTTTTCTGGGAGAATTTATAAAACCAAAAAAATATTTAAATAGGCTTTCTATGGCCCACTATTTGTGAGAGAGATGGCACGCTCAGGACTGGCACAGATGGCACGCTCACAACTGGCACACAAGCCCAGAGGCCAATATTAATCTCCCTTTTTTCAGGGAAAATTGATAAAACAAAAAAAAAAATTAAATAGGCTTTCTATGGCCCACTATTTGTGAGAGAGATGGCACGCTCAGGGCTGGCTGGCACAGATGGCACGCTCAGGACTGGCACACAAGCCCAGAGGCCAATATTAATCTCCCTTTTTTTCTGGGAGAATTTATAAAACCAAAAAAATATTTAAATAGGCTTTCTATGGCCCACTATTTGTGAGAGAGATGGCACGCTCAGGACTGGCACAGATGGCACGCTCACAACTGGCACACAAGCCCAGAGGCCAATATTAATCTCCCTTTTTTCAGGGAAAATTTATAAAACAAAAAAAAAAATTAAATAGGCTTTCTATGGCCCACTATTTGTGAGAGAGATGGCACGCTCAGGGCTGGCACAGATGGCACGCTCAGGACTGGCACACAAGCCCAGAGGCCAATATTAATCTCCCTTTTTTTCAGGGAGAATTTATAAAACCAAAAAAAAAAATAAATAGGCTTTCTATGGCCCACTATTTGTGAGAGAGATGGCACACTCAGGACTGGCACACAAGCCCAAAGGCCAATATTAATCTCCCACTGTATTTTTATCAGGGAGAATTTATACACCCCACAAAAAAAAATACAGAAAAATGAAAAGGCTTTCTATGGCCCACTATGTGAGAGAGATGGCACACACAGGGATGGCACTCTAGCAGAAATGCCAAATTGCCAATCTTAATCTCCCACCAAAAAAAAAAAAAAAAAAAAAACAGGGAATGTCCTACAATTACTATCTCCCTGCCTGCAGTAATCTCAGCCAGGTATGGCAGGCAGCTACTATCTCCCTGCCTGCAGTAATCTCAGCCAGGTATGGCAGGCAGCAATAAGGAGTGGACTGATGCACAAATGAAATAAAAAGTGTGGACAAACAAAAAAGATAGCTGTGCAGAAAGGAAGGAACAAGAGGATTCGTGCTTTGAAAAAAGCAGTTGGTTTGCACAGCGGCGTACACACAGCAATGCAGCTATCAGGGAGCCTTCCAGGGCAGCCCAATGAGCTACAGCGCTGAGGGGAAAAAAAAAAAAAAAAAAACTTCCACTGTCCCTGCACACCGAGGGTGGTGTTGGACAGTGCAAATCGCTGCAGCACAAGCGGTTTTGTGGTTAATGGACCCTGCCTAACGCTATCCCTGCTTCTGACAAAGCGGCAGCAACCTCTCCCTAAGCTCAGATCAGCAGCAGTAAGATGGCGGTCGGCGGGAACGCCTCTTTATAGCCCCTGTGACGTCGCAGACAGCAAGCCAATCACTGCAATGCCCTTCTCTAAGATGGTGGGGACCAGGACCTATGTCATCACGCTGCCCACACTCTGCGTTTACCTTCATTGGCTGAGAAATGGCGCTTTTCGCGTCATTGAAACGCGACTTTGGCGCGAAAGTCGCGTACCGCATGGCCGACCCCGCACAGGGGTCGGATCGGGTTTCATGAAACCCCGACTTAGCCAAAAGTCGGCGACTTTTGAAAATGTTCGACCCGTTTCGCTCAACCCTAGTCATCACCCGTTAGAGTATACATCGAATTTTATTGAAGAAACCTCCCAATGATAACAGTATAATCTCCAAAATGAATAAAACCTCAAATGCACTGTTCCAAATTATTAGGCACAGTAGAATTTCTAAACATTTGATATGTTTTAAAGAACAGAAAATGCTCATTTGTGGAATTTGCAGCATTAGGAGGTCACATTCACTGAACAAAAAGCTATTTAAAGGGAATCTGTCACCTGAATTTGGCGGGACCGGTTTTTGGTCATATAGGCGGAGTTTTCAGGTGTTTGATTCACCCTTTCCTTACCTGCTGGCTGCATGCTGGCCGCAATATTGGATTGAAGTTCATTCTCTGTCCTCCGTAGTACCCGCCTGCGCAAGGCAATCTTCTGCTGCTTTCTTCTTCATTTGGACTTATTTTAATTCTCCTGCCACTCCAGTGGTCATTTTCTGTGTTTCACTTGCATGGCTTCCTGGGCCTGCGCGGGTCTCCAGGTGGCACACCTAGTGCACGCGGTCTCCTCGATTCTTAAAGGGGCAGCACCCATACTTTAGAAATGCCCCCAGCCAATATCGGTATAAATACCTGCTGAATTCAATTGTCCAGCAGGTCTGGACTGTGGTTACTTATATATTGTTAATAAGCAGGGGCATTAACCTCACACTGCCCGCTGGCTCATTCATGTTCAATGTCATGTACACTTATTAACACTGCAGATTTATTATCTAATACACTATTAGGGTGTCAACTATAATCAGTTATATCTAGTGTGAATCCACAGTGAGAAGATGTAGAGGTTATTTGAATGTGGTGATTAGCATAATATGAATTAGGTGGGGTATTAACCCCACATTGCGTATTATTAGTGATGAGCGAGGGTGCTCATTACTCGGGTTTTCTGAGCACGCTCGGGTGGTCTCCAATTTATGGCGTTCTCGGAGATTATGTTTGTGTCTCTGCAGCTGCATGATTTGCGGCTGTTAGACAGCTTGCATACATGTGGGGATTCCCTAACAAACAGGCAACCCCCACATGTATACAGGTTGTCTAACAGCCACAAATCATGCAGCTGCGGTGACACAAACATAATCTCCAATTATGCCATAAATACTTGGAGACCACCCGAGCGTGCTCAGAAAACCCGAGTAACGAGCACCCTCGCTCATTACTACGTATTATCTAATAAACCATAGGGGAGTCACATATAATCTAGCTACAGTGGGGGAAATAAGTGTTTGATCCCTTGCTGATTTTGTAAGTTTGCCTACTGACAAAGCAAAGTACTGCAATGCGCAGGTGCCAGGAAAGGTCAGAGAGGCCCGTCACCTGCGCACTGCAGTACTTTGCTCTGCCCTCAACAGGGCAGATAACGTACGCTATTGTCAATTCTGCTTTTGGGCTCCCTCCGGTGGTTGTAGGTGGTAATGCAGTTGTCCCTGGCCTGCAGTCCTGGACAGGTGTGTCTACTAATTGCAATTCTGACTGGGGTATTTAGGTTTGCAGGACTCATTAGTCCTTTCCAGTTGTCAATATTTCTTGGGAAGTGTTGGATCCCTGTCTGGCTTCTCCTGCTTAGCTGCCAATTCAGCAAAGATAAGTGTCTGTTTCTTTTTCTATGGCACACAAGCTGTGTGTTTGTTTTTTGATTGTATTCCTGCTCTGAGTGTAGGAGTCTCTGGAGTTGCAGCTATACGTTCCACGTCTTTAGTTAGATGGAGGAATTTTTTGTATAATCTGCTGTGGATATTTTTGGAAGGGTTTTAATTCTGACCGCATAGGACTCTGTTCTATTCTTTCCTATTTTAGCTAGTGTGGCCTCATGTGCTAAATCCTGTTTTCTGCCTGTGTTTGTCTTTCCTCTCCTACTCACAGCCAATATTTGTGGGGGGCTGCCTATCCTTTGGGGTTCTGCTCTGAGGCAAGGTAGAATTCCTATTTTCATCTATAGGGGTATCTAGTCCTCCGGCTGTGACGAGGTGTCTAGGGTTTGTTAGGTACACCCCACGGCTACTTCTAGTTGCGGTGTTAAGATCAGGATTTGCGGTCAGTATAGTTACCACCTACTCCAGTGAAAGTTTTCATGCTGCTCCAAGGTCACCGAATCATAATAGTACGCCTGCGCAGCAGCAGCGGCAGGAAGAAAAGAAGAAGACGTCATTGTATGAAGATGGGAGGCGCTGGACCCGGACCGTGACACCCATCGGACTCGAACCGAATCAGGAACGCCCCTGGGTGAGTATAATATAACGTGTTTTTATCTTGCAGGTTATCTATTACAGAATGCTGTAGATAAGCCCATGATGCCAGTGGCCTTAGCTTATAGGCAAATTTGGGGTGACAGATTTCCTTTAATGATTTAGAGATGGTCTGCAAAGAGGAGTGGGACAAAATTTCTCTGACGTGCACAAACCTCATCGACTACAAAAACCGTCTGACTGCTGTGTTTGCCAACAAGGGTTTTGCTGCCAAGTATTAAGTCTTGTGTGCCAGAGGGATCATTTATACATTGTGCTTTTATGGATTTTATCCTTGATATTCTATCTCTCCATGTTAAAATTAACCTACCCTTAAAATTATAGACTGCTCATGTCTTTTTCAGTGGGCAAACTTACAAAATCAGCAAGGGATCAAATACTTAGTTCCTTCACTGTAACTAATATAATCAGTTTTGTAAAATAATATATCATATATAATGCATATATTACCTGCTTTTGCCACTTTCATGCTTTATGCTGCTCGTCCCTTTCCTTCACTCCACTAGATGTGTGTCACGTCGTTCTACCTGTAATAAGCTCAGTCCAGGCGAAGTACCAATATATGATTAGGGGGAGGTCTCCTCCGCAGTGCCCCTGCTCCATCCAGCCAAGACAAGCCGTATGTGTCTGTGAGCAGCGCTGCTGCATGGGATCGGAGTGAAGGTAGCATGAGACAGGGGTGCCGGCAAACGTTACAGGAGCAATGTCCCGACCCACCTCCAATCTTCCCTGATCAGCTTGGCAAGAAAGAAGCTGCCCCAAAAACACAGGTTTAGGTTCCTTTTTTTGGTGCGTTTTTTTCTCTTTGTGGATGCCAATAAAGTTGAGTGCACACAGAGAAAAAAAAAACAACTTCCAGTAGATATAATGAATATAGATTGAGAGAATAGATTGATAGAATAGATACATTACCTGTGGTATCCTATTCCCCAGCATGTTCCCACAGTCCAGAGGTTATCTCAAATCAGGTTATGAGGTAGCGCAGGCTCAGTGACATCACCTCTAGTTACTGAGCCTGCGCCCGCTGTGTATCATTCATTCCCCAGTTGCTTACAGCCGGGGGTGGTCGCATTAGCAGCGACCCGGTAAGCTTTATCTCCCCCAGATACTGCATGTGACACTAGTTATATTGGACTACGATGGGTCATGGAGTATACTTTTACTTTTTTATTTTATTTTTATTTCAAAAGTTCGATGGCTTTGTTTGGAATGGCAGAACAATAAAAAGATTGCAAAACTGCGTGGTGTTTTATTTAAAGATTTTTTTCTGCATGTGTGTTTATTTAACCCTTTAACTACTATAAGATTAGTAATGGATAGGTGTCTATAGGTGGATTTGATGCATCTCCATTACTAAGCCGGCGTAATGTCACCTTACAATAGTAAGGTGACATTAACCTCTCATTACCCCGCTTGCCACCACTACAGGGCAAGTGGGAAGAGCTGAGCAAAGAGCCAGAATTGGCGCATCTAATAGATGCGCCTTTTCAGGGCAGCTGCGGGCTGCTATTTTTAGGCTGGGGAGCCTATACTGTGTGCAGAATTATTAGGCAAGTTGTATTTCAGAGGATTATTTTTATTATTTATCAACAACTATGTTCTCAATCAACCCAAAACACTCATAAATATCAAAGCTTAATATTTTTGGAAGTTGGAGTGGTTTTTTTTTAGATTTGGCCATCTTAGGAGGATATCTGTTTGAGCAAGTAACTATTACTGTGCAGAATTATTAGGCAACTTAATAAAAACCAAATAATATATTCCCATCTCACTTGTTTATTTTCACCAGGTATACCAATATAACTGTACAAAATTTAGAAATAAACATTTCTGACATGCAAAAACAAAACCCCCAAAATTAGTGACCAATATAGCCACCTTTCTTTAGGATGACACTCGCCAGCCTTCCATCCATAGATTCTGTCAGTTGCTTGATCTGTTTACGATCAACATTGCGTCCAGCAGCCACCACAGCCTCCCAGACACTGTTCCGAGAGGTGTACTGTTTTCCCTCCCTGTAGATCTCACATTTTATGAGGGACTACAGATCCTCTATGGGGTTCAGATAAGGTGAACAAGGGGGCCATGTCATTATTTTTTCTTCTTTGAGACCTTTACTGGCCAGCCACGCTGTGGAGTAGTTGGAGGCATGTGATGGAGCATTGTCCTGCATGAAAATCATGTTTTTCTTGAACGATTGACTTCTTTCTGTACCACTGCTTGAAGAAGTTGTCTTCCAGAAACTGGCAGTAGGTCTGGGAGTTGAGCTTCACTCCATCCTCAACCCGAAAAGGTCATACAAGTTCATCTTTGATGATACCAGTCCATACCAGTATCCCACCTCCACCTTCTGAGTCGGAGTGGAGCTTTTTGCCCTTTACTGATCCAGCCTCTGGCCCATCCATCTGGCCCATCAAGAGTCACTCTCATTTCATCAGTCCATAAAACCTTTGAAAAGACAGTCTTAAGATATTTCTTGGCCCAGTCTTGACATTTTGTTTTGTTTTAACCATCTTTTTTATTAAGTTTAATACAATTAACAGCTAAAAAGCA
The DNA here is from genome assembly GCF_032444005.1 of Ranitomeya imitator. Classification (NCBI taxonomy): domain Eukaryota; kingdom Metazoa; phylum Chordata; class Amphibia; order Anura; family Dendrobatidae; genus Ranitomeya; species Ranitomeya imitator. The sequence goes on along the minus strand of NC_091283.1, from coordinate 651,570,516 downwards.
ATAATAAAGACATATCTTTGTGGTAACATACATAGTATTGGAAGTAGTCTGTTCATATTAACAATAAAATATCCTTGTTGAACTGCCTAATAATGAAAACAATTAGAACTGGATACATCATAAAGTGAGGTCAATGTTCGGCGGGATGTAGTAATATAGAGACTTCCTTTAAAAATAGTTATACATTCACCACTATTACCTTTATGCAACAAATATAGAAAAATAAAGAATAAAGAGGTGAAGAAGAGGGTGGGGGGAGAAAATTAGGGGTTTACTCCTACGGTGGAGAGAACAGCCGGCCTGTCAAGAAATACAAACAGGTGAGATGCTATAGCGCATCGGAGCGTTTGCTATTAGGTTGTAGTGGCGTCTAAGAATCCAAAGGATCATTAGGGGTTAATGATGGCCAAATATTCATTACTAGTTCTAAAAGATTTCCAGGGAGCCCATGTTAAATAGAATCTATCCTGTGAGAAACAGGTGTATGCAGAGATTTCCTCTATATAGTATAGTTGATCAACCTTATTAACCCAGTCTGAGAGGCTTGGGCAGCTTTTGGCCATCCAATGAGCTGGGATTAGGAGTTTAGCTGCTGAAAGAAGAAATGCCGCTAGAGATTTATTTTAAAATTTTGATTTGTCCCCCTTCCAATTCAGGAAAATAAGCGTTAGAGATGGAGGTTGTAGTAATTTACAAATGTCAGTTGTGTATTTCAACACTTCCCTCCAAAAAGTTTGTACTTTTTCACAGGACCACCACATATGCAGGAAAGTTCCAGTATCTTTAGAGCATCTCCAACAGGTTGATGTAGCCCTAGGATACCATAGGTGTGATAACATTGGGATAGTATACCATCTAGTGATGACTTTGTATGAATTTTCTTGTACCCTAATGCAGTTTGAGGGGCCGTGTGAATTTTTATATATTTGATCCACCTCCCAATCTTGTAATTCAATACCTAAGTCTTTCTCCCAACTACGAATAAAAGCTCGTTCGAGTGGGGCTGTGATCACTATGATTACTTGATATAGAGTTGTTCGAAAGTTGTCAGTTCTCTATGAAAGTGGCCAGTCTGGCATTTTATGGCCAGTTTTATGGCATTTTTAAGCCTGTTGTAGTGAAAGAAGCTTAACTGAAGTTGGGGGAATCTTGACTGCAACTCCGATAACGGGAGTAATGTGCCGTCAATCATTATACATTCTAGATTGTCTCTGATCTTGTATAGGGGATCTGACGCTAAGGATATAGAATCTTTCGGGTAAAGCTCTGGTAAATCCGCCACTCTAGCCAATGGAGAGGGCAGAGGCATCAGTATCTGCGAGTGTCTCCAGTCTTGACGTTTTATCTTATGTTTGTTGTTCAAAATGTGGTTGTTTTTCAGCCTTCCGTACCTTGGCCATGTTCCTGAGTATCACACACCTTGTGCTTTTTGTTACTCCAGTAACGTTGCAGCTCTGAAATATGGCAAAACTGGTGGCAAATGGCATCTTCACGCTTGATTTTCCTCAATTCATGGGCAGTTATTTTGCGCTGTTTTTGCCCAACATGCTTCTTGCGACCCTGTTGGCCATTTGCAATGAAACGCTTGATTGGTGATCACGCTTCAAAAGTTTGGCAATTTCAAGACTGCTGCATCCCTCTGCAAGACATCTCACAATTTTGGACTTTTCAGAGCCCGTCAAATCTCTCTTCTGACCCATTTTGCCAAAGGAAAGGAAGTTGCCTAATAATTAAGCACACCTTATATAGGGTTTATGTCGTCATTAGACAACACCCCTCCTCATTACAGAGATGCATATCACCTGATTTACTTAATTGGTAGTTGGCTCTCAAGCCTGAACAGCTTGGAGCAGGACATGTATAAAAAGTATCATGTGATCAAAATACAATTTGCCTAATAATTCTGCACAGTGTATATCAATGGCCCCTTACCAGCCTGAGAATACCAGACCCCAGCTGTGAGCTTTAGCAAGGCTGGTTCTCAATAATGGGTGACCCCACGCCCTTTTTTAAAATTACTGTATATACTTGTGTATAAGCAGAGTTTTTCAGCCCCTTTTTTAGGCTAAAAAAGACCCCCTTGACTTATACACGAGTCACGGTCCCAGTGCGGAGGTCCCGGCATCTCTGGAACATGTCCACGCTCCCCTGCAGCCTTGGTAAGTATTCCGGTGGCTGCTGACAGGGCTTGCGGTCGGCGTTGGCACCGGGACAAGTGTTGGGGTCCTGAGCAGGCGAGGACACCGGCGCGCTATGAAGGCCATGTGCCTGTGCCGCTGCTTGCTCAGGACACCGGCACTTGCAATATTCACCTGTCCCCGTTCTACCACCGCCCTGACCACCCCTAACCACGTTATCGCGCCCTTTGACCTGAACGTCACAGCCAGAGGACGCGATAACCTGGTTAGTGTGCGCCCTCTGCCGGAAACAGTCACTGCAGAGACGGCGACGCTGAGGAACAGCAATGAGAGGGGAGTATGTCATTATTTTTATTGCAGCAGATATACAGTATGGCAATCATATCAGCATAAACTAGACTGATATGATGGGCATTATATGTGGCATATTTTCTATGGAGCATCTTATGTGGGGCCATAATCAACTTTTATGCAGCATTATATAGGGCAAATTTTCTATGGAGCATCTTATGGGGCCGTAATCAACTTTTATGAAGCATAACGTGGCATATTTTCTATGGAGCATCTTATGGGCCCATAATCAACCTATATGCAGCATTATATGGGGCAAATTTTCTATGGAGCATTATATGGGCCCATCATGAACTTTATTGGGCATTATAAGGGGCATATTTTGTATGGAGCATCTTATGGGGCCCATCATGAACTGTATGGAGCATTATATGGGGCGTATTTTGTATGGAGCATCTTATGGGGCCCATCATGAACTGTATGGAGCATTATATGGGGCTCCTAATTCAATATGGATATTCAAAAATAGTTTTTTTCAACGTTCTTTTTATTAAGTAAAAGATAACAGAGAACAGAGTAAATAAAGTAATCACAATCATGACAGCAAAGGACATTAACTGCTTGTGAAGAGAGTGTCGAAGCAGGGTCCTCTTTAGGAAGCTATAACATCAATTATAAATCCAGGTGTCAAGAGGATCAGCAAAATCAAACATTTGATTAGTTTTACTGGAATAACTAGTTAGATTAGTGATGAAGTAAATGAAACATATAAGAGATGTGGGTATCAAAGACGGAGGAGCCAAAGGGGAGGAAAGAGGAGGGGGGTAGGTGGGAAATGATAGGGGGTTGTTATGGCTGGCAATCAGGCAACACAGCGTGCAGTAATCAGCGCACATACAGAGATCTGGCAATAACCAAAAACAACAGGACGAGCTCTGAGACGTGGAATCTCTGTAGACTGCAGTACCTGATCTATCCTCACACAACTATAAGCAGCAGTGGATTGCGCCTATCACTACCTATGCAACTCGGCACTGCCTGAGGAGCTGACTAGCCTGAAGATAGAAATACAAGCCTGACTTACCTCAGAGAAATACCCCAAAGGAATAGGCAGCCCCCCACATATAATGACTGTTAGCAAGATGAAAAGACAAACGTAGGAATGAAATAGATTCAGCAAAGTGAGGCATGATATTCTAGACAGAGCGAGGATAGCAAAGAGAACTATGCAGTCTACAAAAAACCCTAAAACGAAAACCACGCAAAGGGGCAAAAAGACCCACCGTGCCGAACTAACAGCACGGCGGTGCACCCCTTTGCTTCTCAGAGCTTCCAGCAAAAGATAATAGCAAGCTGGACAGAAAAAACAGAAAACAAACTAGAAGCACTTAACTAGCAGAGCAGCAGGCCCAAGGAAAGATGCAGTAGCTCAGATCCAACACTGGAACATTGACAAGGAGCAAGGAAGACAGACTCAGGTGGAGCTAAATAGCAAGGCAGCCAACGAGCTCACCAAAACACCTGAGGGAGGAAGCCCAGAGACTGCAATACCACTTGTGACCACAGAAGTGAACTCAGCCACAGAATTCACAACAGGGGGTAGCCCGGCGGAGAGTGATCAAGAACAAGGTAAGGGTAGTGTGAGTGGTTTTAGCTATCAGTTCAACTGTCTGAGATTTCTAGAAAAAAATTAGGGTTGGATCTAAATTGGATCCAGGGTTCCCATGTATTGCGGAAAGAGAATAATGATTCTTGTGTATTGGCTACTATTTCAGCCGTGTGAAACAATAGATCGATTTTCTCAAGGACTTGTTTTTTGGTGGGGATTTGGGTTGATTTCCACCGAGTAGGAATTAGGTATTTGCCAGCTGCTATAATAATATTAGCCATCTTGGAAGCTGGGGGGTTCTCTGGCCATAAAGGTAGGTTAAGAAGAGCAGATTGAGGTTTCATCAAAGGAACTCGGCCCAGGACCTCCGTGATTATTTCACCAATCAATTGCCAAAAGGCCATAATCACTGGACATGTCGACCATACATGAAAATAAGTGCCTAAGTCTTCCTTGCATCTCCAGTACTCTTCTGAAGCGGAGGGATGCCATTGATGCAGTTGAGCTGGTGTACGATACCACGAGTTACAATTTTATAAGAATTTTCTTGTATTTTCACATATTGGGAAGGGCCGTGAGACCTCTTCTATATAGAGGCTATTTGGTCTGGTGTAAAGTGAACATTCAGGTCTATTTCCCAAAGTCCAATAAATGCTCACTTAATTTCAGCCTTTTCCGTGACCAGAGAATTATATAATTTGGATAAGACTTTTTTTGGAGGCTTGTGTTGAGCGCACAGTTGTTCAAAATGAGAGGTCGGGCGGGGTAAAGAAAGCTGAATCTTATCTTTAAGGCAATAATCTCTAATCCTATTAATATGGAGAAAAGATACATTGAGATGTGGTTTAAAAGCTTGGAGCTCTGAGAGAGTCATCAGAGAGCCATCTAGGAATACCTGATCTATTGAAATTGGTAGGTCTCCTGAGACAGACACAACAGCATCGGGGACTTTAGGCAATTCAGGGGGAATGGGGCCTGTTACATCCTGAAGTGTCAGAATTTGAGAAAGGGGGGGAGGGTGGGGGCGGGGGGTTTAGGGAATTTTGTCCTCCATAATTTAAGTGTAGCCAGGGTGATTTCGTTTGTAACTAGATGAGGTAGTTTAATGTAATCATGCAGGAGAGCCATAGATCTCAAAGGCGCAGGCTCTAAGTGTTCCTCAATAGACAGCCAAAGTTTACTGGGTGGGTTTCTGATCCAGTCAACAATTCTAGTTAACATTGCAGCCCTGTAATATTTAAAAATGTCTGGAACCCCCATTCCACCCTCTGATCTAGGGAGAGTAAGTGTTCTGGTGTTTACTCGAGGGCATTTATTTTTCCAGATGTAGTTAACAAAAAAGGAATTGATTTTAGATAGATAATGGTTAGGGATGTGAATGGGAAGCATCTGGAAACGGTAAAGAAGTTTAGGGAGTATTATGCTTTTTAATAGATTTTTTCTCCCCTATTCAAAAATACATAACCTACTGATGGCTCAATTAATTTTACTTTTATTGGTATCTATTTTTATTTTTGAAATTTACCAGTAGCCGCTGCATTTCCCACACTAGGCTTATACTCGAGTCATTAAGTTTTCCCAGTTTTTTGTGGCAAAATTAGGGGTCTCGGCTTATACTTGGGTCGGCTTATACCCGAGTATATATGGAATTTAAATAATTAAAAAAAAAAAAACGTGAGAACCCCTCTATTCTTGATAACTAGCCTTGCTGAAGCTGACAGCTGGGGGTTGCAGCCCCTAGCTGTGAGTTTTGTCTGGCTGGTTATCAAAATTAGGGGGGAACCCCAATTCAAGTGAATGGGGTTCGGGTCTGCTCTGCTGGATGACAGGCTGCATGGACGCTTCATGCCATCTAGATGTAGCAGAGCCGAGTGTGACGTCACTTCCGGCTCTCCTTGACTTTTTTGCAGCAAATACGCTGCAAGGAAAGTCAACCTGTGCATTTGCAGCATTTTTTCACCATCCATTCAAGTCAATGGGTGAAAACCGCTGGAAAAACGCTGAAAGAAGTGATATGCTCTATGTCCAAAAAATGCAGCAAAGCACAAAATACTGATGACACAAAAAAACAATGTGTGTGCAGGAGATTTCAGCAATCTCATAGGCTTTGCTGGTACTGTAAAAAGCAGCTGAAAATTAGCATAAAAAAAACGCAAAATCGGGTTTACCGAGATCCATAGCAACTATATGAAGAGTGCTACGCTTTTTGTATTTCTTTGAGAACTGACAAGTACACTTTAATATTTTGGTTTAGGATTGATTTAATAGTATCACATTGGAACCGGTGGCATTTTTGGAGTATTGAGATGTAGGTGAAACCTTGAGCCATAATTGCACAACTTGCTTGATTGGTGCTAGAGGATGTTCTGAATATCTTGTACTACCATAAGTGTTACTTGTTTAGAGCAGTAAGTAATTCAGTGAGGTAGTTATATTCCATCTTTGAGCTCTAATTTAGAACAAGAAAATAGAATAGATACTGACTGCTTTGAAAGTCAGTATCTACCTGAAAACCTGTATTTTTGTACCTCTTTTTCAATGACGGACGCTACCATCTTGTGAATGGCACGGCTTCTCACTGATCTCTCTGCAGCACTCATGCACAGGCGGAATGACCGGAAGCGTGCTGCTCCTGGGTCCATACTTCTACTTAATTAGAAGACTTTTCCCTGCCTGTCTGCAGCTCACTATCTACTATTTTAACACTTGTCTGTGCCCTTATCAGATTGGAAATGCTGTGATCAGATCAAAAACCAGTGTGACAGTGATAGAGAAGCTGTTGACAGGCAGGGACAACTGTAATATACTAAAGGTACCGTCACATTTAGCGACGCTGCAGCGATATAGACAACGATGCCGATCGCTGCAGCGTCGCTGTTAGGTCATCGTGTGGTCGCTGGAGAGCTGTCAGACAGCTCTCCAGCGACCAACGATGACGAAGTCCCCGGGTAACCAGGGTAAACATCGGGTTACTAAGCGCAGGGCCACGCTTAGTAACCCGATGTTTACCCTGGTTACCATTGTAAAAGTTAAAAAAAACAAACACTACATACTTACATTCCGGTGTCTGTCCCGCGCCGTCAGCTTCCTTGCACTGTGTCAGCGCCAGCCGGCCGTAAAGCAGAGCACAGCGGTGCGGCCCTGCGCTTAGTAACCCAATGTTTACCCTGGTTACCCGGGGACTTCGGCACACCCAGGGGTGTGGTGAGTCTCCGGGTGCCTCCTCGTGGTAGTTATACCTTCTATTTATGCAGCGTTTACATATGTGGTTTGCTTACGGTCTAGCCTAGGATAGTTTTATGCCTATGCAGTAGGACATAGCTTACTAGTTTCTCACTTTATATTTATTATTGTGTATATTATCTATTCACTTTTGTTCTACTGCCCTGTATATATCTACTTGCATTTTATTTATTGTCATCATAACTATCTGCTATCCTTATACTATTGCCGCATATGCTGTTTTATTGAGGTTGCCCCTGTATGAGTCCCACCTTTGCTGCTGCACTGGTGGCTACTGCCCTGTTTTTATTTTATTTATGTATATTCAATAAAGTTTATATTTTTTGCTATATATTTTCTTGGGTCCTTTTTGTGAAGGTTTGTTTTTTGGTATTTGCAATCTCTTGCTGGGTAAAGGGAGATGTCAGGGATTCTAATTTTTCAGGAGTTATTTTAGGTAGATCTATGGATGCAAGGAATTTCTCTATATCCGATTTATTAGGTTGAGGAATTGAAGGTTGTAGTTTTAAATTATATACCGTAGTTTATTGTAGAATTCTGCAAATGTATTTGCTATATCCTGAGGATGGGATACTAATCAGCCATCATGTCTTTTAATTTTATTGATTCTATTTATTTGTCTTATTTTTTTTATTCTGTTCATCACATAGTGGGACGGTTTATTCAGTGAAGAATATTGTTTGATTTTGGAGTTTTTTAACATCGCATCATAAGAGAATATTATGATTTTGATTTCTTGCTTTAGTTTTAATAACTCGGTTTTAATTGGTACTGACGGAGTATTAAATTTTAATTGTTCATTTTCCTTATTTTTTATTTTATTTTGAAGTTCCATAATTCGGGATCTATTTGCTTTTTTCTTTTTTGGATGATATTTGGATCATAATACCTCTTACTGCTTTGTGGGCACACCAGTTGGTATATGGATTTGTGTCATCCGAGGTATTTTCTTTCAAATGGATTGTTAAGGCATTTTCTATAGTCTGTACTCAGGGATGTGAAGGATGTTGGGAGTCACATTTGCATATTGGGTTTTATTTATTGAATATCCTATTTGCATCTCTGCTGTGACCGGTGAGTGATCCGAAAAGGATTTTTTTTCTATATTAATTTTCTGGAATTTAGGTAAGGTAAATATGTCCGTTAATATTAAATCTATTCGTGAGGCTGATTGGTGTGGATCAGAGAAATGGGTAAATTCATTGAGGTGGTGTTTAAGCACCTGTAAGTATCGAACATCTCATTTTGAGATATCCAGTTGTCCAAGGTGTTTGTTCTGTTTCTACTTGATGTAGAAGAGTCCATTATAGCATTTGGGACCATGATAAAGTCGCCTAGCCAAATCAGATCTCCTTTTCTGACTGATTCAACCTTTTTTTTAAGCTTATTAAGAAAGCTCAATAGGCCATTATTTGGGGCAGAAGTATTAATTATTGTACAAGTCTGATTGTTCAGAGTGCAAATTAGTATGTGGTTTCTTCCTTTCGTATCCATGAACTCTTCTATTAGCTCAAAGGAAAGGGAATTTTTTACAATCGTAATGACCCCAGCTTTTTTCTTTGAATTCTCAGATTCAAATATGTAAGGAGAGTTTGTGTGTGAAAATTTTGGGCTACCTTTTTTTTTTTAATTTTGATTTTTGGATGCAAATTACATCAGCTATTTTTGAATGATTTCCTTCCAGAGGGAAAATCTTTTGTGTGGGCTATTTAATCCCCTAAAGTTATACGTTAATATTTTAATACTCATAACGGGGAGGCTAACAAGTGTGTTAAAAGAGAATCTTAATTATATTTATATCAGAGAACCTGTTTGGTTAGTATAGCAGGAACCTGTAAAACCTGCAAAGGAAAACCTCTAAATAAGACTTTCCTCTAAACTTTTATCAAGCCGAAACAACAATTTAGAAGATAACACAGAATTTGAACTTATACTTCACTTGTCTTACAGTATATACTCGAGTATAAGCCGAGATTTTCAGCCCAAATTTTTGGGCTGAAAGTGCCCCTCTCGGCTTATACTCGAGTCACGGTCTGTGGCAGGGTCGGCGGGTGAGGGGGGGAGAGGTCTGAGGCATACTTACCTAGTCCCGGCGATCCTGGCGCTCCCCCTGCCTGTCACACTGTCTTCGGGTGCCGCAGCTCTTCCCCTGTACAGCGGTCACGTGGGACCGCTCATTAAACTTATGAATATGGACTCCACTCCCATAGGGGTGGAGCTGCATATTCATTTCTCTAATCAGCGGTAACGGTGACCGCTGATAGAGGAAGAAGCTGCGGCACCCGGAGACCAGCTGTCCGGGAGAAGGAGCCAGGGACGCCGGGAGCAGGTAAGAATGTCATATTTACCTGTCCACGATCCACACGCCGGGCGTCGCTCCATCTTCCCGGCGTCCGGTCCCGGCATCTCTCCGCTCTGACTGTGTAGGTCAGAGGGCGCGATGACGCATATAGTGTGCGCAGCGCCCTCTGCCTGAACAGTCAGAGTGGAGAGACGCCGGGACCGGACGCTGAAGAGCTGCAAGCAAGAGAGGTGAGTATGTGTTTTTTTTTTTATTGCAGCAGCAGCGTTTTTTATGGCACAGATTTATGTGGAGCATCAATGGGGCCAAACTGAACGGTGCAGAGCATATAGGGCACAGCTTTATAATCAGCATCTATGGGGCCAATCTGAACAGTGCAGAGCATATAGGGCACAGCTTTATAATGAGCATCTATGGGGCCAAACTGAACGGTGCAGAGCATATAGGGCACAGCTTTATAATGAGCATCTATGGGGCCAAACTGAACGGTGCAGAGCATATAGGGCACAGCTTTATAATGAGCATCTATGGGGCCAAACTGAACGGTGCAGAGCATATAGGGCACAGCTTTATAATGAGCATCTATGGGGCCAAACTGAACAGTGCAGAGCATATAGGGCACAGCTTTATAATGAGCATCTATGGGGCCAAACTGAACGGTGCAGAGCATATAGGGCACAGCTTTATAATGAGCATCTATGGGGCCAAACTGAACGGTGCAGAGCATATAGGGCACAGCTTTATAATCAGCATCTATGGGGCCAATCTGAACAGTGCAGAGCATATAGGGCACAGCTTTATAATGAGCATCTATGGGGCCAAACTGAACGGTGCAGAGCATATAGGGCACAGCTTTATAATGAGCATCTATGGGGCCAATCTGAACGGTGCAGAGCATATAGGGTATAGCTTTATAATGAGCATCTATGGGGCCAAACTGAACGGTGCAGAGCATATAGGGCACAGCTTTATAATGAGCATCTATGGGGCCAAACTGAACGGTGCAGAACATATATGGCACAGCTTTATAAGGAGCATCTATGGGGCCATAATGAACGATATAGAGCATATATGGGGCAGCTTTATAATGAGCATCTATGGGGCAATAATGAACGGTGCAGAGCATATATGGCACAGCTTTATAAGGAGCATCTATAGGGCCATAATGAACAGTGCAGAGCATTGTATATGGGGCACAGCTTTATATGGAGCATCTATGGGGCCATAATGAACGGTGCAGAGCATTCTATATGGCACAGCTATATATGGATAATCTATGGGGCAATAATCAATGGTAAGGAGCATTATATATGGCACAGCTTTATATGGAGCATCTATGGGGCAATAATCAATGGTATGGAGCATCTATTTTTATTTTTGAAATTCACCGGTAGCTGCTGCATTTTCCACCCTAGGCTTATACTCGAGTCAATAAGTTTTCCCAGTTTTTTGTGGCAAAATTAGGGGGGTCGGCATATACTCGGGTCGGCTTATACTTGAGTATATACGGGTATTTGAATGTCCTCTTGAAGGGGTTCACTATTGTGAACTTCTCTTCTCCTTTTGGGGAAAAGTTTGTGTAATTTGCTCCTGAGGAGCTGTCCTCTTGAGAAGATAAAAAAAATAATTCTTAAACATTAAATAACAAATGCTAATAAAAACAGAAATGAAAAACTTCTAAGCTAATCATAGTACCAGCAAACTATCATTTTTTAATATTTCTTTTATGGACTTTCAGACTAGTTTGTTGACTTTTTTAGGTCTAGAATCAAGTCTTATGGTTGGACTCTTGGGGTATGGTTGCTTTGAGTATGGTGGGATTTTTATTGAGTTTAGAATGTCAGTGTCCTCTTCTGGTGATAATAAAGCAATAGTGTTGCCTCTGTAATGTACCCATTAATAGGGTATTTTGTTGTCTCTTAGAGGTATGGTTATGTGTTTGAATGCTTTCCTCCCTTCAATTGTAGCCTTCGAAAGATCAGCGTATAACTTAAGATTTTCATATGGCTCTGGGAAGCTTTTGTTTTCTTTTATGTAGTTCTGAATTTGTACCTTCACCTGGAAAAAATGGACACTCATAATGGTGTCTCTTGGTAGCTCTTTGGGGATGTTTGTTGGCTTCGGCAACCGGTGAATTCTATCTATTACTAATTCTTGCTCAGTTAAGGTAGGGATTTTTTTTTTAATAGTTTTTTGTGTACTCTTCTAGCTTATTGGGAGCAACACTCAGGAATTCCTCTTATTTTAAGATTATTTCTCCTATTTCTATCTTCCATATCTGCAACCTTAATTTTCAGCTTGTGTAGTTCAGAGAAAATATCCTTGTTTTCCTTTATCATGACGTCTGATTTTTTTTCTACCACTTTTAGTCTTTCTTCGTTTTCTGTAACTTCTTACTAAAGAAATCAAATGTCTCTTGAAAATTTTTTGTTTGTTTATCAAAGCTCACTTTCATACTATTGTTGAATGTATCCGTTAGGTTGGACATATATTCTTCTATAGTATTTTGGTCGATTTTATGAGTTTCAACAGAAGTTGGTTCATTTCTTTATTTCTTTTAAATTTTAATTTCTCGGGACTAGGATTGGGTGAGTAGTCTTCCGATTCGTCATCGGTTTCAAATGGAGATGCATATTTTTCTCTCTGTGCCCCTGGAACTTTCCTCTTTGTAGAGAGGGAGGTTGTCCGCATCCTTTGATGTTTTGGAGGGGTTATTTTTTGTTTTGTTTGGTTTAGGGGATTTGTTAAAGTCTTTTCTTCCATTCTGATTGGGGACCTGGAGTTCATAGGGCCTATAGTATTGACCGAATCTTCCGATGGATTTCGGGAGGACCCTTTTTGTACCTCTGGGGCCTTTTTTGGTATGGAAGAGGTCATATTTGTTTGTTTGGCTTTAATATTATTTTGACTTATTTATTTTAGGAAGAATGATGTCTTAGGAGAGATATAAGCGAATACTTTTATTGGTTTTAAAAATTCTCCACTTAAAGTGGCCCCACGCAAAATATGCTGGTTTTAGAAATGAAAGGGAATCTGTCACCCCCAAAATCGTATGAGCTGCGGCCACCGGCATCAGGGGCTTATCTACAGCATTATATAATGCTGTAGATAAGCCCCCTATGTAACCTGAAAGATGAGAAATAAAGGTTATATTATACTCACCCAGGGGCTGTCCCGCTGCGGTCCGGGTCCGATGGGCGTCGCGGTCCGGTCCAGCGCCTTCTATCTTCATACGATGACGTCCTCTTCTTGTCTTCTTGCCGTGGCTCCGGCGCAGGCGTACTTTGTCTGCCCTGTTGAGGGCAGAGCAAAATACTGCAGTGCGCAGGCGTCGAGCCCCTCTGACCTTTCCCAGTACCTGCGCACTGCAGTGAGAAAAATCTGCAACTTGGATTAGAGTGTAAACAGGTCGGAAAATTAATGATGGAATAAAGATTGTAGATTGAAACATTGTGCAATTACATTAACTAAAAGTTATTAACATACATTGCTCAGCATAAAGGAGCACACCCCCTTTGAAAAGATATGATTCAATATCTCTCCGAAATACAAGAAAAAAATTCCAATATTTTGACAAGACCAACTTCCTTAGAACAATTTTTTAACCCATAACCTAAAAGTAAAGTTAATATAACTTTCATTACAAAATTTTCAATTTTACTCAAATTAGTTGATGCAAAATGAATGCACATCACATTTTAAACAACTACATTTAGTATTTTGCATGACCTCCATGATTTTTCAGGACAGCGCCAAGTCTTCTAGGCACGGAATGTTTGTAAAAAGATAAATTTTGCACTTTCTTCAAGAACGACCTGCTTTAGAGCCTGGATGGAGAGTGATGCTCAACTTTTCTCTTCAGAATTCCCCATAGCGGTTTTGGCTGGACCAAGATTAGGAGACATACTTGGCCACTGAAAACTTTCACCCTGTTCTTCAGAAATGCAATATATGTGTTTTGGATAATTGTCATGCTGGAAAAGTCCATGTCTACCAAGGACACGGAGTGATCGCAGCATTTGCTCTTTAGATAAATACACTTGCAGAAAATCTGTAAATTGACAATACCATTAATGAAATGTAGCTCACCAACACCAGCAGCACTCATGAAGCCCCACATAAGGACACTGCAAGCACCATGTTTCACTGTAGGCATCATGTAGAAAAATGCATACAAAATACTAGATGTTTTAGTTTTACATGTGGTGTGTATTTATTTTTGCATCAACTAATATGATTAAAGACGATTTTGTAATGAAAGTTTTATTATCAACCTTACTTTCATTTTATAAGTTTCAGTAAATGTTCTATGAAACTCAGTCTTGGCAAAATTTAGAACATTCCCTTGTGTTCAGTGAAATATTCATCAAACTAGTACTTATCAAAGGGGGTTACTCATTTATGCCAAGCAATGTGTGTAAGTATATTGGGCCATATCCATAATTTGCATTTTTTTTTCTAACAGTAACCATTATTTTTCTTGTACTCGTTAATATTTTTTACGATAAATTCTTTAAAGTAGCACACACGTGATTCATGAATTTTGTGCAAAATCAAAAATACTCTTCATCTTTGCTTCTTTTTACCCAAATGGTTGAAAAAGTCTCATGTTCAGCTAAAATCACAAAATTTGAACAAAAATATGAGACATAAATAAAATTACATCGGGGAGGGTGTGGAGATAACTAGGAGTACATTTGTATAAAAATCTGATGACTTTAAAAAGTTGCAATTAATGTAATCACCTAAAAACATGCAAAACCCAAACCCTGACCACAATAGCTAACACAGAAAAATGAAAACAAAAAAAAAGTGAACACATAATAGAGACTTTAAAAAAAGAGGCAAATCAAAAGAAGAATAAGGCACAAATCAAAAACAGGCAAAAAAGCTAAAAAGAAAAAAAGACAACTGCAATAGTAAAATCGGGCCCATTGTTTTCTGTTTTAAATTTATTCTTAGACTTTTAACTGCCACATAGAAATAGCAAAAAATGGCATCTTTTAGCAACCTAACTGGCTTATCTGAGAAAGACTGAGACTGGAATTAACACAAGAACACTGACTGGAATGTACAGTACTTTAGCATACGATATGGAGCTGTGAAGGGATACAGTTTCCCTTTAATGGCCCAGCTATGATCAAACAAAATAAAATAAGGATTCAGAGGATTATGTTTGATTTTTTTTTAATGCAAATGATTTCCTTGGAACACTATATGAGGTAAAACATTTCCTACACTATGAACATTAAAATGACTTCTCTTCTTATGTTGAGCAAGTGCTGCTTTATGGCTGTAACATTTTCCACATTGTGAACATGAGAATGGCTTTTCCCCTGTATGGATTAATTGATGATTAACTAGGACTGATTTTTGTCTAAAATACTTCCCACATTCTGAACATGAAAACGGTTTCTCCCCTGTATGAGTTCTGTGATGTTTAACAAGGTCAGACTTCTGGCTGAAACATTTCCCACATTCTGGACATGAATATGGCTTCTCTCCTGTGTGACTTCTCAAATGCTCCATGAGACTTGATTTTCTTGTGAAGGATTTACCACATTCAGAACATAAAAAAGGCTTTTCACTTGTGTGAGTTCTCTGATGCTTAACAAGAATTGACTTCTGGCTAAAACATTTTCCACATTCTGTACATGAAAATGATTCCTCACCAGTGTGGGTTATACTATGTTCAATAAGATAGGATTTCTTTGGAAAACATTTTCCACACTCCAAACATGAAAATGTCTTCTCCCCTGCATGGATTAGCTGATGTTTCACAGCAGCGGACTTATGGCTAAAGCATTTCCCACATTCTGGACATGAAAATGGTTTTTCCCCAGTGTGAGTCCTTTGATGTTCAACAAGACAGGATTTCCTTGCAAAACATTTCCCACATTCAGAACATGAATACGGCTTCTCACCTGTGTGACATTTCTGATGTTTAACAACATCTGATTTTTGGATAAAACATTTCCCACATTCTGGGCATGAAAATGGCTTCACACCTGTGTGAGTTTTCTGATGTTCAACAAGATTTGATTTTGTGGTGAAACATTTCCCACACTCTGAACATGGAAATGGCTTCATGCCTGTGTGAGTTATCTGATGTTTAAAAAGATCTTGTTTTCGGGTAAAACATTTTCCACATTCCAAACATGAAAATGGCTTCACACCTGAATGAATTTTTTGATGTGTAACAAGGACTGATTTTTGCATAAAACACTTCCCACATTCAGAACATGCATATGGCTTCTCTCCTGTGTGAGTCCTCTGATGTACAATGAGATCTGATTTCTGTTGAAAACCTCTACCACACTCTGAACATGAAAATGGTTCCTCCCCTCTATGCCTTCTTTGATGTTTAAAAAGAACAGATTTCTGGCGAAAACTTTTGCCACATTCTGAACATGAAAATGGCCTCTCATCTCTGTGGATTCTTTCATGCATAGAAAGATTGGATTTCTTTGAAAAATATTTCCCACACTCAGAACAAAGGAATATTTTACTTCCCGTCTCTCCTGTACTTTGATTATCAATCTGTGATGGACCAGGTGAAGGTTCCTTGTCATTAGTACAATCAGTAGATAGGTCTATGCTTTGAAAGACTGATGGTAAATTTGTCGTAAGGATTGTTGTTGAATAGTCTCCATAAGTGCCATCTGCGATATGGTCATACATTCCTTCATAATCTGCAAATGAAATAAAGACATTACACAAAGGTTTTGGTGCAGCCTCCTATTGGATATAAAACATATTGCATTTTATCTTTTGCAAAACACAAAAGGAAATCCAAGGACACTTTTTCTAGCACCCTACAATGCTTCCATAAAAGCATGGCTTTCTCTCTGCAGACTAGTAATGATAAACACATTTAATAATACCTCATACAGGGCACATGTCTTGGACCACCCATAATATTAGAGATAAACTTGAGACACACGTAGTGAGATGAAGTGAAAATTTAATAGAGAAGAGTGCATACAATAGACGTTTTGGTCAAAATTAGACCTTCATCAATGTACCTCTCTTAGAGCTTATGGATTTATTGGGTCACAAAGGGTAAATTTAGCCACATTAGTAGTAAGGAGCCAGTCTTTGTAAAGGCCGTGTCCGGCACAAACCCCAAGCCTAAATCCTGACACAATTGTTCACCATCTTACACAATGTCTGCGTAATTAGAAAGATCATATCAGTGCTTTCCATTTAATGTAACCATACTTAGAAATAACTTTTCAGGAAAAACTATCCAGTGTGAGTACCAGGAATAACTTTCTGCATGCTCTAATTTACAATCCACTCTGAGCTGGTCGGAGGAGACTAGCTTCTATGATCCGTGCCATGCGCTGTACAGCAAACAGACAGATAATCCTACTCTTCATTCCCTTTTTTTACCACAAAGAGAAAAGCAGCAGTATGGATGAAATTACACAGCAGTAGTGATCAATGTAGATATGAATTCAGCACTGGAGTGAGGTGAAAGACTTGTTAAAAAGCTCAGCACAATCTATCCGTGTCTCTCTGCTTGTTTCTGCACTCTATTCCTCTTTCCTCCACATACAAGTATAATAATCGGCTGTGCGTAGAGGGACCATAGTGAGCTGGCAGTCAGTCTTACAACATGGATTTGAGCTATGTTTTTTCTTTCAGACTGGAAGGTGAATTCAGAATGGAGGGAGGAGAGGAAGTGTCTCAAGCAGGGAAGAATGCAGATTTCCCTGATAAGATATATAGCAAAGTTTATCATGTTCTCCTGTCCTTTTGATTTCTGTAAAGGTTTTAAAATTACAGTCCCCATTGAACAGGATATCAAAATGTCTTACATTTGACAATCTATCTTTTGATCCCATTAAAAACCTCTATACAGTATTCAACTTTTAAGGATTTTTTTATTCTCTAATCTGTTTTTAAATCTTGATTTTGTAGCGCTGGCGTCCGTACCTCCACGGGGGTCCCATCAGGGTCCCCGCTCTCGGTTCGCTCCCCGCCGCCCGGCCTCGGTCCCTGGCTGTCCTCCTGCTGCTGCTTCCTCGCGTGCAGCCAACAGGTCTTCGGGTATGACTGAGGGTGCGCACACTCCCGGTCTCTTAAAGAGACAGCGCACATTTTTCAAATATGCTCCGAACCAATGATGGAGCAGTAAGTACTATTTCTGGCACCTCTGCCATAGAGGAGGCGCCGCTGGAGCAACAAGTGCTTCCTGTTGCTAGTTTCCGGTTCTTTAGCAGAGTAATGAGCGGCAGACAGTCTGAGAAGACAGTGTTAGCGGGGTACTAGCCGGACACTGACGGTACACAGACAGAATGCAGGCACGACAGTACATCGTGCCTGCATTCTGTCTGTGTACCGTCAGTGTCCGGTCAGTACCCCACTAACACTGTTTGTCTTCTCAGACTGTCTGCCGCTCATCACTGTGCTATCCTGAACGATACCAGTGCTGCCTGTGCCTGCTCCGTCATGCTCAGCTGCTCGTCATCCAGGACGACATCTGCACTGCCAGTTCCATCTTGCTCAGCCGCTTGCCATCGGTCTAGCCTACCGCTACATGTTATCTCGGGCAGTTCACCTGTTCTGCTGGGCCAGCTGCCATGTGTCTGGGGTCTAACTGGAGGTAGCACCTGCGTCCCTCGGACATTCCAATCTGACCCTGCTCGAGGTCTCTTACTACAGGTGTATGGGGCTCGCATAGTCATGCCCTCTTCGGAGCCCCCCGGGCCGTGGTCATGTGGTTCCACTAAAATAGCAATAAACGAATGTACTCTGCAACATCTGTGCCTCCGCTTCCATTCGTTACAGATTTTATATTCATTTCTGTTTCTATATACTGTGTACCTAAATATTTTTGCCATGAACATGTTAAACATTATGGGTCCTATTCATCAAAGTTTTCACTCTGAATTCTGGCATAAAAGCTTTGAAAGGTCACAAAATGTAAGTGCAACTTGGAGTTGTGCCAAAATTTTACGACTTTTGTTTTTTTGCACACCAGTTTCTCCCAGCTACGACAAAATGAGTGGAGCGGATGTGTGACGGGGTGTATTGCCGCAGTTCCTAAAATTCAAGACAAGCTATGCCGATCCGTATGACAAATCTTACTCCAATACCTAACTGGAATGAGATTTCTGGCATAGCGCATGGAGAAGCCCACCACTCGTCAGACACTCCAGATCCACGAAGAAGCTTGCACCACCTCATGAATCAGGAACGTCTGACTCCAGAACGCACCCTTATCAAGGGAAATCGGTCCCTATCCGTTTCTACCCATTACAGTAAACTGATATTGACAATATCTAGACAGTATTTTGGTGGCATGGTTTTATTTGAAAACAATAATGACATTTTTGTATTCTAATTAAAAAAATGGAAATTTCTCAAAGAAGCGCAACGTTTTAAAATAGCGTACAAACTATTATCAATAATATCACACATACACTATGGCTGGTACAACATATGCAAAATTACTAATGCAATAAATGCACTTTAGGAAGTAATAATACATACAGTATAGTATTTGATTTTGATTTAATTCATAATGCAATGGAGGTAAAGAATTATAACAAATCTTCAATTATATTAAAAGTCCAAAGAATACATTGTAAAGACATAATATTTGAATACGGTGTTCTACATGAGGCTAAGGCTAGGTTCACATTGCGTTCAGTGTCTCCGTTAAACGGACGTTACACCGCGGCATAACGCGGTGTAACGTAGTCTGTTAATGGCGCCATTGAATGCAATGTCGGATGCATCGCTAGCGCACGCCCACAATGGGCGTGCGCTAGCAATGCATCCGACATTGATTGACGGACCCGAGACGTGGGCTGCAGCGTTTCCGGGTCCGTCACTGCTAGCGCAGATGGAGCTAGCAGATGCTCCATCTGCGCTAGCGCTGTGCAAAGTCGGCACTTGCGTCAGCGCAGTCCGTTTAACGTATGCGTTGAACGGACTGCACTAACGCAATGTGATTCTAGCCTAATACAGCCGTGCTGTGGTCATATCTTGAGAGTTGTGGTGGCTGTCAAATAGGTAATAGGGAATTGTGTGTAAACTGATACTCAATTAATGGCATTGCCTTAGGCTACGTGTACACGTTGTGTAAAGTCCTGCGTATTTTTCCAGACTGATTTTGGTAAATCCGCAGGTAAACCGCACTGCAGAATACCTGCGGACTTACCACGGATTTACAGCCTTTTTTTTTGTTTTTGTGCAGATTTCACATGCGATTTTACACCTGCGGATTCCTATTATGGAGCAGGTGTAAACTGCTGCGGAATCCGCACAAAGAATTGACATGCTGCGGAATAAATAACGCTATGTTTCCGCGTTTTTTTTCCACAGCATGTGCTGTGCACTGCAGATTTTGTTTTCCATAGGTTTACATACTGTAAACTCATGGAAAACAGCTGCGAATCCGCAGCATCAAAACCGTTGCGGACCGTGTGCACATACCCTTATAATCTTTTTAACAGCTGCTGAGACTTTCAGGACAGGCCTTAATCATGTTAAATCTAAGCCGGATATCTGCGCTTCTTGCTTCACTTTTTAGAACTGTGGCAAAAAAGCTGCTCTTTGTTAGCAAAATTTTGATGTTTTGCCACAAATATGGTGTACAATTAACCCCTTCATGACCTTGGGATTTTCTGTTTTTCTGTGTTCGTTTTTCGCTCCCCTCCTTCCCAGAGCCAGAACTTTTAAATTTTTCCGTCAATATGGCCAGGTGAGGGCTTATTTTTTGCGAAACAAGTTGTGCTTTTGAAAGACATCATAGCTTTTAGCACGTCGTGTACTAGAACACGGGAAAAAAAGTGCGGTGAAATTGCAAAAAAAGTGCAATCCCACACTTGTTTTTTGTTTGGCTTTTTTGCTAGGTTCACTAAATGACAAAACTGACCTGATATTATGATTCTCCAGGTCAGTACGAGTTCATAGACACCAAACATGTCTAGGTTATTTTTTATCTAAGTGGTGAACGAAAATTCCAAACTTTGCTAAAAAAAGTAAATAAAAAAAATTGCGCCATTTTCCGATACCCGTAGCGTCTCCATTTTTCCTGATCTGGGGTCAGGTGAGGGCTTATTTATTGCGTGCCGAGCTGGCGTTTTTAATGATACCATTTTGGTGCAGATACGTTCTTTTGATCGCCCGCTATTGCATTTTAATGCAATGTCGTGGCGACCAAACAAAAACGTAATTCTGGCGTTTCAAATTTTTTTCTCGCCATGCCGTTTAGCGATCAGGTTAATGCTTTGTTTTTTTATTGATAGATCGGGCGATTCTGAACGAGGCGATACAAAATATGTGTAGGTTTGATTTTTTTTTTAATTGATTTATTTTGAATGGGGCGAAAGGGGGGTGATTTAAACTTCTATATTTTTTTTTTTTTGTTTTTCACCTTTTTTTTTTTTTTTTTTTTTAACTTTTGCAATGCTTCAATAGCCTCCATAGGAGGCTAGAAGCTGGCACAACTCGATCGCCTCCGCTACATAGCAGCGATCATCAGATCGCTGCTATGTAGCTGAATTGCAGGTGTGCTATGAGCGCCGACCACAGCAGGCCAGCATCAGTAACCATAGAGGTCTTAAGGACCTCTATGGTTACCATTCTGACGCATCGCTGACCCCCGATCATGTGACGGGGGCCGGCGATGCGCTCATTTCCGGCCGCGCGACCAGAATCGCCGGTTAATTGCCGCTGTCAGCGTTTGACGGTGGCATTTAACTAGTTAATATAGGCGGGTGAATCGCGATTTCACCCGCCGCTATTTTGGGCACATGTCAGCTGTTCAAAACAGCTGACATGTCCCGGCTTTGATGCGGGCACACCGCCGGAGCCCTGCATCAAAGGGGGGGATCTGACCTTGGACATACTATCCCGTCTGAGGTCAGAAAGGGGTTACTATTAAAATAGCAACAAAAAAAATTCTATTTAGATATATATATATATTTTTTACACCTACAATATTAAAGTTTGCTTTGCTTGTTGAACTTACAGCAATATTATAATGCCAAGATTCAAGGAAATTAGATGTTAGTGACTTGTAAACATTTACAGAAATGCCGAGGAGTGTCAACCAACTTTTAAAATATTCAGAAGGAAAAACTGGAAAACAAAGTGCAAAATAGGGCCTTTCTCGGATATACTGTAGGATATGAGATCGATAGGTGCAGAGATGTGATCACCTGGCTCGGTTGTGTGCCAGAACACCAAAGAAAGCTTAGTAAAACATCTTGTGTAAATCCAGGATATGTGCAATAGAAGGAAAAACCATAGAGGATGGATCTTTAACTGTGCTGCCGAAGACACTATATGATGAAAAAGGAGATCCAGGAGTCGATGTGTTGAAAATTACGATTTTCTTAGTCAACATGTTTCAAAGTTCACAGACTTCTTCATCAGAACAAAACTATAACCATTTGGTTTTGTCCCGATGAAGTCTGAACTTTGAAACGCATTGACTAATAAAACCGCAATTTTCTGCAGATCGACTCCTGGATCTCCTTTTTCATCAATTGGTGTCTTCAGCAGCACATTGAAGAGCCATCCTCTATGGTATTTCCTTCCAACTTTAAAAATCTGGAAAGACCTGGCCACAGATCGCTCCAAAGCACAAACATGTTCCTTATCATATAGACAGACTGTTTGTGCTGCGTGGCGGACTTTGGGCAGGTCTCTTCTCTGGCATAGAGCAGGAAGAGAAGACTCTGCTTACAGAGATGCCCTGGATCACGGGCATATCATTAACGGAAATCTTCTAACATTGATTACACAAGAACTACAAGACAGATTTCTTCACCCCAGGTATCATTTCAATCAGTTTAACACTGCTAACCTGACAATGCCTGTAATTTAGTTTACTTAGCAAAATCCTGCGGACAGGTTCGCTTTAACACAAGACGACTTTGTACTGGCATTGCTATGGCCAAATCCACATTTGTAAAATGTGCTGCATTTGAATTCACTCTAATAAGCAATTAAGGCTTGAAACCTTTATCAACCCCCAAAGAGAAGACTTTATCTCTCGGGTATTACTGACATCAGCATTGAGACAGAATGAGAAGCATTTAATGGTCATCACTCACCAGTACTGATATCTGCATGCATTTCCTCCTCCTTCCACTTTGTTAGATCCTCACCATTCTCCTCTTCTTCGGTTATATCCTCATCTTTGATATAAGGCAATTCTATAACCTAAGTCACAATATATGGAACAAATAATTATGAAGACAGAAAAATGTAAAAAGAACCCAAAATCATAAAATCATTCATAACCAAATGCCACATGCATCTGCGTCCTATAGTTACTGCATACTAATTATATAAACTCCAGTATATTGCATCCCTAAGCATAAAGGGATTATATACAGTACATAAACTAGATTTATGCTGCAATCACACACAAAGAGCACTTGTATGTATAGTATCAGAGGACATCTCTATGTACCTGATAATCTGGCTGACCATTCTGATTTTCTTCTGTAGAATCCTGGGAATGTATTGAACTGGGACTTCTATCGAGTGGATTCCTCTTACTAGATCCATCTGAAATAGACACATATACATGGAAGTGATTGTCAACTGTTCTGCACATCCTCATGATCCTCTTAAGGCCTTTTCACACTGTATTTTGCAGGCACACTTGAAGTCCAGACCAGTTGGAGCTTCATTTGCCTTCTTTACTGACACTATCCGTTTTTGATCTTTTACTATGTTAGAAGATAACCGATATCTTTACTGCTGCCTACACTTCCTAATCTATTGCTGTCTTGTAGTACAGTCCAGGCTGGGAGCATGGGAGTTCATTTCTATCGGCGTTTGGGCAGGACTGCAAGCTATTTAATCATGCTGTCCACTGTCCGCTATAACAGCTATTCTGCATGGTCAATGTAGACTGGGCTGCAGATATACTGTGGATTCCACCCCTACAACAGTATAGACGCCCTTGTTGGGACTCACCTGTGCACAGATATGTAGAAGCATCCACCTTCATACACAGTGGGATTAAATCCGCACGAGTCTCTGCTTCATCCGTTAGCTCTTCAACTTTAACATCATCTAGATTTAGAACCTAATTCACCGCATATAGCACAAAGGATGTGCAATCAAGAAGACAAAGAACAGAAAGCAAAATAAAGAATTTACCGTATTTGCATGGAACCGGTCATGGAAAATAATGCTATTAACCTGCAGATAGTTTTGTTTGCTTGCCCAGGGTGATAGATGCCTGCAATGGACCACTTGCCTGAAATGCCAGTGTCAGAGTCCTACTCTGTCTATCCTGCTTTTATGTTGGTATCCACCATCAGTACTGTGGCGTATTTGGAATCGTGCTGTATACAGTATTCGCAGTGTTTGTGCTCATCAGATGGGCATTGGAGTCCCAATACTATCATTGTGCTTCTTATACATAGCCCTAATGCCATCTTTGGTATCTTGTGCCTAATGCACGTCAAAACTTTATTCGCTATGCACTTTTTGGAAAAATTTGTAATTATAGGCCCCTAAAGATGTTCTCTGTCCCCAAAATCTAAATTTGTTTTAAAACCCTGCTGTTGTCTTTGGTCTGGGGAGACCGATTTTGAACTTTGGTATTTTTTGGGGTGTTCAAGATGCGGTTCTGAAACTTGTGGTTGATTGACTTAAATGAGGATGGGTCGGTCGGCCACGGGTTTCAGAGCCGCATCTTGAATATTTTAAAGAATATTGAAGTTCAAGTTTGGTCGTTTTTGACCGAAGACAACAGCAGGGTTAAGTTAATCTGTGCTGTATTGTAATACACAACACCACTATAATTTATTATTATTATTTTCTTGTTTCTATCTTTCGTTCCTCCTGAATTTTATTTCATTGCCTGCATCCAGGTTGTTTACCTGCGGCTCTACCAGACTAGGCAGCTTACTGTGCTTTTTTTTCCACAACGCGCGCTGCAGAGGAATGGGGAAAAGTGAATTTGATTTTTCTTATTTCATAAAGGAGAGAGATGAGTGGGAATAACTGTGTGTGGAAATATAGTATTGGTGCCATCGTACTGTGTTTAGGGAGATATGTGGCCATCAACTGTATGTGGTAGGAATGTGGGGTGATCAAACCCGTGTGGGGGGCCATTTTACTGCGTGAAGGGCTGTCTATGGGCTATCCTGTGTGAAGGACTGTGGGGACTGAGGGCTTATTCACATGTCAGTATTTGGTTAGTATGTTACATCCTTGTTTGGATGCCAAATCCAGGAGTTATAGAAAAACTATAATTTAGAGACTGACATGTTTCTGTTCTGTGTTTTGGAGACACTCCTGGTTTTGACACACAACTATGGATCAAAAATATTAGTGTGTGAATAAAGCTGTGAAGGAACCGTACTGTCTGTGTGTGGGTTCAATAGGGGCAAAATTACTCCTTGTCTTTAATAGTTGTGAGATCCGCATTCCGCATGTAAACCCTTCACTGGCTACGCCTGTGTACTGTGACCCAGCTTACTCCTCTGAATATTTTATTTTGTGGAGGGGGACCAATTAGCATTTCAAGGGGTTGTCATGCCTTGGGGTCCAAGTCTGCTGTCACCATGTGTAATATATATACAATGGGTGAAATAAGTATTGAACATGTCACCAATTATCAAAATAAATATACTTATAAAAGGTGCTATTGACATGAAATTCTCACCAGATATCGGTAACAACCCATCCAATCCGCACAGGCGAAGAAATCAAACCATAGATGTCCATAAATTAAGTTATATGTAATAATGAGAAATGACACAGAGAAAAAAAAAGTATTGAACATACTTTCTGAAATTTATTTTATACTTAAAAATATATTTACCGTATATACTCGAGTATAAGCCGAGATTTTCAGCCCAAATTTTTGGGCTGAAAGTGCCCCTCTCGGCTTATACTCGAGTCACGGTAGCGGTGGGGTCGGCGGGTGAGGGGGAGAGGGCGCTGAGGTATACTTACCTAGTCCCAGCGATCCTGGCGCTCCCCCTGCCGTCCCACGGTCTTCTGTGCTGCAGCTTCTTCCCCTCTTCAGCGGTCACGTGGGACCGCTCATTAGAGAAATGAATAGGCGGCTCCACCTCCCATAGGGGTGGAGCCGCGTATTCATTTCTCTAATCAGCGGTGCCGGTGACCGCTGATAGAGAAAGAGGCTGCGGCACCGAAGACAGGCAGAGGGAGCGTCAGGAGCGCTGGGAGCAGGTGAGTATCGCATATTTACCTGTCCGCGTTCCAGCCGCCGGGCGCCGCTCCATCTTCCCGGCGTCGCTCCGCTCTGACTGTTCAGGTCAGAGGGCGCGATGACGCATATAGTGTGCGCGGCGCCCTCTGCCTGATCAGTCAGTGCGGAGAGAGACGCCGGGACCGGACGCTGAGGAGCTGCAAGCAAGAGAGGTGAGTATGTGTTTTTTTTTATTGCAGCAGCGGCAGCGGCGGCACAGATTTATACCGAGCATCTATGGGGCAGTATGAACGGTGCAGAGCACTATGTGGGGCACATCTATGAGGATATATAAACGGTGCAGAGCACTGTATGGGGCACATCTATGAGGATATATGAATGGTGCAGAGCACTGTATGGGGCACAGATATGAGGATATATGAACGGTGCAGAGCACTGTATGGGGCACAGATATGAGGATATATGAACGGTGCAGAGCACTGTATGGGGCACATCTATGAGGATATATGAACGGTGCAGAGCACTGTATGGGGCACATCTATGAGGATATATGAACGGTGCAGAGCACTGTATGGGGCACAGCTATGAGGATATATGAACGGTGCAGAGCACTGTATGGGGCACATCTATGAGGATATATGAACAGTGCAGAGCACTGTATGGGGCACATGTATGAGGATATATGAACGGTGCAGAGCACTGTATGGGGCACAGCTATAAGGATATATGAACGGTGCAGAGCACTGTATGGGGCACATCTATGAGGATATATGAACGGTGCAGAGCACTGTATGGGGCATATCTATGAGGATATATGAACGGTGCAGAGCACTGTATGGGGCACAGCTATGGGACAAAATGAACGGTGCAGAGCACTGTATGGGGCAGAGCACTATAGGGGGCACAGCTATGGGGAAATATGAACGGTGCAGAGCACTATATGGCACAGCTATGGGGAAATAATGATCTATTTTTATTTTTGAAATTCACCGGTAAATGCTGCATTTCCACCCTAGGCTTATACTCGAGTCAATAAGTTTTCCCAGTTTTTTGTGGCAAAATTAGGGGGGGTCGGCTTATACTCGAGTATATACGGTACTTAAAAAATTGGTAACGTGTTCAGTACTCATTTCACCTGCAGTGTATACACTCATTCGCTGTTTCTTTAAATCTTCCACTGGTTTATTAAGGTGATGCATACACCAGTGCAGTGATGGCAAAACAAACACTGCCTTTCTGGCCTAATGGGAAAACAAAAACATAATGTACAGCAAACAGTCCGTTTTGCTGCGAGGAACCGCCAGCTCAGGAACAAACAAAAGCTCAGCTTTCCTTATCATGAAGACACATCTCTGGAGCAAAAATCACATTGTATAAATTATATAACTCTATTTGCATTTTGCAGTGAGAAATAAGTATTTGATCCCTCTGGCAAACAAGACTTAATACTTGGTGGCAAAACCCTTGTTGGCAAGCACAGCAGTCAGACGTTTTTTGAAGTTGATGAGGTTTGCGCACATGTCAGGAGGAATTTTGGTCCACTCCTCTTTGCAAATCATCTCTAAAGCATTAAGATTTTGAAGCTGTCGCTTGGCAACTTGGAGCTTCAACTCCCTTCATAAGTTTTCTAAGGGATTAAGGTCTGGAGACTGGCTAGGCCAGTTCATGAAATAATGTGCTTCTTTTTGAGCCACTCCTTTGTTGTTTTTGCTGGAGGAGGTAAGGAGGTTGTCACTCAGGATTTTATGGTACATGGCTCAATCCATTCTCCCATTGATGCAGTGAAGTAGTCCTGTGCCCTTAGCAGAGAAACACCCCCAAAACCTAATATTTCTACCTCCATGCTTGACAGTGGGGACGGTGTTCTTTGGGTCATAGGCAGCATTTCTCTTCCTCCAAACACGGCGAGTTGAGTTAATGCCAAAGTGCTTAATTTTTGTCTCATCTGACCACAGCACTTTCTCCCAATCACTCACAGAATCATCCAAGTGTTCATTGGTAAACTTCAGATGGGCCTGCACATGTGCCTTTTTGAGCAGGGGACCTTGCGGGCACCGCAGGATTTTAATCCTTTACAGCATAATGTATTACCAATGGTTTTCTTGGTGACAGTGGTCCCAGCAGTCTTGAGATCATTAACAAGTTCACCTCTTGTAGTTTTAGGGGCTCAAATACTTATTTCTCACTGCAAAATGCAAATAAATTTATATAATTCATACAATGTGATTTTCTGTATTTTATTTTTTATATTCTCTCAATGTTAAAATTAACCCACCCTTAAAATTATAGACTGTTCATGACTTTGTCAGTGGACAAAATCAGCAAGGGGTCAAATACTTATTTCCACCACTGTATATGTCCATATATCACACTTATACACTTACATACAAACACACTCTAGCGTGGATAATACTACGTGAGTGTTTCAGTTTCTTTGTAGCTCTCCTTAATACAGAGGGATATATTACACTATAGGGTCCTTGGAATAAGAGCAAGAGATATAAATTTTTAAGTACAAGATTTCATGTTATTTTCTTACAGTCAAAGGGATTAAAAAAAAGTTTCTCTTTGCAATTGGACCTGGCTGCAAAAGGTTTAAAAGGTCATTTCCAAAAACTAAGGGGTTGTGGTCTCCCTTTCTTGCATATGTGGGGTACAGCTGTAGTAATGCCTGAAATCACCTTCATGTTGTTTGATGGAAACAGGCAGCTTGAAAAGCCAATAGAAGTTCCTTGCTATGGGAAGGACCCCTCCCCCTCAGTACCATGGTACACAAGAGCATCTGTATGGATCCCCCTAAATGAAGTCTGAGATTCCTCCATCCTCCAGATGATAATATTCTACTGTCTAATGAGTCCAGACTGATCTTGTAAGACTACCAGCAGCACAAGATACCTCAAAAATAGGTTTAAAACTTTGCAGGAGTGGCCAAAGACGTGCGTAAAAACAGTTTGCTATAACTGGGGTCTAATTCCTTTTACTTTTCCAACGCTCCATAGGACTCTATGGCATCTGACAGCGCAGTGCAGTGCAAAAGACATCACTGCCTTCTCAAATATGTGAACATGAGTAGGTCACATAAGGCATGTCAGGGGCACATAATCAAGTGCATAGCACTAACTCAACCTGGCCAATGCCTGGCTGAAACCTAAACTTCTTAAAGGGAATCTGTTTGCAATTTCTTCTTAGAGCAGCAAGATGAAGGGGCAAAGACCCAGATTACAGTAATGTATCATTGACTAGACTGCTTGCTGTTTTATCTGATGCAAATCTACAAGTTTTGTGAATGCTCAGCTCTGTATAACCCTGTCCACACCACTGATTGGCAGCTCTTTGTATACACTGTGCATAGGCAGAAAGCTGCCAACTAGTGATGTGGCATGGTTATACAGTGCTCATGAATATGGATGACTACATGGCAAGTTTTATAGTCCTCTTGTGCTGATAGAACAGCGAGTTCTACAGCGAGTTCAACATCGCTGGAATCAGGGTCTCTCTGTCTCTACATTATGCTGTTCTCAGATTAGGTGGCAAAAACCTGGCGACAAATTCCCTTCAATAGAGACAACAATGCTTGAACCCTCTGGAAAGGAGAGGGAGGAACAACCTCATGAAAATATGGGCATCATAGAAATCCAAAAAGAAGCCAGACTGCAGGAACTAAAGCCAGGGGATTTACATAGCCAGAGCCACCAACAGGCAGCACAGATTACTGGCTCTCTGCAACTTGGTGGCACCTAGTCCTCTGACATTGGCGTAATTGTGGAGCATCTGAACAGGTCAACCTCCGGGCCAGAGGGAGGCATCTAGTCATATATAGAAGTTTCCTGCCCCGAGAGGAGCTCCGTGCAGGGAGGGGCTTTTGTGGGAGAGGGGAAAAAGGATTTGGGGTTAAAAATAAGGGATGAAGAATAGAATAATGTGAAATTCCCAACGGTGTAACACTGTGCAGCACTTAGTAATATTTAGTGCCATCTACCTGATCAGCCTGTGGGATATCACAATCTTCCTCCAGATAACTCTTGGAAGATAGAAGCCTTGGAAAGCTCTCCGGTATTTCCTCCTTACTGGATTTATCTGTAGAAGACACCAAATGACTACAAACAATGGCCTGCATTACTGATCTCATTGCATAGGCTTAAAGGGAACCTGTCAGCAGATACAGGCTGCCCTAACCGTGGGCAGCGTGTATCGGCCACTGGCTGTAGTATCCCAGCCATGTATGCTTGTCTCGGAAACGCTGCGGTGCTTCAGAGAAAAACATGCTTATAATAGCTGCCAGGGACCGAGCCGCGCTATTGACTAGTCATACAGTCAGGTCTCCGGCGGCTTCTCCCCTCCCGGTAGTGACTGACAAGCCGTGGCCTACACACACATATAGGCAGAGACTTGTCAGTCACTGTCAGCAGGCAAAGAGAAGCAACCAGGGGTCCGCCTGTATGACTAGTCAATAGCGCGGATATGTCCATGGTGGCTATTAAAAATATTTTTATGGCTGAGATACTACAGCCAGTGGTTCATACATGCTGCATAAGGCAGCCTGTATCAGCTGACAGGTTCCTGTCATCACATCACAGAAAAAAAACAACACAAAATTTAGCTCCAAAAGCTCAATATATAAAACTAACTTTAGCCTCAACTCTTAAAACTATATAAACAGACAATTTCAAATATAGGAATACTAGATGGTTGCCCGATTCTAACGCATCGGGTATTCTAGAATATGCATGTCCACGTAGTATATTGCCCATTCACGTAGTATATTGCACAGCCCACGTAGTATATTGCCCAGTCACGTAGTATACAGCACAGAGCCACGTAGTATATTGCCCAGCCACGTAGTATATTGCACAGCCACGTAATATATTGCACAGCCACGTAGTATATTGCCCAGCCACGTAGTATACGGCACAGAGCCACGTAGTATATTGCCCAGCCACGTAGTATACAGCACAGAGCCACGTAGTATATTGCCCAGCCACGTAGTATATTGCCCAGCCATGTAGTATATTGCCCAGCCACGTAGTATATTGCCCAGTCACGTAGTATATTGCACAGCCCACGTAGTATATTGCCCAGTCACGTAGTATACAGCACAGAGCCACGTAGTATATTGCCCAGCCACGTAGTATACAGCACAGAGCCACGTAGTATATTGCCCAGCCACGTAGTATATTGCCCAGCCACGTAGTATATTGCCCAGCCACGTAGTATATTGCCCAGCCATGTAGTATATTGCCCAGGCACGTAGTATATTGCCCAGCCCACGTAGTATATTGCCTAGTGACTTAGTATATTGCCCAGCCCACGTAGTATATTGCCCAGTCACGTAGTACATTGCCCAGCCCACGTAGTATATTGCCCAGCCCACGTAGTATATTGCCCAGCCCACGTAGTATATTGCCCAGCCACGTAGTATATTGCCTAGTGACGTAGTATATTGCCCAGCCACATAGTATATTGCCCAGTCACGTAGTATATTGCCCAGTCACGTAGTATATTGCCCAGTCACGTAGTATATTGCCCAGTCACGTAGTATATTGCCCAGTGAGGTAGTATATTGCCCAGCCACATAGTATATTGCCCAGCCACGTAGTATATTGCCCAGTCACGTAGTATATTGCCTAGTGACGTACTATATTGCCCATGCATGTAAAGAAGCTGCGGAGACACCATCACATGTTTCTCGACGCAAGCAGTGAATAGCCAGGCCTTTCCCCGGGAAGGAACAACCACGGGAAGGGCAGCATCCTATGAAGGAAAGCCACCTATGCCAAGCATGGTATCCATCCACAGACAGCTGTTTCGGGGTGTTTGCCCCTCATCAGTGTGGAGTAGGAATCTGGCTATTAGGAGCAGTGCCTAGTAAAAAGGCTATAAAGGCACAGATGATTGGCCTCGGGGAGACAAAAACATCCAACACTGCGGAGACACCATCACGTGTTTCTCAACGCAGTGATTCCAGAACACTGCCCCCATCCCTTATGGGAAATATGCAGATGCATGTAAAGAAGCTGCGGAGACACCATCACATGTTTCTCGACGCAAGCAGTGAATAGCCAGGCCTTTCCCCGGGAAGGAACAACCACGGGAAGGGCAGCATCCTATGAAGGAAAGCCACCTATGCCAAGCATGGTATCCATCCACAGACAGCTGTTTCGGGGTGTTTGCCCCTCATCAGTGTGGAGTAGGAACCTGGCTATTAGGAGCAGTGCCTAGTAAAAAGGCTATAAAAGGCACAGATGATTGGAAGCAGCCATTTTGGATCCAGGGCCTGCAGGGAGAAGGAGGTAGGAGACCCTCGGAGCAACGCGATAACATCGCATTGCTCCACGGGTCTCAGGGAAGCACGCAGGGAGCCCCCTCCCTGCGCGATGCTTCCCTATGCCGCCGGAATGCTGCAATCATGTTTGATCGCAGTTTTCCGGGGGTTAATGTGCCAGGGGCGGTCCGTGACCGCTCCTGGCATAGTGCCAGATGTCAGCTGTGATAGTCAGCTGACACCCGGCCGCGATCGGCTGCACCCCCCCCCCGTGAGCGCGGTCGATCGCATATGATGTACTATCCCGTCGGTGGTCATACGGGCCCACCCCACCTCGACGGATAGTACGTCTAATGTCAGAAAGGGGTTAATAAATGTGGGCCATTATTATTTGTTAGGATTACTGGATTTACATGGGTTATTCCAATTATAAATGACAAGAATATGTCTCCATTTCATATCAGCTACTTCTCCCAGCAAGAAGTGAAGCACACCTTAAATAAGAAAAGTCAGATACCAAACCCTCCTGATTTGTAAAGATAATGTCTGTCCACAAGATTAGAACATGGCAAATGTGTTGAAGGGAATCTGTCAGCAGGATTAACCCTCCTAAGCATCTATATGGGCATTAAACTCATAATCCAATGTTAAATTGGCAATAAATAGCATTTCAATCATAGATACTTACACAAATTACCTAATAGAGGTATGAAGTGACGAGAGAAAAAGTAGATAAAAAATGTTTTTTTCTTTTATTGAAACAATATTTAAAACAACATATCTACTATATAATTGTCTAAGGGTCACTTCCGTCTTTCTGTCTGTCCTTTTGTCTTTCTGTCACGGTTATTCATTGGTCGCGGCCTCTGTCTGTCATGGAATCCAAGTCGCTGATTGGTCGTGGCAAAACGCCCACGACCATTGCCACGACCAATCAGCGACGGCCACAGTCCGGTGGCAATATGGCTGCTCTTTCCTCCCCGCAGTCAGTGCCTGCTCCATACTCCCCTCCAGTCATCCAGTCAGCCCTCACACAGGGTTAATGCCAGCGTTACTGGAGCGTGGTGTAACGCACTCCGGTTACGCAGCTATTAACCCTGTGTGACCAACTTTTTACTGTTGATGCTGCTTATGCAGCATCAATAGTAAAACGATCTAATGTTAAAAATAATAATAATAATAAAAAAAAAAGGTTATTCTCACCCTCCGACGTGCGTGCTGTCCTCGGCAGTGAAAGGGTCAGGTTCCGGTTCCAAAGATGCTATGCGAGAAGGACCTTCCAAAACGTCACGGTCATGTGACCGCGACGTCATCACAGGTCCTGCGCTCATACCAACCCTGGGACCGGAAGCTGCCGCGTGCACCGCACACAGACGCCAGGACTTCAATTGGCCTTCAGAGGGTGAGTATATGTTTCTTTTTTATTTTTATCTGTTACATACGTGGCTGGGCAATATACTACGAAGCTGGGCAATATACTACGTGGGCTGTGCAATATACTATGTGGACATGCATATTCTAGAATGCCCGATGCGTTAGAATCGGGCCACCATCTAGTGTAATATAAAAGACAGCAAGATGGAAAAATTGGGACCTCCAAAAAAGTCAGGGTGTGACATATAAAGATGCTAAATTTTATGATCTATCTGCACTTCGAAAAGTATTCCCCTAAAGGGATCGTGTGGACTTGCTGGGATGGGTGGACATAACAGTGTTTCGTTAATACCCTTTGCAGTCCTCACCAAAGAGAAATAAATGTAACCAAAATTATTAATGATAATCCCCCCACGACACCAAGGTAAAAATATTAGAAGCAGCCTATACAAGATCATATTTAAGTCAACAGACGGATAAGATTTCCATAACCGCGTGAGTGCATGGTGCATGCGCAGGATTACGAGACCGCAACTGCACGTCACAGGGCAGTGTGATGTGCATGGTAGGGAGGTGCTATTATAATGAAGTCAGGAGGCAGGGATTTCATTAGCATAAAAGATTAAAAGTGCATTTCTCAACATCTAAACCACAGCTATGAGGCATACAGGTAAGACTAGTTTAACCATTCTATTACCTGTATGCCCAGAGTAATAGCTTAAAAGCATCACAGGGGTGACAGATTCCCTTTAAAGGGAACCTGTCATACCCAAAATCGAAGGTGAGCTAAGCCCACCGGCATCAGGGGCTTATCTACAGCATCCTGTAATGCTGTAGATAAGCCCCCAATGTATCCTGAAAGATGAGAAAAAGAGGTTAGATTATACTCACCCAGGGGCGGTCCCGCTGCGGTCCAGTCCGATGGGTGTCGCGGTCTGGTCCGGAGCCTCCCGTCTTCTTACAATGACGTCCTCTTCTTGTATTCACGCTGCGGCTCCGTCGCAGGCATACTTTGTCTGCCCTGTTGAGGGCAGAGCAAAGTACTGCAGTGCGCAGGGCCTGTCTGACCTTTCCCGGCGCCTGCGCACTGCAGTACTTTGCTCTGCCCTTCACAGGGAAGACAAAGTACGCCTGCGCCGGAGCCGCAGCGTGAAGACAAGAAGAGGACGTGATCGTAAGAAGATGGGAGGCGCTGTACTGGACCGCGATGCCCACCGCAGCAGGACCGCCCCTGGGTGAGTATAATATAACCTCTTTTTCTCATCTTTCAGGTTACACCGGGGGCTTATCTACAGCATTACAGAATGGTGTTAAAAATACATCAAATCAATGTGACAAGCAACTGGGAATCCAGTGTAACAAAACAAATAGTGCAGATGCTGCAGTATTGAAGAGCAAGGAACATCTCCTCTTACCTGGTGATGTAAGAGTCCAGAGATTCTCCACAATACTGTCCTCATACTGATCCCTGTGTCCTTCTATGTACTCCCACTCCTCCATAGAGAAATGGACAGTGACGTCCTGACACCTTACAGGAATCTAATGCACAGAAAGAATCAAACTTAGTGCCAAAAAATGAATGTATTTGTTTAACCATCCTGGCACTTGTAGTGCAACTAATACACAGCAGAACCTGCTGGCAGTCCATAACAAGTCACTGGCTTCTACCACACAACCTTCTTATTATGCCTTATACACAGTCAACATATTCACTACAAGCAGAACAATTCCAATAACATTTCCATCCTCATTGTTCCTGGTATTGGATATTTAGGAGATTGTCCAGTATTGAATAGTCCCAGTTTGGTGTAAAAATAAAAAAAAACACTTGTCTTCTGGACCTGCTCCTCCGCCACTGATCGCCGGCAGCATCCTCATTTGTCTGGGCAGAAGAAACATTTGACACGCGACACCCTCAGGAGCTAATTAGTGGCGGCACATTAATTACAGAGGACACGTTATACCCCTGCCGAACGTTGATGCTGGGAGACATAGGCCCCGAATCAGCAATATCGGCGTGGTTCACACTTGTATTGTTGAGGTGGCATGTCAGGCTCTTGATTCATGAAGTGATGCACGCCTCGTCATGAATCAAGAGATCTAGACGAGTGGAGTGCACCTCAGTGTGCGCCTCACCACAAACTCTACTCCAGTGCAGGCGGGAGTAAGATTTAAGGCACAGCGAATGGCGCCACTTGTCAGCAGGGCTGTGGAGTCGGTAAGCCAAACCTCCGACTCCTCAATTTCCATGACACCGACTCCACCAAAATGGGCTCCGACTCCAACTTCACAACTCCATACCCCTGCTTGTCAGAAATTTGACGAATGGCTGTTAGAGGCAGTTGATGAATATCACAGACATAATCTACCAAGAAAGATGCGGCCTTTACTTGCGAGCCCGAATCAAAGTCTGGGAACCGGCACATGATTCAACTATACGTCATATGTAGGTAAAGGGTGAATCCAAGTGCAGAAATTAAAGACAATTAAAACCTCACATGTCTACAGGGAAAATATCAGCTATACCAACTGTACCATTGGCAACAATTCAGCGCTCAATTATACCAGTGCTCATATAGTAAAGGTTAGATCTCACCCAAATACCACAGTATTGTAACACCTTCCAGGGAGTGCCTAAGTGCCGTTTATAGGCTAAAGCCAGAGTCACACTACCACGCAACATGGCTGCGAGTCTGCAACCAGGTAAATTCTTCTTTAAAATGCTCTGGGGAATATAACTGGTTTAGAAATCAGATATACTATTACTTACAGGGGTTGTCGCATGAACAAAGTTCATTTTAATTAATAGATCTTTGAATAATAATAAGTTCTACAATTGGAGGTCTTTTAAAAAATGTTCCTGTGCTGAGATAATCTTATAAATGTGCCCCTGCTGTGCACTGTGTAATGGCTGTGTCTGACCGTGCAGGAACATGGTCGGATCATACTACAGCTCCTGGGCAGGGGAGGAAGCAAAAGAGTATACAGATGGGATAGTACAGCATCACAGCTCATTATTTCTGTGAGGTAATACATTTCACTGCCTGTTTTTAAGCAATGTTTTACCTCAAAGAAAGAATCAGCTGTGATCTCAATCTTCAATGCATGTAATCTCGTGTCCTCCCATCCCAGGAGCTGTGGTATGATCAGACCATGTTCCCATATAATCAGACACAGCCATTAAACAGTACACAGCGGGGGCACATTTATAAGATTATCTCAGCACAGCAACATTTTTTAAAACACATCCAATTGTGGAACGTACTATTATTAAATGATCTATTGATTACAATGTTGATTAAAATTAACTTTGTTTGTGGGAAGACTCCTTTCACCCCTTAAAAGGGAACCTGTCAGCAGGATTGTGCACAGTAACCTACAAACAGTGTCAGTGCCATCATACTGATTAAAATGATATCTTGGTTGATGAAATCCGTCTTGTTGGAGAGAGAGAGAGAGAGAGAGAGAGAGACACAGACAGACAGAGAGAGACAGAAAGGCAGAGAGAGAGACAGACACAGAGAGACAGAGAGACACAGAGAGAGAGAAAGAGAGACACAGAGAGAGAGACAGAGAGAGACACAGAGAGAGAAACAGACAGAGAGACACAGAGAGAGAGAAAGAGACAGAGAGAGACACAGAGACAGAGAGAAACACAGAGAGAAAAACAGACAGAGAGAGACACAGAGAGAGAGAGACAGAGAGAGACAGAGTGAGAGAGAGAGAGAGAGAGAGAGAGAGAGAGAGAGATTGATTTTCCCCTGCCTTGACAATCCTTCCGGGCATGCTCAGAGGGGAAAACGTGATACGTCGCTGGATTCCTGTGTGCGACGGTCAGCGACGGATCCTGCGTCCATAGGCTTCCATTGTAGCCAGTGACGGGCAGCGCAGAATGCTTAGCTGACCGATTTTCCGACTTGCAGAAAAAAACATTCCTCTGAACGTTTTCTCTGCCCAACGGATCGTTTTTTTTACGCAGGATCCAGTGCCGTCACAATCCGTTACTATGAGAAAATGCAAATTTTTTTTTTTTACAGGATCCTGCATTCTCAAAAATCGACGTATCTTGACGGGAGCTGAAAGACGGAAGTGTGAAAGAGGCCTTACATTAGCACAATTTTGGAAACAATTTCTTTTGTGTTAGAAAGTTATAAAGGTTAAAAGTTGACCAGTGATTTCTCATTTTTACAACAAAACTTTTTTTATTTATTTATTTTTTTTAATTTTAGGGACCACGTTATATTTGAAGTGACTTTGAGGGTCCGTATGACTGAAAATACCCAAAAGTGACACCATTCTAAAAACTGCACCCCTCAAGGTGCTCAAAACCACATCCAAGAAGTTTATTAACCCCTTCCTGACATGCGCCGTACTAGTACTGCTCTGCGGGAACTGAGTTCCCGCAAACCGCAGTACTAGTACGGCGGCACGATCGCGCGGCCTCACAGTGAGCGCCGCATCGATCGCGTGTGGGTGTCAGTTGTATATGACAGCTGACACCCTGCAGCAATGCCCACGATCGGCGCTAGCGCCGATCGTGGGCATTTAACCCCTCTGATGCCGCTGTCAATAGTGACAGCGACGTAAGAGGGGCATCGCGCAGGGATGGGGGCTCCCTGCGCTCTCCCACCGGAAAAAACGCGATGCGATCGCGTTGTTCCGGTGATAGGGAAGGAGTCCCCGGATCCAAGATGGCTGTGGGACTCCTTCCGGGTCATGAAGTGAAGTAGCTAGCCGGAAAGCCTCCTGCACTGCCTGTCAGATCGCTGATCTGACACAGTGCTATACAGAGTGTCAGTGTATAGCACTGTGATCTAATATAGTGATGTCCCACCCTGGGACAATGTAAGACAGTAAAAAAAAAAAATTCCCAGTAAATCCATTTATGTAAATAAAAAAAACAATAAAAGTACACATATTTGGTATTGCCGCGTCCGTAATGACCCGCTCTATAAAACTATCACACTAGTTAACCCCTTCAGTGAACACCGCAAAAAACATAAATAAAAAACGAGGCAAAAAACAACGCTTTATTATCATACCAGCGATCAAAAAGACGGATATAAATAAACATGGTACCACTGATAACGTCAACTCATCCCACAAAAAACAAGACCTCAAATGACTCTGTGGGCCAAAATATGGACAAATTATAGCTCTCAAAATGTGGTGATGCAAAAACTATTTTTTGCGTCTTTCAGTGTGTGATGGCTGCCAATCATAAAAATCCGCCAAAAAAAATGCTATAAAAGTAAATCAGACCCCCCTTGATCACCCCCTTAGTTAGGGAAAAATAATAAAATTTAAAAAAATTTATTTATTTCCATTTTCCCATTAGGGTTAGGGCTAGGGTTGGGGCTAAAGTTAGGGTTTGGAACACATTTACGGTTGGGATAAGGGTTGAGATTAGGGTTGAGATTAGGATTAGGGGTGTGGTTAGGGTTATGGTTGGGATAAGGGTTAGAGGTGTGTTTGGGTTAGGGTTTCAGTTAGAATTGGGGGTTTCCACTGTTTAGGCACATCAGGGGCTCTCCAAACGCGACCGATCTGAATTCCAGCCAATTCTGCGTTGAAAAAGTAAAACAGTGCTCCTTCCCTTCTGGGTTTACCCCCACATATGGAGTATTAGCGTACTCAGGAGAAATTGGACCCCAAAATTTGTTGTCCAATTTGTCCTGTTACCCTTGGGAAAATACAAAACCCGGGGGCTAAAAAAATCTTTTTTTTTTCCCACAAAAATTATTTTTTATTTTCATGGCTCTGCGTTATAAACTGTAGTGAAACACTTGGGGGTCAAAGTTCTCACAACACATCTAGATAAGTTCCTTGGGGGGTCTAGTTCCCAATATTGGGTCACTTGTGGGGGGGTTTCTACTGTTTAGGTACATCAGGGGCTCTGCAAATGCAACGTGACGCCTGCAGACCAATCCATCTAAGTCTGCATTCCAAACGGCGCTCCTTCCCTTCCGAGCTCTCCCGTGTGCCCAAACAGTGGTTCCCCCCACATATGGGGTATCAGCGAACTCAGGACAAATTGGACAACAACTTTTGGGGTCCACTTTGTCCTATTACCCTTGGGAAAATAAAAATTTGGGGGCTAAAATATAATTTTGTGGAAAGAAAAAATGATTTTTTGATTTTCACGGCTCTACATTCTAAACTTTAGTGAAACTAAATTAAATTAATTAGAGGTTAATAGTGCTCACCACACATCTAGATAAGTTCCTTAGGGGGTCTTCTTTCCAAAATGGGGTCACTTGTGGGGGGTTTCCACTGTTTAGGCACATCAGGGGCTCCACAAACGCAACATGGGTTCCGATCTCAATTCCAGCCAATTTTGCATTGAAAAGTCAAATGGCGCTCCTTCCCTTCCGAGCTCTGCCATGCGCTCAAACAGTGGTTTACCCCCATATATGGGGTATCAGCGTACTCAGGACAAATTGCACAGCAACTTTTGGGGTTCAATTTGTCCTGTTACAATTGGGAAAATAAAAACTTTTGGGCAAAAACATCATTTTTTGGTGAAAAAAAATATGATTTTTTTTACGGCTCTACCTTATAAACTTCTGTGAAGCACTTGGAGGTTCAAAATGCTCACCACACATCTAGATTAGTTCCTTAGGGGGTCTACTTTCCAAAATGGTGTCACTTGTGGGGGGTTTCCACTGTTTAGGCACATCAGGGGGCTCTCTAAACGCGACATGGTGTCCGATCTCAATTCCAGCAAATTTTGCATTGAAAAGTCAAATGGCGCAACTTCTCTTCCGAGCTCTGCAATGTGCCCAAACAATGGCTTACCCCAACATATGGGGTATCGGCGTACTCATGACAAATTGTACAACGACATTTGTGGTCCAATTTCTCCTGTTACCCTTAGTAAAATAAAACAAATTGGATCTGAAGTAAAAAATTTGTGAAAAAGTTAAGTGTTCAATTTTTTTTGAACATGCCAAAAATTCCTGTGAAGCACCTGAAGGGTAAATAAACTTTTTGAATGTGGTTTTGAGCACCTTGATAGGTGCATTTTCTGTCATATAGACTCCTCAAAGTCACTTCAAGTATGAAGTGGTCCCTAAAAAAATGGTCTTGCAAATTTTGTTATAAAAATGAGAAATCGCTGGTCAATTTTTAACCCTAATAACTTGCTAACAAAAAAAAATATGTTTCCAAAATTGTGCTAATGTAAAGCAGACATGTGGGTAATGTTATTTATTAACTATTTTGAATGATATGACTCTCTAATTTAAGAGCATAAAATCTAAAAGTTTAAAAATTGCAAAATTTTCCAAATTTTTGCCAAATTTCTATTTTTTTCACAGATAAACTTAGGTCAAATCGAAGAAATTTTACCACTATCATAAAGTACAATATGTCACGAGAAGACAATCTCAGAATCACCAGGATCCGTTTTCAGAGTTATGACCTCATAAAGTGACAGTGGTCAGAATTGAAAAAAATGGCCTGGTCAGGAAGTTGAAAACAGGCTTCAGGGTGAAGGGCTTAAACCTTCAGGTGCTTCATGGGAACTCTATCCATATGGAAGGAAAAAATTAACATTTACATTTTTTAACTTCGGATCCAATTTTTTTATTTTCACAACGGTAATAGGAGACAATGAACCCCAAAATTTGTTGTGCAATTTCTCCTGAAAACGTAGATACCCCATATGTGGGGGGAAATCTACTGTTTGGGCGCACAGCAGGGCTTGGAAGGGAAGGAGCGCCATTTGACTTTTTGAAAGTAAAATTGACTGGAATTGAAAATTGGACGCCATGTCGTGTTTGCAGAGCCACTGATGTACTTAAACAGTGGAAACCTCCCACAAGTGACATAATTTTGTAAACTAGACCCTTCAAGAAACTTATCTAGATGTGTAGTGAGCACCATGAACCACAAAGTAATTTACAGAAGATTATAATGTAGAGCCATGAAAATTAAATTCTTACAAAAACGATCTTTTAGCATCATTTTTTTAATTTTCACAAGGGTCACAAGAAAACAAATACAACCCTAAAAATAGTTGTGCAATTTGTCCTGAGTACGCCGATACTGCATGTGTGGAGGAACAAAACTGTTTGGGCACACGGCAGGTCTCGGAAGGGAAGGAGCGAAGATTGACTGTTTGAACACAAAATTGGCTGTTAATTGAGATCGGACGCCATGTCACATTTAGAGAGCCCCTGATGTGACTAAACCGTGGAAACCCCCCACAAGTGACACCATTTTGGAAACTAGACCCCTCAAGGAATTTATCTAGATGTGTAGTGAGAAGTTTGAACAACCAGGTGGTTCACAGAAATTTATGACGTAGAGCAAAGAAAATAAAAAAAAAAAAAAATCATTTTTCCAGCAAAAAAGTTCTTTTAGCCCCAATTTTTTTTATTTTCTCAAAGGTAACATGATAAAATGGACCTCAAAATTTGTTGTGCAATGTCTCCTAAGTGTGCTAATACCCCATGTGTGGGGAAAACTACTTTTAAGGCATTTTTTTCCCCGCAATTTTCAAACTCTTTATTTCCTTAACCCCTTTACCCCCAAGGGTGGTTTGCACGTTAATGACCAGGCCAATTTTTACAATTCTGACCACTGTTTATGAGGTTATAACTCTGGAGCGCTTCAACCCAGTGATTCTGACATGGTTTTCTTGTGACATATTGTACTTCATGTTACTGGTAACATTTCTTTGATATTACCTGCGTTTATTTGTTAAAAAAACGGAAATTTGGCAAAAATTTAGAAAATGTTGCAATTTTCCAACTTTGAATTTTTATGCCCTTAAATCACAGAGATATGTCACACAAAATACTTAATAAGTAACATTTCCCACATGTCTACTTTACATCAGCACAATTTTGGAACCAAAATTTTTTTTGTTAGGGAGTTATAAGGGTTAAAAGTTATAATAATAATAATAATAATAATCTTTATTTTTATATAGCGCTAACATATTCCGCAGCGCTTTACATTTTTTGCACACATTATCATCGCTGTCCCAGATGGGGCTCACAATCTAAATTCCCTATCAGTATGTCTTTGGAATGATGATTGTTGATCAGCAATTGTTGATCAGCAATTTCTCATTTTTACAACACCATTTTTTTTTAGGGACCACATCTCATTTGAAGTTATTTTGAGGGGTCTATATGATAGAAAATACCCAAGTGTGACACCATTCTAAAAACTGCACCCCTCAAGGTGCTCAAAACCACATTCAAGAAGTTTATTAACCCTTCAGGTGTTTCACAGGAGTTTTTGGAATGTTTAAATAAAAATTAACATTTAATTTTTTTTCACAAAAAATTTACTTCAGCTCCAATTTGTTTTATTTTACCAAGGGTAACAGGAGAAAATTACCCTTAGTACTACCCTTAGTAGTAATGCACATCAAACCTAATGCTATGCTATTTTCTCCCTGAGGAAGCCGCTATCTAAGCGGCGATACGCGTCGGAGCCTATTCCCACATCTTGCTTCCCCTATTCATATGACTTCTTGCCATGACTCTGGACTGTGGGTATGATGGGGGTTTTTTGGGCTGGAGGTTTTGGGTTCTGGCATCTTTCTAGTTCCCCCTCTCCGCAGGTTTGATGTGCATTACTACTAAGTGATATATATATATATTTTCATTGTTTCGTTTTTTCATTTTATCATTCTAATTTTTTTGCACATCTTTTTGTACTTTTTGTCATGTGCTTGAAGTCTTGATCTAACTAATATTTCTGCACGAAAGTTATGCACCTTATTATAGGGCTGTTATTATCATAGTTCTGTATGGTACTGTAATATCGATGCCAGTGTGTCTACTGAACACACAGTGGTCATCATTTGCATCTCTGCAGTTGTATATTGTGACATTTCTATTGTGGGTGATTCATGTTTTGTGGGTTGTCCTTTCCCTTATACCGGGGCATGACATATCAATAGGCATCTTTTTGCATGTTTGCATTTTTTAAGTGTTTTTAATTACATTGTGTGTTGTTGTTTTTTGCATTTACATGTCTTTTGAGGTTTTTCAATTTAATAAAACATAATTTTGATATTGTTATACGTGGAGGTGTTCCCGTTCATGTGGGTATGATCTTTTTCTTGCTCTTTTCCATGTCTAATTTACAAGCCCACGGTGAACCTTCCCCTTTTGATATTCTGTTTGCGGTGCCCTCCATTTCTTTATTCATCTAAGATCGCTGATCTGACACTTTGCAGAAGCACTGTGTCAGATCAGTGATCTGACGTGCACTCCTGGATGTTTCCCGGCACCTGCTCTGAGCAGGCGCTGTGAAGCCACCCCCTGCAGAACCCGGATGCAACCCCGCAGCCATTTTGGATCCGGGCCAGTTGCAGGGAGGAAGGTAGGGGACCCTCGGAGCAACGCGATCACATCGCGTTGCTCCGGGGGTCTCAGGGAAGCACGCTGGGAGCCCCCTCCCTGCGCGATGCTTCCCTATACCGCCGGAACACTGCGATCATGTTTGATCGCAGTGTGCCAGGGGTTAATGTGCCGGGGGCGGTCAGTGACCGCTTCTGGCACATAGTGCCGGATGTCAGCTGTGATAGTCAGCTGACACCCGGCCCTAT
This sequence comes from Ranitomeya imitator, assembly GCF_032444005.1. Lineage (NCBI taxonomy): Eukaryota > Metazoa > Chordata > Amphibia > Anura > Dendrobatidae > Ranitomeya > Ranitomeya imitator. The sequence continues at coordinate 651,526,556 of NC_091283.1, read as the reverse complement.
CACGTACTATCCTGTCGGTGGTCATACGGGCCCACCTCGACGGGATAATACGTCACGTCAGAAAGGGGTTAAACCAGTTAATGATGTTGGAGATCCCTCTGCGATTGTTGGAGTAATGTTTTACCTCCAGCAGTGCTCACCTCTCCAGTCAGCAGTTCAGAAATCAACGTGGTGAGTCCCAGGATCTTCTCATATACTTTTGTCTCATGTATCAGTGCGTGAGGTGGAGACACCCTGATAGGTCCCTGGTTCCTGATCACTGTTTCACACTCTTCTGCGGCTTTCTTTACTACTACATGATCCTGGCCAAGAAGACAGTGATTTCATTTTATTACTTCTTAAGTAAGGTCAAGACTTTATTAATAGATAGAAGACCTAACAAGCAACATGGTTTCCAGAACCCCTCACCTCTCCAGTCAGCAGGTAGATTATCTCTAGGGTGAGGCTTAATAGTCTCTCAGTCATCTGCCTTCTGTCCTTCTCCATCCTCAATAGGTCAGCCAGGATAGTAACATTTTTACTACAGAAACCCCTAGAAAAATAATTTAAGCAACATTTAATTAAAAGTATCATATTTGAAGCATGTATGTGAGTAAATGAAGGACAGACAGACTAAGTCCGGCATCAGTATTCTTTCAATATCAAAAACATATCTGAATAAAGCTTCAGCTATGTAGCATCTTACATCATAGATGTATGCAATGCCTTAAAGGGAAGCGGTCAATAGGATCCACCCCCCTAAGCAGCCTATATGAGCGTCTAGGTGCTATGACCTTCATGCCCATATAGATGGCTTAGGAGGGCTGCTCCTACTGACAAGATTCACTTAAAAAAAAAAAAAGTCACCAGGTTTTTGCTACTCGATCTTAGAGCAATGTGACGCTCAGGCAGAAAACCTGATTCCAGTGATGTGTCACTTTCTGTGCCGTTTGCAGTCTTTTTTTTTTTTTTTAAACTCTGTTTATTAAATGCATAGTAGTACATACATGCAATGATATCCATCAAATACCATGAATTTAACCCTTAACCCGAAAAAACAAAACAAAAAAAAAAAACAATCCCTCCCACCTCCCATCCCTACCGTGTGCGAACTTAAGTCTCACATAACGTCAATGATTATGGTATTGGAACCCGATTATGAAGTGTCTCAAGTAAGTACCATGAGGTGTGTTCGAATTGTTTCCTCAATCTATCTTTAGTGTTTTCTGGTAATGTGGGAATGAACGACGCCCATCTTTCAAAGAATTTCCCGATCATTTTTTCTTTGTCCGTGTGTCCAGCCAATCCATTTTAAACAAAAACATAATTTTGGATTGATTAAGTGTTAGTGGTGGTGGCACTGGGTTTAACCAATGGTGGAGGATACTCTTCCTCGTAGCCGAGGCCCAAATAATTAGTGATGATCAAACCTCGATATATAGTCTAGATATATTTTGATGACTATTTGCCAGGATGTTGAAAACTGCCCACTGTGGTGTTAATGGAAAGGTAATGCAATATGTATTTTGGATATATGAATTAATGCTTTTCTATAATTTCTGGATATGTATGCATCCCCACAAGTGATGGAGTATATCAGTATTAAGCTACTTTCACACATCCGTTTTTTGCCGTCAGGCAGGATCCAGCGAGTTTTTGAAAAAACGGATCCGTTGCAAACTGAAAAACTGATGTGATGGATCCGGTTTTTTTGCTGGATCCGATAGATGACATCCTCTTCTTTGCTTCCTGTCGCGGCTCCTGTGCAGGCGTATTTTATCTGCCCTGTTGAATGCAGCGTAAAGTACTGCCGTGCGCAGGTGCCGGGAAAGGTCAGAGAGGCCCGGCACCAGCGCACTGCAGTACTTTGCTCTGCCCTCAACAGGGCAGGTAAAGTACGCCTGCAGCGGAGCCACGACAGGAATCAAAGAAGAGGACGTCATCGCATGAAGATGGGAGGTGCTGGACCCGGACTGCGATGCCCATCGGACCGCCGCTGGGCGAGTATAATCTAATTTGTTTTTCTTATCTTTCAGGTTACATCGGGGGCTTATCTACAGCATTACAGAATGCTGTAGACAAGCCCCTGATGGTGGTGGCCTTAGTTTATAGGCGAAAAATGGGTTGACAGATTCCCTTTAATGGAATCAGTTCTACAGTGAAATGGGAATGTGTCTACTCCAGTTTTTCCTGCCCTGACTAATGCTAGGGCTTCAAACTTGTTATAGTTTATTCTAAACCCTGATATTTCCCTAAAGCTATTTAGAGTCTCCATTATAACCAGGATTGCTTAGGATGGATTAGTGATAAAAAGTAGGATTTCATCTGCAAATGCTAAAATTTTAACCACTGCTGGTCCTATCCCTATTCCCTGATATATTGTCAGGTTTTGCAGCATTCTCAAGGGATCCAAAGCTATGTTGAAAAGGAGAGGTGACAAGGGACATCCCTGTCGAATATTGAAAGGCTGAGAAAGGGTGTTATTGATCAACATTTTAGAACTAGGGTTCTTGTATATCATTTTGACAGCATCCCGGAACCCAGGGCTGTGGAGTCGGAGTCGTGGAATCAGAGCCCAATTTGGTGGAGTCTGAGTTGGAGTCGGTATAAGATGGACTGACTCCTAAAATATATAATAAATTGGGTACAGTAGTTCAATGCAGTTTGTGGCAAATATTTTTTTCATAAGAATTTGGGAAAGTTATGAAATGTCCTATTTCTGATCTAGGGTCTAGACTTTTAGCTGAGATGAATCTGTGCTGCAGTTTATGTTCATGATAAGTAGTGAAGCTCCTCCTCTACAGATAAGGGGAAAAAATAAACACACAGGGAAGGAAAGCCCACATTCATCTCAGAATTTCTGGAGTGAACAGAAAAGCAGGATTAAAGAAGGTACTTCCTAAAGCACATCTAAACTTTCAATAAACTATGCATAAATCAATAGTCCAGTATATGCTGTCCCTGTATGCTTGATGTTTTAATTTGTTTTTCAGCTCATGTTTGGAGAAATTAGCTGCTCTGATGACTTACATACACTATACATAGAATATAAGACGAAAAATGTTTTCTAACATCTCAAATACAGTAACAGTATCAATGAGGATGTGTGTGTGTGTGTATTCTGGAATGTGCTTCAGCACAAACATTCTCCCTCCCTTCTCCCCTCTTCAAAGACTATGAAGAAATATGATGTGAATCATCTAGGGAGCTGTACCCAGAGACAAGCCTGACATTGAAAGTTCAGAGTAAAGCTATTTAACAACACAGTTTACAAACTTTATACTTATCTGTCCTATTGGTTTATGCAAAGATTGTTTTATCTCTATCCCAAATTATACAGTGCACAATTACCTATTCTTGCAAGAATTACAATATACTTTTTTTTTTTTTTTTTACAGGACAAAATTCTTTTGAGAACGAATTTACATAATTACAAAATGTCTAAGAAGCATCTTATGAAGTCCTCTGTATTTGAGCATTTCACAGTGACTTAAGATAATAAACATTTTGTGTGTCAGTGTATAAGTGACCCAGGTGAAAACAAATGCTGTGATGCCAAAATCAGTGCATACTCAGGCAGTGGTAAAAATGTTCCTTCAACAGCTTCCAATTTAAAAAGACATTTACAACACTACCACTCAGAAGTTTACCATGCTGTGACTGAAAAAGATCACAGCAGCACCAAGAAACCAAAGACCAGCACTTCCCGCCAGGGAAAGGAGGAGGAAAGAGCGTCTCAAACGTCAGTTTACGAGAGATTTTGTGACAAAGTTACTGTAACAATGACAGCAGATGTGTTTAAAAGACAGCTCATCGAGCTTGTTGTGAAGGACTGTGTACCATTATTATTTGCATGACCAGCTTTTACAGCTCTTTATGGAGAAATGGCTCACAAACTTGGTGTTTATCTGGAAAGAGAAAGTATTAGAAAATTAGTGATTGAAGAAGCCCTTCACCAAAAGGAAGATCTTAAAAAAACCTCTCAAGAGACGCTTTGTATTTCTTAAAATGGATGCCTGCACACGTCACAGAGTGAACTATTTTGCTATCAACGTTTGATATGTTTGTGACAACAAAAAAATTGTTACTAAGACACTGGCAGTAAAAGATACTAAAGCTCATCACAGCAGCCAGTTTCTCCAGACCTTAGTGGAAAAAGTTCTGCAAGACTATGAACTCAAAAAAGAACAGTTTCTTCCTATTGTAACTGATAATGCTTCAAACATGATAACAATTAAACTGATAAATGAGAATAATGAAGGTGAACAGCAGCTAGAACATTTCACACTCACTATGTTGGAGATGGAAGGCCACAGTCCTGTTCCCATAATGGAGGAACAAACAGATATTACTACAGAAGAACAGGAAAATGATTCTTTACAATTAGATGATCTTGTTGAAGCTGCTTCACACCTCTTTCCTATTCAGCACATGCGCTGTGTTGTGCACACGCTGCAGCTGACAATAAGAGATAGTCTGCAAGAGGGACATGCTGGAACTCTGATTAGGAAATTGGCTATTGCTGCCAGAACCCCTAAAATTGATTACATCTTGAAGAAACTTGCTGGAAAAGGGGCAATTGTGGATCAAGCCACTCGGTGGGGCAGCACCTATTTAATGATTGAGCGATTGCTTAAGCTGAAACCCTTCCTTGTAGATATGGCCAACCCTCAGGTAACACTACATGAAGGTTAATGGACACAGGTGGCTGAATTGAAGGAACTGCTTAATCGCCCATTTACAGTGACTAAAAAGTTACAAGCTGAGGATTTAATTCCTGGCATTTTTATGAAGGAGTGGAAGAATTTGTTGTTTTGCCTGTCCCAAAGAGGAGGTTTAATCGCAGATGGCATTGCTGCTTCAATGAAACGGAGAGAGACACTGCTATTAGAAAAAAAAAAATTCTTCTGGCAGCTGTTTATGTTGACCCGAATCATCGTATATTGCTGGATGATCAAGAGCTTACTAAAGGAAAAGAAGCTTTGATTGAGGTAGCAGTTAGGATGATTGGGCTACAGGATGGCCAAGAGCAAGAGGACTCGGGTCCTGCCAGTGCTGCTGCTGCCGTTCCTTCATCCTCATCAGATGAGAAGTTTGATTTCGTCAAGTATTTAGACGACATGGAGAAGGCAAAGCATTGCTGCAGGGAAAAAGATTCCACTCCCATAGAAAACAGATTGACCATATTTCAGATAAATTTTTCATTTGCTCTCAAAGAAGTAGAGGAGTTCAATCTTTCATCAAAACTGACTGTGCACGAGGCAATTCCTATATCCTGAAATTGAGAGATGTTGCCCATGTTGTTACTGCTTTGCCACCAAACCCAAGTTAGTGTAGAGAGGTTGTTCTGTAGCCTTAAAATAATTAGGTCAGGTTTGAGGTCATCTATAAAGGAGTATCTGATGGAGGCGATATTACTGAGAACCAATTCATAGTCTGCACAAATGCTATTCAGTACATTTTTGTTGAAAACTGTTTTTTTTCGCCCACTTACTGCAGAGTGTTTAATAAATTGTAAATATGCAAAGTTTTTTTGGTTCTAAATTTGTATTCCAATAAATATATTTTATGTTCTATCTAAATCGCTTGATTATTGTATCATAATAAAGATTAAAAGCCTGATGTTACCATTTTACTACAGTAAATTTATCACTTAAACATGAGCCATGTATGAGGGAGTTGGAATCGGTGTCATGGGAATTGAGAAGTCGGAGTTGGAGTCGGAGGTTTGGCTTACCGACTCCACATCCCTGCCGGAACCAAGGACCAAATTGTCTAGTCTCTAGGGTTTGCAGTAGTTTTGATAAAATCACTGTTTTATCTGCTGTAGATCTAACAATTAGAGCTCTGAATGTTGAGCTCCGTATAACCCTGCCCACACCACTGACTGGCAGTTGTGCATACTTTGCATAGGCAGAAAGATGTCAATCAGTAGTGGGGCGGGGGTTGGAGCTCATGAAGATGGAGGACTACATGGCAGTACTCAACTGATTATTTCACGCTGATAAACTGCAACAGGCTATTCCCAACTTCTTATGGTTTGTGTTCTAGCACGCTGTAGCATTGCTATTTAGTTACTTTATGTCAGAGATATTGAAGGGAATCTGTAACTTGGTTTCTACCACCTGATTGCAGCATAATGTAGAAACAGACTCCAATTCCAGCGATGTGCCATTTAGTAGGCTGCTTGCTGTAGTTTTGATAAAATCACTGTTTTATCAACAAGAGATTACTGTATTTTTCAGACTATAAGACGCACTTTTTCCCTCCCAAAATGTTGAGGAAAATGGGGGGTGCATCTTATAGTCCGGATATATTGGCCCTGGCTGTGATGGGGAGGTGGGGGAGCGGTATCGGAGGAGCAGCGGGTCACAGAGGCAGGAGCTGGCGGCTGGTGCTAACTCCTGTGCCCGCTGCTAAAGAGAAATTAATATGCACTCCATTCCACGCTCATGGGTGTGGATGACAATGAATATTCATTTTTTCCTGGCATCCTGGAATGATTGATTGGCCCCATCCCCTTGCTGGTAAGATTGGCTCCATCCCAGTCCTGGTATCCATGGCCCCATCAGAAAAGATTAAAAAAAAAAAAAAACCTTTACTCTTACCTTCCTCCGCTCCCTCACAGTGTCATGCTACGGTGCCAGCAGCTGCTTAATGCTTGTAAGCAGGGCATAGCAGGGATATCATGCGCTGCTCACAAGCAGAGCACAGCTGCTGGAATACTCACCGGGTGTTCATCAGAGTTCGCGGTAAGTATCCATTCCTCTTCAGTAGCGCGCACTGTCATCCGCCTGCTTCCTATTGCTGCCAGCGGTCACGTGTGCCGATACTTAAGGGAAATTATTCATTTCTCTTTAACCTTTGTCAGGCTGCATAATTTTACAACGTTAACAGGCTGCAGAGGTACAATTGTACCTTCATATATATTTTATTGAAATTTGGCCAATATATTCTGGACCAAAACTGCAGAGACGTCACGAAATTCCAGCCCTCTACGGCTTTTCGAAAAAAAAAAAAGTTATTGCAATTTTAAAACGGAATAGTTACAATTGTACCTACTCAGCCGGACGAAGGTTAAGTATCGGCACACGTGACCGAAGGCAGTAGCAGGAAGCAGGGATATCATTGGGAAAATAGCGCCAATACCTTCCGAGATCCCAGGCACCGCATCAACGCCCTGCTCCTGCCGGCCTCCTGAAGCAGCGACCCTGCCAATATGACTCCGCTCCACCGCAGCTGCTCCCCAGGTAAACTACCATAACCCTTTTCTGCCATTGGACGTACTATTCCATCCATGTGGGGTGGGCCCTACTTCCCAAGGATGGAATAGTACGTCCAGCGGGATCAGTCGCGCTCACGGGGGGAGCGCGGCCGATCGCGGCCAGGTGTCAGCTGACTATCGCAGCTGACATCCGGCACTATGTGCCAGGAGTGGTCACGGACCGCCCCCGGCACATTAACCCCCAGCACACTGCGATCAAACATGATCGCAGTGTTTCGGCGGTATAAGGAAGCATCGCGCAGGAAGGGGGCTCCCTGCGTGCTTCCCTAAGACCCTCGGAGCAATGCGATATGATCGCGCTGCTCAGAGGGTCCTTACCTCCTCCTCCCTGCAGCATGCCCGGATCCAAAATGGTCGCAGGGCTGCATCCGGGTCCTGCAGTTAGGTGACTTCACAGTGCCTGCAGGAGTGCACGTCAGATCGCTGATCTGACACAGTGCACAGCAAAGTGTCAGATCAGCGATCTGTCACTTTACTGTGATGTCCCCATCTGGGGCAAAGTAAAAATGTTTAAAAAAAAATGTACATGTGTAAAAAAAAAAAAAAAAAAAAAAAGAAAAAAAAGATTCCTAAATAAAAAAAAAATACCGGATTACGTACCGGTAATGCTCTTTTATAGAGCCCACGACAGCACCCACTAGAGAGAGGGGATCCGCCCCTAGGAACAGGAAACCTACAGAGAGATAAAAGGGGCGGCCCCCCCTCGCTCCTCAGTTGTTTTACAGAGAATAGGAGGAACCGCCGCCAAGTTTTAGTTAACAGGTTCAGGTATATACATATATACACATATTTACAACCTCATATTATATCTTTCTAATATTTACACCTCACCAAACAAGCACCATGTGCAACTATATACAGAAAAGGGAGGGATGTGAACGGGTGCTGTCGTAGGCTCTATAAAAGAGCATTACCGGTACGTAATCCGGTATTTTCTATTCGCCACGACAGCACCCACTAGAGAGAATTGCAGAGACTATAGACTGGGTGGGTTTACTGAGTCAAGGACCGATACACCAAAAGTTAGATCAGAAGCAGAGGATAGATCTAATCTATAATGCTTATAGAAGGTATTTGGTGAAGACCAAGTTGCAGCCTTACATATAAGGTCTATTGGCACATTCGCCCTTTCTGCCCAGGAAGTTGACAAGGCTCTTGTAGAGTGCGCTCCCACATGCATTGGAGGATCTTTCCCTCCAGCTTTATACGCCAAGATTATGGCCTCTCTGATCCAGCGAGATAATGTGTTCTTTGTGATTCCGGCACCCTTGGTTTTACCCTGGAAAGACACAAAGAGAGCCCTACTCTTCCTCCAGTCCCTAGTTCTCTCTAAATAGGCTAGGACAGACCTTTTTACATCTAGGGTGTGAAGTCTTTCTTCTTCTGGAGTTGAGTGGTTCTCATAAAAGGTGGGTAACAAGATCTCCTGGGATCTATGAAAGGTAGAAGCCACCTTAGGGAGATAACAAGGATCTGTTTTTAAAAGTATCCTATCTGATGTTACCGTTAAAAAGGGAGGATCTATAGATAATGCATGTAGATCGCTCACTCTTCTGGCAGAGACTAATGCCACTAGCAAAACAGTCTTCAAAGAAATGTTCTTTAGTGAGGCTGTATGGAGAGGCTCAAAAGGTGGTTGTGTTAATGCATTCAAAACTATCAAAAGATCCCACTGAGGAACCCGAGGAATGTTAATTGGTTTTGATCTTTCACAAGCGGATATAAACCGGGATATCCATTTATTTCCTGCAATGTCATGATTAAAAAGAGCTCCTAATGCTGAAACCTGCACCTTCAGAGTGCTCACGGAGAGCCCTAATTCCAGCCCTTTTTGTAGAAATTCTAACATTTGAAATATAGGAATCTCAGAGGAAAATTGTGTAGTATGAAATTGAAGGAATTTCCTCCAAATTCTAACATAAATCCTGGTAGTTGAAGGTTTTCTGCTCTTCATAAGAGTATCGATTAACCCATTAGAAAACCCCCTGAGATTTAGTAACCGCCTCTCAAACTCCAGGCAGTTAAGTTCATGCCCTTTGCCTGAGGATGGAGGAATGGACCCTGAGAGAGCAGGTCCTTGGACTGAGGCAGAATCCATGGATCTGACACTGACATCGCCCTCAGCCATGAGAACCATGGCCTCTTGGGCCAAAATGGGGCTATCAACAGAACTTTTGCGCCCTCCTCCCTTATTTTTCTTATTACTATAGGTAATAGATTCCATGGAGGGAAAGCATAGGCCAGATCGAATGTCCATGGCGTCTGGAGGGCATCGAGTATGTCTGGCTTGTCCTCCCTGTTTAGAGAGGCAAACATCTTGACTTGACGGTTGGCTCTTGTGGCAAACAAGTCTATTTGAGGAACACCCCATCGAGCTGTTATTGCCTTGAAAATCTTCCTGCTCAGCATCCATTCCCCTTGATGAAGAGTATGACGGCTCAGGAAATCGGCACGAAAGTTGTCTGTGCCTCTGATGTGTACTGCCGATAGTGATAGTAGATGACCTTCGGCTAATTCCATGATGTCTGATGCCACCTCCCTGAGTTTGTCCGACCTTGTACCTCCCTGATGGTCCAGATACGCCACCGCAGTGGTGTTGTCGGAGAATACTCTTGTATGAGAGCCCCTGAGCTGGGGAAGAAAGTGGAGAAGGGAGTAATATACCGCCCTCAACTCCTTGACATTCGAGGAATTATTAAGATCTGAGCTGGACCAAAGATCCTGAACCCATTGATCCTGAAAATGTGCCCCCCAGCCTTCAGGACTAGCATCTGTGGTCACAACACTAGAAGGAGTGATTACCCATAGAACCCCCTTTGAAAGATTATTCTGATCCAACCACCACCTAAGGGAGTGTAATACTTCCGATGTTAGAAAAACTGTTCTATCCAGACATCCTCTATTCTTAATGTCCTCCTCCAATACAAATTTTTGTAGCTGCCTAGTATGGAACTGTGCCCACTGTACCGCAGGAATGCACGATGTTAGAGAGCCTAGGAATGACATGACCTGTCTTAGTGACATACTACGTCTTTTTATTGCTGAGGACACCTTATCAACTATGGAGAATTTCTTATCCTCAGGCAGTTTACAAATCTGGTCAACGGAATCCAGAAGGAGCCCAAGGAATTTCTGACACGTTACAGGCTGAAGTCTAGATTTTTCCCAATTAACCAGCCAACCCAGGGATTGTAAGGATATGACTACTTCCCGTAATCTCTGCTCACACTGTAGGGGGCTCTTTCCTACAATCAACAGGTCATCTAGATATGGAATGACCAAAGTATCCTTTACCCGTAAAAAGGACATTACTTCTGATAGTAACTTAGTAAAAATCCTTGGGGCCATAGATAACCCGAAGGGCATTGCTCTATATTGTAAATGACGAATTTGCCCCTCTATACAAACTGCTACCCGAAGAAATTGTTGGTGTGAATTATGAATGGGAATATGGTAGTAAGCATCTTTTAGATCCAATACTACCATGTAACAATTTGGAAATAGATTTTTTATAGCTGAACGAATGGATTCCATTTTGAATGTTTTAGGTTTTATAAAGGAATTCAGCTTCCTCAAATTGATTATAGTTCTGAAAGAGCCATCCGGCTTACTAATCAGGAACAAGGGAGAGTAAAAACCTCTCCCTATCTGGGAAGATGGAACCTCTACTAGGACATGTTTGCGTAGGAGGGTTTTAACCTCGGTTTCAAGTGCCTCTTGCTGAGGCTTGGATCTTAAGGTGGTAAGAAGGAAAGAATCCGGAGGAGTTTTAATAAAGTCTAGTGTGAGGCCTGAGGATGTTAATTTAATAGCCCATTGATTAGTTGTTATTTCTTTCCATTGATGACTGAATTGTTTTAGTCTTCCCCCCACCGGAGAAATATCACTGATGGAATTTATCGGTTGGCTTGAAGGGGCGTTTATTAAACAGATTTCCTTTTTGTTTGAAATCCTTATTATTCCACCTGTCTCTGAAGCCTCCCTTTCTTCCGAATGGTGGCTTCCTGAACGCCCTTCTGTAAGACGGAATAAAGGGATTAGGGAATCCTTTCTTCCTCTCGCCCGCCTTAGTGAGAATATCATCAAGGACTGTGCCAAACAGGTACTCACCCTGACAGGGTATGGAACATAATTTGGATCTTGACTGGGCATCCCTCTTCCAGTTTTTTAACCATAAAGCCCGCCGAGCCGTATTAGCGAGATTAGCTGTTCTGGCCGCCAGGCGGAGGGAATCAATTGAGGCATCTGAAATAAAAGCCGCAGCACCTTTAATCAAAGGGATAGATGCCCTTAATTTTTCTCTAGATACGCCACTTTTAATCTTCTGATCCAGCTGATCCAGCCAGACTAGCATTGATCTGCCAGTACATGTGGCTGAAATAGCCGGCTTGAATGCCGTGACACAGGCCTCCCACGATTTTTTAAGGAGTGCGTCTGATTTCCGGTCCATAGGATCTGATAAGGAACCTGCATCCTCCACTGGTAAGGAGAAACGTCGAGATGTAGACGCAACTGCCGCATCGACTTTTGGTATCTTGGCCCAGGTATTCAAATCCTCATCATCAAAGGGGTAGCGCCTCTTACAGGATATTGGGACCAACCCCTTTTGACCTCTACTCCATTCTTTTTTAACGAGATCTTTTATGGCCTGATTTATTGGAAATACGTGGCCTTTCTTCTGAGAAAGACCAGCGAACATAACTTCTTGTGGCGTCTGGGGTTCTTTTGATTCAGACACCCCCATCGTATTTCTCACTGATTTTACTAGGTTGTTTATGCCCTCAGTTGGAAAACAGACGAAGTCCTCTTCCTCTGAGGAATTAGATTGCTGAGAAATATCAGAGTCGACCTCCCCACTCTCCGCTGATGTGTCAGCTCTAGGAGAGGATGTTTTTCTCCTTCGTTTCTCCATATTTACTGAAGAAGTAGAACCACCTCCCAACGACTGAAGTTCTTCCCGAATTATGAGACGTATCTCATTCATTTTAACCGATTCCTTCTGCCGTAAGGTGTTGTCTATACATGCCTGACACAGACTTTTAAGATAGGAGTCAGGCAGGGGTTCGGTACATATGGCACATTGTTTGTGCTTACTCTTCCCCGTCCTCTTTGCCTAGAAAATGATAATTACTTACGGGTAATTTGATTTTCCGGAACCATGACAGCGCCGCACGTGAGATGGCATCCACCCCCAGGAACAGGAAACCTGTAGCAGAGATATAAGAATGGGGCGGCCCCTCTCTCCTCAGTTTGTTTGCAGAGTATGGAAGATGACCGCTTTGTTAGTACACAGTTATGTATCAGATTTACATTTGTATAGCCATTTCGTTAGCTCTTGTGTACACACATGCTTTGTACATATACATTTATCCATATACAATAAGTTTTTTTTTTTTTTTTGTGAATCACACAACCATCACCAAGATAGGGCGGGAATTAATGCGGCGCTGTCATGGTTCCGGAAAATCAAATTACCCGTAAGTAATTATCATTTTTCCCTTCACCATGACAGCGCCGCACGTGAGAGGAAAAAATAGAAGATTCCTAGGGTGGGATGACAGCAGACAACACCTTTCTCCCAAAAGACAAGTCTGATTGACCTAAGTCTAACCTATAGTGTCGGAAGAAGGTAGAGGGTGATGACCATACTGCCGCTTTACAAATCTGTTCTATCGAGGCGTTAGCCCTTTCCGCCCAAGAAGTGGCTATAGCACGCGTGGAGTGAGCCGTAACACCCTGTGGGGGAACTTGACCAGAAAAAGAATACGAAAGTGAAATAGCCGTACGCAACCACCGTGCAATAGTTGCCTTTGAGGCCTTTTTTCCCCTGTTTGTCCCCTGATAGGTGACAAAAAGGGCCGATGACTGACGCCAGGAATTTGTGGCCTCTAAGTATTGAAGGAGGCAGCGTCTGACATCGAGACAATGGAAGGTCTTCTCTCCCTGGGATTTTGGTTGGGAACAAAAAGAGGGCAGAATAATTTCCTGGTCTCTATGAAATTTAGAATTGACCTTCGGAAGAAAGGCAGGGTCGGTTTTAATAACTACTTTGTCATCATGGAAAGTAGTGTAAGGAGGGTTCACCGACATAGCTTGTAACTCACAAGTACGACGGGCAGACGTTAAGGCAACTAGGAGAACCGTTTTTAGAGTCAAGGATTTTATTGATATAGAATCCAGAGGTTCAAAGGGGGAAACGGTAAGAGCCTTTAAAACTAAATTCAAATCCCAGGGAGCTATCTTAGGTATTAATTTTGAGGGTCTGGAAGTAAAGGAGGCTCGAATGAACCTATAGATCCAAGGGTGGTCAGCAAGTTTTTGATCGAACAGTGCACCAAGGGCAGAGACCTGCACCTTTAAGGTGTTAATGAAACAAAAATAGCAATCAGAAAAATAACTCCCAATATTCGGACCACAACCGGGCTGGAATAATGATATTTAGAGAGATTGTGCAATGTGCAAATACCAAAAGACCACTACTTAGTGTATGAATGGCAGACCATTCGGTGTAAGAACAGAACAAAGAACCTCAAGTATGAAGATCAAGACATATCATAAACACCAGTGTGAATATGTACAGGGTGGAGCACGGTAATTTGCTGATTTGGGAATTAAATAAAAAAATTATGATCATTAGAAAAATTTATTTTATATTTTAATTATACTGAACAATAATGGAATTTTTAAATTACATGGTTTTAAATAGTGTATCTGGCAAATGTCGACCTTCGCTATCCACACACTGCTGCATACGTTTTCTGAAGTTTTCATGAACTCTAACAAGCATGTCCACTGGTATTCTGCCAATTTCAGCTTCAATATTGTTCCTTAGGTCTTCCAAGGTGTTGGGACGGTTGATATACACCTTAGACTTCAGGTAACCCCAAAGGAAAAAATCGCATGGGACTAAATCTGGTGAGCGTGCTGGCCAGTTCACTTCTCCCCTCAAAGAGATAAGCCGTCCAGGAAACATTTGCCTCAAACAATTCATGGTAACCCTCGCTGTGTGTGCAGTGGCACCATCCTGTTGGAACCATGTATCCTCTAGTTCCATTGCCTCAAGAGCCGGCTGAAAATAATCCTGTATCATAGACAAGTACCGTTCGGAGTTCACAGTTATGGCACGACCATTATCCTGAAAAAAGTAAGGACCAATGATGCCTACTCGTGATATGGCGCACCACACAGTGACGCGGTCCGAATGCAGAGGTCTCTCGTGAACTTCTCTGGGGTTTGTTTCACTCCAGTAACGCATATTTTGTTTGTTTACACACCCACTGAGGTGAAAATGTGCCTCATCAGAAAAAAACACAATTGCGTCACGGGGTATCGTTGCTAACATGTCTTCACAAGAGGTCCGCCGTGTCAAATAGTCCCATGCTGACAAATGTTGGACCACGCACATTTTATACGGGTGAAAATTCAGTTCATCATGAAGAATACAAATCTCCCATCAGCCACTGTAAGCCACACCCACTCTCCCCTCTCTTCGACCGACAGTGCCGCCACAGCATGCAGTGCAAAAAAGCAAATTACCGCGCTCCACCCTGTACAAGCATCCCAATTAAAATAGTAAAAACAGGGAAAGGTACGGTAAAATAAAATGCCTTTATTACATATAATATATATAAATATACAGGGCAACAATAGGCAATCACAAAAGTGTGCCTGTAACTGGAGGACCAAAAAATATATATATAAAAATATACAGCAGCAAAAAATAGCAACAATTACTGAAAATGGACACAGAGAGGACTGGGTAAAAAAATGCTAAAGAATATTATTGGAGAAATAAAGAACAATGTATATATCCTGAGTGTATAGATGGCGATATAGGTATGAAAATGATATATATATATGTATAAGACAAATGGCCATAAATGATAGAAAAAAATAAAATAAAAAGGCACTCAGCAAGCCAAGTGAGGGCTACTAAAAAACATATAAAAAGTGTAATAAAAACCATGTACGAATATAATAACCGCTAATAATATGAAAATGTGCACATTGGCAATAAAGTGCAAAATAGAGATGTAAGAGACAATAGTCCAAACCAGTGTGAACAAGGGTAGAGGCAGACCTCTAAATAATAAACTAGAGGATACACATAGCGTGCAAAAAATAGTGAGAGATGAGCCCAGAGTCACAAAAGCTGCCAGGTGCAGAGAAAAAAATGCGGCCGAAAATATATATATATAATTACCTCTGCCAACTACGTGTCCGGTCCTCCAGGTACAGCGCACCCCGACGCGCGTTTCGGACTGTGTCCTTCGTCAGGGGGTGGTGTACAGGAGGAACCGGGGGTCTATATATATGTGGAGGACATACCGCCGAATGAGCGAGGCAGACGCTAAAGCGGCGCATGCGTCACCCGAAAGGGCCGGAAGTGCGCGAAACCCGCGCCACGCGACCCGGCAAATTGTTGCCATGGCAGCAGGACGCAGGACGCGCAACCACCAGGACCCGAGCGGCGCATGCGCACAGCGACGACCACACATCATCCGAGGAGACCATGTATTAACTGCCGATGAGGGAGCAGGAGCACGACAACGCATGCGCTATCAGGGACCCACGGATGCGCGATACCCGAGGCCCGGAACCGGCAGCACAGGGCCACCAAAGTTACAGGGATCCGGGGACGCACAGACAATGGGACACAGACAGCGCATGCGTACAGCAGCGGCCCACAATCATGGGCAGAAAAGGGAAAATACTGTAAGTCTCACACACAGATAGTGCTTGGTGCTATGAAAAAATGAATAAAACTGTCGAATGGAACGGGGAGTATAAAGAATATACTTAAAAAAATAATAATAAAATATATATATAGAAAAAAACTATGAGAAGAAATGAAATGAAAATGTATGGTATGTAAAAGGACCATATAATGATGCCTGAAACGGAATCTGCGCTTCCCGCCATCCAAGAGAGCCTTCAGATACTCTCCCGACAATTATAGGAACAACCTGAAGGTAATCAACTTGAGCTCACATGATATTTCACCCATCGAAAACGATCTATTGTGTAAGGGCCTTATGTTCTGTCCAACAGCACATTTTAATCATTTTCTGGCTATTAAGGACTTACACCTTTTTGCCCGTAAACTCATTTTTAAACGACACTTCCATGATGCATCTCTCCTCAAATTGTTTCCAACAGAGACAGAACAAGAAACGCTAGCTATCCTCGAGGAATTGCAACGCGAACATGATACCCCCTCAGGAGGTAAGATACCCCTATCTATTAAACCCAAATCCAAAAAATTTCCTCCCCTATCATCTTGTCCAACGGTTGAGGTATTTGTTAGGACGGTCAGCAAAGATTTTGAGAACATTCCTCGGTATCCGGAAATCACTAACCTTACTAGGGATGAGGACCTTGCCCTAAAAAAACTACAGGGACTCCAGGATGTGGTTTACAAACCAGCGGATAAGGGTGGGAATGTTGTCATCTGGCCCAAGTTACAATATGAAACTGAGGCCTTTCGTCAACTACATGATGCTGCCTGTTACAAAAAACTGACATTTAATCCTCTAACTAAATTTCAAACCGAATTGTTGCACATCCTTAAGAAGGCCAGGGATGATGGTTCAATCACTAATGAAGTATTTAACATTTTACAGGTATGCGAGCCTTCCATTCCCACCCTTTACTTGCTGCCCAAAGTCCATAAAAATAGGACAACCCCTCCTGGTAGACCGATCATTTCTGGTTGCGGCAATTACCTTGAGAATATTAATAAATTCGTGGAATCTGAGTTACAGCCATTGGTGGAAACACTTCCTTCGTTTATTAAGGACACAAATGATTTCTTAAAGAAAATTGATGGCTTGTATATTGGTGCAGATACTCTACTTGTCACTTGTGACGTAGAGTCTCTGTACACCAATATCCGCCATGAAGATGGTTTACGGGCTGCCCAATTCTTTTTACAGTCTTCCATGATGTCTACCTACACCAGTTCTTTGGTGGAACAATTACTGGCCTTCACGCTAACACATAACTTTTTTCTTTTCAAGGGGTCCCTTTACCTGCAGCTCCAGGGAACAGCAATGGGGGCTTCTTTTGCACCTTCATATGCTAATCTTTTCCTGGGGCTGTGGGAGAGGGACCTCTTCCTGTCAGATCGGTCGTCGTCAATGGACCGCGTCCTGTTTTGGACGCGGTACATTGACGACATTTTTCTGATCTGGCAGGGGTCCGTAGAATCCCTTAGCGAGTTTATGATTTACTTGAACCAAAATCAGTACAATATACGGCTGACACATCAATCTAATATGGACCAAATTGACTTTCTGGATGTCAGGATATATAGGGGCACTGATAATTGCCTCCAAACGGACTTACATCGCAAGACGACATCCGTGAATTCTTTTCTACATGCTTCCTCCTCTCATTCACCAGCGATGATACGTTCCATTCCTATAGGCCAATTTCTGAGACTTCGCAGGGTATGCTCAACGAATGATGACTTTGAGAAACAGGCTGCTGACCTCAGATTGAGGTTTTTGGACAGAGGTTACAGCCATCGCTCAATCAAAAGGGCATATAATCGCGCTAAAAATACTACCAGACATGAGGCTTTGTACTCTGCTAGGCCTACTACCTCAAATAAATTGGTCCGCTATGTTACACAATATAACGGACAGACCGAATTAATGATGAAATATCTGGAGAAATCATGGCCTATCCTGCAAGCTGATCCCATTATATCACAGTATATTGGATCCAAACCTAATATGACCTTTAAAAGAGCCACCAATCTGGGTGATAAACTCGTAAAAAGTCATTATGTTCACGAATCCCACACTTTTTTATCTGATTTTAAACCCTCTGTAGGATGCCGTCCATGCGGCAAATGTGTAGCATGCCCTAACATAGTCAGGGCTAATAATTTCACAAGCTCTGATGGCCACAATACTTTCAAAATTATGTCATCGATTACCTGTACTACGAAGGCAGTGATATACTATGCTACTTGCCCCTGCTCTCTTATTTATATCGGCCTAACTACTCGCCAACTCAAGGTTCGAGTTCGTGAACATGTCCTAGGTATCATCGCTGCTAAGGGAGTTGAAGACCTATCCACACTTAAAACGCTTCCAAAACACTTCAGAATTCACCACCAATCTGATGCATCGTTACTACGGATCAAGGGTATTGATGTTATCAAACCCACATTGAGAGGAGGTAAGGTAAGTACACCATTGGCGAGACTTGAATCCAAATGGATTTGGACCCTTAAAACAGTTCATCCATTGGGCCTCAATGAGAATTTTAATTTTGCATCCTTTTTGTGAACCTTTTTATCCCTTTTATCCTTTTTTATTTGAACCGGTTATGTCTTTTTAGCTTTTTAGGCAGTACGCTCTATTATGCGCACAAATATATGCATGTGGTCATGAATATACATTCATATAAATTTAGTAATCTTTTTTCTTTTTGTATTTTTTAATGGTATATACATTTTTTGGCTCACAAGCATATATTTTCTATATTTTATATTTATCTATATATATTTATGTATGGTTTTATTTGTTTACATAGTATTGATATTTTGGTTGCTATGGTTACAACTATTATTAATTATTTTATTTTTATTTTTATCTTCATATAGTGTGTCTAACTTATCGTATGGCATCCGTTCGATTATTATTTTATCCGCCATCATGATGCTCATCCTGGACCCTCTGGTGCATCCACGCCAAGATGTTTATCGGACCATTTGATGATCTTCTTCTTATATGACTTGTTTGGCGTCAAAGTTTTCGTTGTTATTGGACTATATTGCATATATTTTTCTATTTCTCTGTTTATTAGTATCATCCTCTTCCATGGTTGTTGACAGATACAGTCACCCACATTGATGACAATTGCTCTCCTTTTATAATATGCATATACATACTTTCGGTATATGCCTCTAATACTCATTAGTGCAATGTTAATTTGCTTATTTGTATTTATTCGGTACATCTGTATGCATATTACATTTTTAGGCATCATTATATGGTCCTTTTACATACCATACATTTTCATTTCATTTCTTCTCATAGTTTTTTTCTATATATATATTTTATTATTATTTTTTTAAGTATATTCTTTATACTCCCCGTTCCATTCGACAGTTTTATTCATTTTTTCATAGCACCAAGCACTATCTGTGTGTGAGACTTACAGTATTTTCCCTTTTCTGCCCATGATTGTGGGCCGCTGCTGTACGCATGCGCTGTCTGTGTCCCATTGTCTGTGCGTCCCCGGATCCCTGTAACTTTGGTGGCCCTGTGCTGCCGGTTCCGGGCCTCGGGTATCGCGCATCCGTGGGTCCCTGATAGCGCATGCGTCGTCGTGCTCCTGCTCCCTCATCGGCAGTTAATACATGGTCTCCTCGGATGATGTGTGGTCGTCGCTGTGCGCATGCGCCGCTCGGGTCCTGGTGGTTGCGCGTCCTGCGTCCTGCTGCCATGGCAACAATTTGCCGGGTCGCGTGGCGCGGGTTTCGCGCACTTCCGGCCCTTTCGGGTGACGCATGCGCCGCTTTAGCGTCTGCCTCGCTCATTCGGCGGTATGTCCTCCACATATATATAGACCCCCGGTTCCTCCTGTACACCACCCCCTGACGAAGGACACAGTCCGAAACGCGCGTCGGGGTGCGCTGTACCTGGAGGACCGGACACGTAGTTGGCAGAGGTAATTATATATATATATATTCTCGGCCGCATTTTTTTCTCTGCACCTGGCAGCTTTTGTGACTCTGGGCTCATCTCTCACTATTTTTTGCACGCTATGTGTATCCTCTAGTTTATTATTTAGAGGTCTGCCTCTACCCTTGTTCACACTGGTTTGGACTATTGTCTCTTACACCTCTATTTTGCACTTTATTGCCAATGTGCACATATTCATATTATTAGCGGTTATTATATTCGTACATGGTTTTTATTACACTTTTTATATGTTTTTAGTAGCCCTCACTTGGCTTGCTGAGTGCCTTTTTATTTTATTCTATCATTTATGGCCATTTGTCTTATACATATATATATATCATTTTCATACCTATATCGCCATCTATACACTCAGGATATATACATTGTTCTTTATTTCTCCAATAATATTCTTTAGCATTTTTTTACCCAGTCCTCTCTGTGTCCATTTTCAGTAATTGTTGCTATTTTTTGCTGCTGTATATTTTTATATATATATTTTTTGGTCCTCCAGTTACAGGCACACTTTTGTGATTGCCTATTGTTGCCCTGTATATTTATATATATTATATGTAATAAAGGCATTTTATTTTACCGTACCTTTCCCTGTTTTTACTATTTTAATTGGGATGCTTATACATATTCACACTGGTGTTTATGATATGTCTTGATCTTCATACTTGAGGTTCTTTGTTCTACCTTTAAGGTGTTAGTAGACAGACCTTTTTCCAACCCTTTTTGGAGAAATTCAAGAATTTCTTTTACTGGGACCTGTTGACCAGAGTCAGACAACTGTCGTCCCGCAAAATCTAGGAATTTTTGCCAGATTTTTTGTTATTTGTCTGAGGTGACCTTTTTCCTGCTAGCAAGCAATGTGGTCACCAAAGGGCTTGAGAATCCTTTTGCTAACAGAAGTCCCCTTTCAAGTTCCAGGCGGTGAGATGCAATCTGTGAACTTGGGGATGTTGAACTGGCCCTTGGTATAGGAGATCCGGAGCATCCGGAAAGATCCACGGGTCCGAGATAGACATGCGCCTGAGCCACGTGAACCACGCTCTCTTCGGCCAAAAGGGAGCTATGAGGATCACTCGTGCTTTGTCCTCCCGAATTTTCCTGAGGACTGCCGGGATTAATGGTATTGGGGGGAATGCGTATGCTAGATGGAAGTTCCACCGATACAGGAACGCGTCTACCCCCTCCGGGTGCTCTCTTGGGTTCAGAGAATAGAACCTCTTCACCTTCCGATTTTGTTTTGTGGCGAACAGGTCTACGTCTGGAACGCCCCAGCTGGCACATATTTTCCCAAATACTTGCTGGTTCAGGGACCACTCCCCCTGATGTAACGTGTGACGGCTTAAGTAGTCGGCTACTTGATTCTCTGATCCTTTCAAGTATGTTCCGGTTAGCGAAAGAAGGTTGTTTTCGGCCCATATAAAAAGTTCTTTGGCCTCTGCCATAAGGGATGTTGATCTTGTGCCCCCTTGGCGGTTTATATAAGCTATTGTTGTGTTGTTGTCGGATAACACTACCACGTGTCTTCCCAGAATTCTTTCCCCTATATGAAGAAGTGCTAGTCTCACCGCAGACAATTCTTTTAGATTGGAGGACGCTGTTGTCATTGGGCTTCCCCATTGACCCTGTAGGACCTGATCTCCCAAATGTGCCCCCCAACCCCACGGACTCGCATCGGTAGTAATGACTACTGGATCTCGTACTGACCATGGCACTGCGTTGGTTAGATTTTCTGTTTTCAGCCACCACTCTAGTGAGTTTTGAACTTCTGGTGACAGAAGAATCTTCCGATTCAGATTGTATGGATTTTTTTCTTGTTCGGCTAGTATCTGCCATTGTAACTCCCGTGTGTGGCTTTGTGCCCATCGCGTTGCTGGAATCGTTGCCGTTAGGACATTGCGTTTCTCAGAGAGATAGTCTGTTGTAATTGGAATGACTCTACCCTCTGTTGGATAGATTGAACTTTCCTCTGTGGGAGGACACACTCCTGCTTGACTGAATCTAACACAATTCCGAGGAATTCTTGGGTTTGAGTTGGGACAAGCCTTGATTTTTTCAGGTTTATCATCCATCCTAAATTGGTCAGTACCTCCAGCACCCTTGCGGCCGCACTTTTGCAACTTTCTTTGTTTTTTGCTATTATCAAAAAATCGTCCAAATAGGGTACCAACATTATGTCTTCTTTCCTGACGAAAGATGCTACTTCGGAAATAATTTTTGTGAATATACGGGGCGCAATGGCTACCCCAAAAGGAAGACATTGATATTGTAGATGGACGGGGGTTTTTCCCAGATTTACCACCAATCTTAGGTATTGTTGGTGTTGGACGGCGATTGGCACATGGTAGTAAGCGTCTGTAAGATCGATCACCACCATGTAACAGTTTGGGTCGAGTACTTTTACTGCGGTCTTTAAAGTCTCCATCTTGAACTTGTCTATTTGAATGTAATGGTTTAGGGCTTTTAGGTTAAATATTACCCTCAGCGAGCCGTCTGGTTTTGGTGTTAGAAATAAAGTGCTGTAGAACCCTTTCCCTATCTCTTGATGGGGTACTTCTACTAACACTTCTTTTTGCATGAGGAGATAAATTTCTCTTTCTAATATGGCCTGATTTTTTCCCCCCACCTGGGTCATTTTTACACGATTTGGTGGGAGGTTGGAGAATTTGAACTTTAGACCTTCTGACAACAAATTTGTTATCCAATGAGAAGCCGGCAGTGCTGCCCAGTGATGGACAAACCGCCGGAGTCTTCCCCCCACCGGAATGCTGGCGTCACTGATTTTTGGGATCAGGCTTGGGGGGAGGTTTGTTGAAAAGGAATCCCCTTTCCTTTCGCTCTCTCCAGGGTCTGCCTCGACTAGACCTGTCATCTGATCGGCCGCGGGTCCCTCTATATCCACCACGAAAGGACGAACGAGAGGTATCCCATCGGCGCCTGGGAAAGGAAGGGGGTGGAAACCGCTTCTTTTTGTCCGACGCTTTCTCAAGGATCTCGTCTAGAGATTTGCCAAAAAGGTATTGCCCTTCACAGGGTACTCCGCAGAGTTTGACCTTTGATTGGAAGTCAGCCGTCCAATTTTTCAGCCATAATGTTCTCCTTCCTGAATTAGATAAGGCACACACGCGTGCGGCACTTCTAACTGAATCTATCGAGGCGTCTGCTAGGAATCTTGCGGCGCCTTGCAGAGAGGGCAATGCTTCCAGAAGCCTCTCTCTTGGGCATTTGTTTTTGATTTGGTCACTTAACTCCTCTAACCACTTGACCATAGCACGTGCCGTGCAAGTGGCAGCAACCCCGGGTTTAAATGACCATGTCGCTGCTTCCCAAGCCGACTTTAGAAAAGCATCTGCTTTTTTGTCGAGGGGGTCCCTTAGGGCTCCCATGTCTTCAAATGGTAACGCAACCCCCTTAGAAGTGCTGGCGATGGCTGCATCTAACTTAGGCGCCTTATCCCACTTCTCACAGACCTCCTCATCAAAGGGGTATTTGCGTTTTAATGCCTGAGGGACAGACATCTTTTTATTAGGCTTTTTCCACTCACGTTTTATTAATTTAATTATGTTATCATGGAAGGGGAAAAACTTTCGCTTCTTCTCCTCCAAGTTGCTAAACATGGTGTCTTGGATTGTCCGTGGTTCTCTAGGGGTCTCTACTCCCATAGTCGTTCTGACAAGTTTGAGCAGCTTTCCAATGTCCTCCGACTGAAAGCATGGGCGGCCATACTCCTCATCTGAGGAGTCTAAATCTGAGGCATCAGAGGGGGTTAAGGCTCCCGGCTCATCCCCTGAATCTACATCCGACCCTTGTTCACTTGTTGGGGGAGGGGGGGTCTCCTTTGTGTGATGTCTCAACTGTTCTTTAACTGTAGATTTAACTTCCTCCCGTATGATTGTTTTAATGTTTTGTAATAGGGAAGAAGATTCCTCCGCAACTGTTCTGTCAATACAGGGCTGGCAGATCTTTTTGTTGTATAGCCTAGGGAGTTTTTCTTTACATAGTGGACAGACCCTATTCTTTTGCTTGGAGGTGGCTTTCCCTTCCCCTGCAGCTTGAGTGTCTTCCGACATTTTAGGCGCAGGCATCAGCAGCTCCGGATCTACCGCTGGTTCGGTCATCTCCGTCTGAAGAGCAGGACCAGCGACTCCTCTTTGCTGCCGTATTTTATAGAGGAGCGGTGTGCGCGCCACTGGATCAGCTTCCGCCCGGAAGTGTCCAGCACACCGGCTCCCTCGGCGTGTGACGTCACTTCCTGCGACCGGAAGTCGTCATCCCTCACTTCGGCGCCAGCGTCAGTGAGGGACACGCCCCCGCAACCCCGGACCGGCCTCTTGCACAGAGCGGTCGCCGGGGAGTCCAGCGAGGAAAGGGATGGCGCGGACCCAGCAGCCCGACACCGGACAGCACCGCACGCGATGCCGCCGAGTATGGCTGGCTTCCCCGCGGACCTCGGCCTCCGGACCGGACTCATCAGAGGGGGTATCCCTCCGGAGGTAGGAGCTCTGCGACAGGCGTCCACCTGCAGGAACAGGAAACCAAACTGAGGAGAGAGGGGCCGCCCCATTCTTATATCTCTGCTACAGGTTTCCTGTTCCTGGGGGCGGATGCCATCTCACGTGCGGCGCTGTCATGGTGAAGGGAAAATAATATAAGCAAAGGAATCAATATAAGCTTCAGTGAAGCTATATACGCACTCACCCAGCGTAATATTTATACCGGCTGCGGAGATGCCTTAGCTTGGGGTGTGGAACGGGAGGATTTTCTTCCTGATTTATCAGTGGAGTCACTTATTTTAGAGTGTCCACTATTCCTTTTCCTGGCTTCACCACTAGGGACTAATGGCTCTTCCATAGGGTGCACCCTGACCTCCTCTTGGGACGACATAATGGCACACTGACTGCCTTAACTGACTACACTTTATAGTGTAGTAATGTACACACCCCTTGCTTTGTCTCCACTTTTTTTTTTTTTTTTTTACTTACAGATCCGGCGTTTAGAGTAATGGCACCGCATGGGGGAATCCAATATGGCAGTTCCCCCGGAAATGACCTCCAACACCGTGCCCCGGAAGTTCCTCTCCATTTCCGGGACGCCGACGCTACTGCGCATGCGCCCGCGTCCTGTATGCCGGGAGACGCCGCTGCCTGCTGCATCCCACCATGTCACCTCTTACCTTGGAGGGACAGGAGGTCCTCGTATCGTGTAACCGTCTCACCGCTGCTCAGACGCACACCGGAGGACGTCGCACCAGGTACCCGCACTGTCGGCGTCTCCACAACGGTGTCCCAGCAGGGAGACCGTTGGATAACTTCAGGCTGCCTGTCAGCCGCACCAGATGAGGGGGGAGCCCGCAGGATCATTCCCCCGACTCTGTCTACCTGCTCTGGAACCCCTGCCGCTCAGCAGAGTCGACAGGCGGTAGTCCAGGCAGGTCTTCCTCTTCCTATCCATAGAGTCTTCTCTGTGGGTCTCCATCTAGGAACAGGAAACCAACTGAGGAGCGAGGGGGGGCCGCCCCTTTTATCTCTCTGTAGGTTTCCTGTTCCTAGGGGCGGATCCCCTCTCTCTAGTGGGTGCTGTCGTGGCGAATAGAAAAAAAAAAGATATTGTTCCAATAAATACATTCCTTTATCTAAATAAAAAAAACAAAAGAACACATATTCAGTATCGCCGCGTCCATAATGACCCAACCTATAAAACTGTCCCACTAGTTAACCCCTTCAGTGAACACCGTAAAGAAAACAAAAAAAGAGGCAAAAAACAACGCTTTATTATCAAACCGCTGAACAAAAAGTGGAATAACACACGATCAAAAAGACGGATATAAATAACCATGGTACTGCTGAAAACGTCATCTTGTGCCGCAAAAATGAGCAACCATACAGCATCATCAGCGAAAAAATAAAAAAGTTATAGTCCTCAGAATAAAGCGATGCAAAAAGAATTATTTTTTCTATAAAGTAGTTTTTAGAGTATAAAAGCGCCAAAACATAAAAAAATGATATAAATGAGGTATCGCTGTAATCGTACTGACCCGAAGAATAAAACTGCTTTATCAATTTTACCAAATGTGGAATGGTATAGACGCCCCTCCCCCCCAAAAGAAATTAATGAATAGCTGGTGTTTGGTCATTCTGCCTCACAAAAATCAGAATACAAAGCAATCAAAAAATGTCACGTGCCCGAAAATGTTACAATTAAAAACGTCAACTCGTCCCGCAAAAAACAAGACCTCTCATGACTCTGTGGAACAAAATATGGAAAAATTATAGCTCTCAAAATGTGGTAACGGAAAAAAGATTTTTTGCAATAAAAAGCGTCTTTTAGTGTGTGACGGCTGCCAATCATAAAAATCCGCTAAATAACCCGCTATAAAAGTAAATCAAACCCCCCTTCATCACCCCCTTAGTTAGGGAAAAATTAAAAAAATGTATTTCCATTTTCCCATTAGGGTTAGGGCTAGGGTTAGGGCTAGGGTTAGGGCTATGGTAAGGGCTAGGGTAAGGGCTAGGGTAAGGGTTAGGGTTGGGGCTACAGTTAGGGTTGGGGCTAAAGTTAGGGTTAGGGTTTAGATTACATTTACAGTTGGGAATAGGGTTGGGATTAGGGTTAGGGGTGTGTCAGGGTTACCGTTGGAATTAGGGTTAGGGGTGTGTTTGGATTAGGGTTTCAGTTATAATTGGGGGGTTTCCACTGTTTAGGCACATCAGGGGCTCTCCAAACGCGACATGGCGTCCGATCTCAATTACAGCCAATTCTACGTTGAAAAAGCAAAACAGTGCTCCTTCCCTTCCGAGCCCTCCCGTGCGCTCAAACGGGTTTTCCCCAACATATGAGGTATCAGCGTACTCAGGACAAATTGGACAACAACTGTTGTGGTTCAATTTCAACTGTTACCCTTGGAAAAATACAAAACTGGGGGCTAACAAATAATTTTTGTGGAAAAAAAAGGTTTTTTTGTATTTTTACGGCTCTGTGTTATAAACTGTAGTGAAACACTTGGAGGTTCAAAGTTCTCACAACACATCTAGATGAGTTCCTTGGGGGGGTCTAGTTTCCAATATGGGGTCACTTGTGGGGGGTTTCTACTGTTTAGTTATATCAGGGGCTCTGCAAATGCAACATGACGCCTGCAGACCAATCCATCTAAATCTGCATTCCAAATGGCGCTCCTTCCCTTCCAAGCTCTGCCATGCGCCCAAACTGTGGTTCCCCCACATACTGGGTATCAGCGTACTCAGCACAAATTGGACAACAACTTTTGGGGTCCAATTTCTCCTGTTATCCTTGGGAAAATACAAAACTGGGGGCTAAAAAAGAATTTTTGTGGGAAAAAAAAGAATTTTTATTTTCACGGCTCTGCGTTATAAACTGTAGTGAAACAATTGGGGGTTCAAAGCGCTCACAACACATCTAGATGAGTTCCTTAGGGGGTCTACTTTCCAAAATGGTGTCACTTGTGGGGGGTTTCAATGTTTAGGCACATCAGTGGCTCTCCAAACGCAACATGGCATCCCATCTCAATTCCAGTAAATTTTGCATTGAAAAGTCAAATGGCGCTCCTTCCCTTCCGAGCTCTGCCAAGCACCCAAACAGTGGTTTACCCCCACATATGGGGTACCAGCGTACTCAGGACAAATTGTGCAACAACTTTTGGGGTCCAAAATCTTCTCTTACCCTTTCTTCTCTTACCCTTGGGGGCGAAAAGATCATTTTTGTGAAAAAATATGATTTTTTACTTTTACGGCTCTGCATTAGAAACTTCTGTGAAGCACTTGGTGGGTCAAAGTGCTCACCACACATCTAGATAACTTTCTTAGGGGGTCTACTTTCCAAAATGGTGTCACTTGTGGGGGGTTTCAATGTTTAGGCACATCAGGGGCTCTCCAAACGCAACATGGCTTCCCATCTCAATTCCAGTCAATTTTGCATTGAAAAGTCAAATGGCGCTCCTTCGCTTCCGAGCTCTGCCATGCGCCCAAACAGTGGTTTACCCCCACTTATGGGGTATCGGCATACTCAGGACAAATTGTACAACAACTTTTGGGGTCCATTTTCTCATGTTACCCTTGGTAAAATAAAACAAATTGGAGCTGAAATAAATTTTTTGTGAAAAAAAGTTAAATGTTCATTTTTATTTAAACATTCCAAAAATTCCTGTGAAACACCTGAAGGGTTAATAAACTTCTTGAATGTGGTTTTGAGCACCTTGAGGGGTGCAGATTTTAGAATGGTGTCACACTTGGTTATTTTCTATCATATAGACCCCTCAAAATGACTTCAAATGAGATGTGGTCCCTAGAAAAAAAAATGGTGTTGTAAAAATGAGAAATTGCTGGTCAACTTTTAACCCTTATAACTCCCTAACCAAAAAAAATGTTGCTTCCAAAATTGTGCTGATGTAAAGTAGACATGTGGGAAATGTTACTTGTTAAGTATTTTGTGTGACATATATCTGTGATTTAATTGCATAAAAATTCAAAGTTGGAAAATTGGAAAAAGTTGGAAATTTTCAAAATTTTCGCCAAATTTCCGTTTTTTACACAAATAAAAGCAGGTAATATCAAAGAAATATTACCACCATCATGAAGTACAATATGTCACGAGAAAACAATGTCAGAATCACTGGGATCCGTTGAAGCGTTCCAGAGTACCTCATAAAGGGACAGTGGTCAGAACCGTAAAAATTGGCCTGGTCATTAACGTGCAAACCACCCTTGGGGGTAAAGGGGTTAAGTTAATATAAGACGCACCAACTTTTTTATTTTATTTTTTAAAACATTTTCCTTCTTCCTTTTTTGCACCACAAAATTTTTGGTGTGTCTTCTGGTCCAGTGTGTCTTATAATCCGCAACATATAGTATATCACAATGCAGGTCTCCTCAGAGTGGGAAGAGAGGGGGTGCATACAGCATATACATCAGAAAGGAGATGCCGAGACTGATCTATATACATCACATAGGAGATGCAGGGGGCATGTATACATCACAGCAGAGGTGTAGATAAAGGTTCAGATCAGGTGGGGGGTGGGTGGGTAACAAAACATCTGAGAGGGCCCCTAACCAGTAACCCTAATTGCAACAATAGTGGAGCACTGATATTACCGACATATGGTTACATATAGTGGTAGATACCAGTTCTGCAGAACATACAGTGGTATGTAAACATTTTTGGGCACCCCTGATCAAAATTACTGTTACAGTGAACAGATAAGCAAGTTGAAGATGAAATGATACCTAAAAGGGCTAAAGTTAAAGATAACTCATTTCCTTTGTATTTTAGACACAAAAAAAATCTATTGTAATTTTTTTTCCATTTTATAAAATAAAAAAGGGAAAATGGGCCGATGTACAAGTTTGGGCACCCTTGGAGATTTCTGTGCTCAGATAACGTCTGAAACCTTGGTCAAAGTTAATTAGCCTGTAGGGTTGTGGCTTGTTCACCATCATCGTTAGGAAAGGCCAAGTGGCCACAAAATTCCCAGCATTATAAAAACCCAGCCTCCTCTAACCTTGTGCCAAAAACAGCAGCCATGGGATCTTCTAAGAAGCTGCCTAGCACTGTAAAAATGATGGAGGCCCCCAAAGCTGGAGAAGGCTATAAGAAAATAGCAAAGCGTATTCAAGTTGCCCTTTCCTCAGTTTGAAATGTAATTAAGAAATGGCAGTTAATAGGAACAGTGGAGGTCAAGATAAGGGCTGAAAGACCAATCAAAATTTCAGTGACAGCTGTGTTGTGAATTCTGTGGCAGAGCTCCCTCCTGTGGTCACAAGTGGTACTTCGGCTGATTCTCTCTGGGAGCTTCCGCTTGTGGAGGAAAGTGGTACTGCGGCTTCTGAGTTTCCTCCCTCAGGTGATCTGGTGAGGTCGTTAGGTGCTTCTCTACTTAACTCCACGTAATGCTTTGATCCTGGCTTCCTGTCAATGTTCCAGTGTTGGACTTGTTTTTCCCTGGATCATTCCTGTGGCCTGCTGCTCTGCATAGCTAAGTTCTTCTTTGCTATTTGTTTGCTATTTTTTCTGTCCAGCTTGTCTAATTGTTTTGCTGGAAGCTCTGGGACGCAAAGGGTGTACCTCCGTGCCGTTAGTTCGGTACGGAGGGTCTTTTTGCCCCCTTTGCGTGGTTTTCTTTAGGGTTTTGTGTAGACCGCAAAGTTATCTTTCCTATCCTCGCTCTGTAAAGAAAGTCGGGCCTCACTTTGCTGAATCTATTTCATCCCTACGTTTGTCTTTTCATCTTTACTCACAGTCATTATATGTGGGGGGCTGCCTTTTCCTTTGGGGTATTTCTCTGAGGCAAGGTAGGCTTATTTTCTATCTTCAGGCTAGTTAGTTTCTCAGGCTGTGCCGAGTTGCATAGGCAGAGTTAGGCGCAATCCACGGCTGCCTCTAGTGTTGTTTGGAGAGGATTAGGGATTGCGGTCTGCAGAGTTCCCACGTCTCAGAGCTCGTTCTATGATTTTGGGTTATTGTCAGATCACTGTATGTGCTCTGACCTCCATGTCCATTGTGATACTGAATTGCCTTTCATAACACAGCTGCTTGTAGGATTGCTAGAAAGGCAAATCAGTACCCCCGCTTGACTGCAAAAGACCTTCAGAAAGATTAAGCAGATTCTGGAGTTGTGGTACATTGTTCTACTGTTCAGAGACACCTGCACAAATATGGCCTTCATGGAAGAGTCATCAGAAAAAACCCTCTCCTGCGTCTTCATCAGGGCTGTAGAGTCGATAAACCAAACCACCAACTCCAACTGACTCCTCAATTTCCCTGACTTCCAACTACTATATAACTCATACATACCCTCCGGTCCTGGATCTGAAATGCAGACTTATCTGTTTTGTTGGGACAACCCCTTTAAGTATGGGGTGGATCACATAAGTTTTTGGGTTGTGTTGCAGCCAATGGATGGCACGGGGAACATTTCACGAGTAGAGGGAAGGATAGGTTTAATATTTCAACAAATTCTTAATGCAAATATAACACCATCGGTAAAAAAAAGTGAAGTGAAAAACACATCAAAATCCACAATATACTACCTCAAAAGGTGCTTCCCATTAACACCGAAGACCTAGTAACACTAATGAGTCACATGACAACATGGAATATATACATCACAGGCGAGGTGAGGCTGCGATTGCTGTCGTTGTCGGTGGGACTGGAGCACAGATCGTGCGGACACTCTCAGAGATCTTCATTGCATGCACACTCAGCACTCTGTAGTGAACGCTGCGTGCGCATGCTCTTAATGTAAAGAGCAGTAAAGTGACCATGGTCGTCAAAACACGGCTGCTGACTCAAGCACTGCAATGCCAGGAAATCTACCAGGGAGGCCACAGAAGAGAACATTGCGGGCATCAAATAGCCCGCAGACCACTGGCTCCCCATCCCTGCTATATAGGGGCGATATTGACTTTTATGACTGCTGATTCCATATTGAGTGTGATATGAAGAATCAGCCAATTACTAATTGTAAACCCAAGTATGTACATACGCTGCGCGCCCTGTACACTGGAAACGTACACCGCGCGCCCTGTACAATGGATAAGTACGCCGCGCGCCCTGTACACTGGATACGTACGCGCCGCACCCTGTACACTGGATATGTACACCGCACACTCTGTACACTGGATACGTACGCCGCACACCCTGTACACTGGATACGTATGCCGTGCGCCCTGTACACTGGATACGTACGCCGCGCGCCCTGTACAATGGATAAGTACGCCGCGCGCCCTGTACACTGGATACGTACGCGCCGCACCCTGTACACTGGATATGTACACCGCACACTCTGTACACTGGATACGTACGCCGCACACCCTGTACACTGGATACGTATGCCGTGCGCCCTGTACACTGGATACGTACGCCGCGCGCCCTGTACACTGGATACGTACGCCGCGCGCCCTATACAATACATATGTATGCCACGCGCCCAGTACGTTGGATACGTACGCCGCGCGCCCTGTACAATACATACGTATGCCACGCGCCCTGTACATTGGATACGTACGCTGCACGCCCTGTACACTGGATACGTACGCCACGCGCCCTGTACACTGGATACGTAGGCCGCGCACCCTGTACACTACATACGTTCGCCACGCGCCCTGTACACTGGATACATATGCCGCGCACCCTGTACACTGGATACGTACACCGCATACCCTGTACACTGGATAAGTATGCCGCGCACCCTGTACAATACATACGTACGCCGCGCACCCTGTACACTGGATACGTATGCTGCATGCCCTTTACAATGGATACATACTCCGCGCGCCCTATACAATACATACGTACGCTGCATGCCCTGTACAGTACATACGTACGCTGCATGCCCTGTACAGTACATACGTACGCTGCATGCCCTGTACAGTACATACGTACGCTGCATGCCCTGTACAGTACATACGTACGCTGCATGCCCTGTACAGTACATACGTACGCTGCATGCCCTGTACAGTACATACGTACGCTGCATGCCCTGTACAATACATACGTACGCTGCATGCCCTGTACAATACATACGTACGCTGCATGCCCTGTACAATGGATAAATACTCCGCGCGCCCTGTACAATGGATAAATATTTCGCGCGTCCTGTACAATGGATACATATGCTGCGTGCCCTGTACAATGGATACATATGCTGCGTGCCCTGTACAATGGATACATATGCTGCGTGCCCTGTACAATGGATACATATGCTGCGTGCCCTGTACAATGGATACATATGCTGCGTGCCCTGTACAATGGATACATACGCTGCGTGCCCTGTACAATGGATACATACGCTGCGTGCCCTGTACAATGGATACATACGCTGCGTGCCCTGTACAATGGATACATACGCTGCGTGCCCTGTACAATGGATAAATACTCTGCGCGCCCTGTACAATGGATAAATACTCCGCGCGCCCTGTACAATGGATACATATGCTGCATGCCCTGTACAATGGATAAATACTCCGCGCGCCCTGTACAATGGATACATATGCAGCGTGCCCTGTACAATGGATAAATACTCCGCGCGCCCTGTACAATGGATAAATACTCCGCGCACCCTGTACAATGGATACATATGCTGCATGCCCTGTACAATGGATAAATACTCCGCGCGCCCTGTACAATGGATAAATACTCCGCGCGCCCTGTACAATGGATAAATACTCCGCGCGCCCTGTACAATGGATACATATGCTGCGTGCCCTGTACAATGGATAAATACTCCGCGCGCCCTGTACAATGGATAAATACTCCGTGCGCCCTGTACAATGGATACATATGCTGCGAGCCCTGTACAATGGATAAATACTCCGCGCACCCTGTACAATGGATACATATGCTGCATGCCCTGTACAATTGATAAATACTCCGCGCGCCCTGTACAATGGATAAATACTCTGCGCGCCCTGTACAATGGATAAATACTCTGCGCGCCCTGTACAATGGATAAATACTCTGCGCGCCCTGTACAATGGATAAATACTCTGCGCGCCCTGTACAATGGATACATATGCTGCGTGCCCTGTACAATGGATAAATACTCCGCGCGCCCTGTACAATGGATAAATACTCCGCGCGCCCTGTACAATGGATACATATGCTGCGTGCCCTGTACAATGGATAAATACTCCGCGCGCCCTGTACAATGGATAAATACTCCGTGCGCCCTGTACAATGGATACATATGCTGCGAGCCCTGTACAATGGATAAATACTCTGCGCGCCCTGTACAATGGATAAATACTCTGCGCGCCCTGTACAATGGATAAATACTCCGTGCGCCCTGTACAATGGATACATACGCTGCGTGCCCTGTACAATGGATACATATAGAAAATATACAT
Source organism: Ranitomeya imitator (assembly GCF_032444005.1). NCBI lineage: Eukaryota > Metazoa > Chordata > Amphibia > Anura > Dendrobatidae > Ranitomeya > Ranitomeya imitator. The sequence goes on along the minus strand of NC_091283.1, from coordinate 651,492,726 downwards.
TGCATAGGATGTCAGTATAGCTGTACAATGTAAGCTATATTCTCACACACACAACTATATAAGCTACTAATAAGCACACACTGTACAGAGAGCACACACCGCCTATTACACAGGGACCAAGGTAGAATACAAGGCACACTCACCACCACCCCCAGCAAGAGATGGAAAACTCCAGGGGCTAAAGGACCTTCAACCATGTCATAATCATGTGATCAGTCACATAGTAGGCTGTGCTACAGATGGGGCTAAAGGACCTTCAATTATGTCACGATCACGTGATCAGTCTGCGTTCCACTGGTGCTCAGTGAGACTAGCTTCTTCTACCAATTACAACAGTTAGCTCAGATAATAGAGCGCTCCTCCTGCTGACCAAACCAGAACACACAGCTCAGTACAAGGAGCGCTCCCCCTGGTGACCAAAACAGTTCAGTATCAGTAGGGCTCCACCTGCTGACCAAAACACATAATGCAGCAGCTCACTATAAGGCCGGCCTCACACTTGCGAGTTTTACGGACGTAAGAGCGCAGAAACTACGTCCGTAAAACTCGCATAAAATACGGCACAATTATTCTCTATGCCCCTGCTCCTATCTGCCGTATTTTCCTGATCAGTATTATACAGCTTTCTACGGCCGCAGAAAATCGCAGCATGCTGCGTTTGTCACCGTACCGCGCAAGAAATACGCCAATGAAAGTCTATGGAAGCCCCAAAAATACGGATTACACACGGACAAGCAGTGTGACTTGCGAGGAATACGCAGAGGAGTTAGAGAGAAAAGCCGGCAATTCAGTGCCATGTACAATAAAATCACACTGACAGCTTACAGAAGAATAGGTAGAATAAATGTGTACACATAGAATAGGTATATATATATATATAATGTCAGTGAGACACATATATGTATATATATTAATATTTCATCCAGTGCGATATAGCAGAAAGCCGGTAATTCAATTACCGGCTTTTGCTTTCTCCTTCCTAAACCCGACATGATATGAGACATGGTTTACATACAGTAAACCATCTCATATCACCATTTTTTTTGCATATTCCACACTACTAATGTTAGTAGTGTGTATGTGCAAAATTTGGCCGTTCTAGCTATTAAATTAAAGGGTTAAATGGTGGAAAAAATTGGTGTGGGCTCCCGCGCAATTCTCTCCGCCAGAGTAGTAAAGCCAGTGACTGAGAGCAGATATTAATAGCCTGGAGAGGGTCCATGGTTATTGCCCCCCCCCCCCCCCCCCCCGGCTAAAAACATCTGCCCCCAGCCACCCCAGAAAAGGACATCTGGAAGATGCGCCTATTTTGGCACTTGGCCACTCTCTTCCCATTCCCGTGTAGCGGTGGGATATGGGGTAATGAAGGGTTAATGCCACCTTGCTATTGTAAGGTGACATTAAGCCAAATTAATAATGGAGAGGCGTCAATTATGACACCTATCCATTATTAATCCAATACTAGTAAAGGGTTAAAAAAAACACAAACACATTATTAAAAATTATTTTAATGAAATAAAAACAAAGGTTGTTGTAATAATTTATTCTACGCTCAATCCATCTGAAGACCCTCGCTCTGTGACAAAGAAAAAATAATAAACCAACAATATACATACCTTCCGAAGATCTGTAAGGTCCCACAATGTAAATCCATCTGAAGGGGTTAAAATATTTTACAGCCAGGAGCTCTGCTAATGCAGTGGTGCTCGTGGCTGCAAAACCCCGGGGAATGAAGGTAAAGTAGGTCAATGACCTATATTTACCTTCATTTGCGGTGAGGCGCCCTCTGCTGGTTGTCCTCATATGAACTCGAGCCTGGGAGCTTTCTAGGAAAGTTCCCACGATCTAGGAACAACCAGCAGAGGGCGCCTCACCACAAATGAAGGTAAATATAGGTCATTGACCTACTTTACCTTTTTCCCCCGGGTTTTGCAGCCAGGAGGCTGCATTAACAGAGCTCCTGGCTGTAAAATATTTTAACCCCTTCAGATGGATTTACATCGTGGGACCTTACAGATCTTCGGAAGGTATGTATAGTGTTGGTTTATTTTTTCTTTGTCACAGAGCGAGGGTCTTCAGATGGATTGCGGGTAGAATAATTACAACCTTTGTTTTTATTTCATTCCGCCATTTAACCCTTCAATTTAATAGCTAGAACGGACAAATTTTGCATATACACACTACTAACATTAGTAGTGTGGAATATGCAAAAAAAAAATGGGGATATGAGATGGTTTACTGTATGTAAACCAGGTCTCATGTCGGGTTTAGGAAGGAGATAGCAAAAGCCGGCAATTGAATTACCGGCTTTAAAGCTCTCTCGAGCTGTATGAAATATTAATATATATACGTATATGTGTCTCCCTGACATATATATATATATATATATATATATATATATATATATATATATATATATATAGACAGTAAATGTTTTTTTTTTTACACATGGATCCCTTGTAAATCTGTATGTCGGTTTTGCAAGCCTGCGAGAAAAACATGCTGTACGGATGCCATACGGATTACATACGGAGGATGCCATGCGCAAAAAACGCTGACACACCCTGCCTACGGAGGAGCTACGGACCACTATTTTGGGGACTTTTCAGCGTATTACGGCCGTAATATACGGACCGTATTGTCTTACGCTGAGTGTGACGCCGGCCTTAGTCTGTGTGTGTGGTGCACATATCACAGCACTAATGCAGAAAGGACAAACACAGACACTAGCAATAACAGGTCAGCGACCCCAAGGAGGAATGAGCGGCCTGTGCACTGGAGCTTCCACTCTGAGGGCATGGCAATGCTATAGCGGTCTGTACTGCGTCACCACAGGCCCATACAGCGGTATAATGAGGCACTGGCGTGACAGTCACTGACAGGAATGAGAACAGTATGAGGCGCTGTACTATGTGCAGGAGCCGGGAATGCCCATCACTAGTGCGCAGACTCCGTCCACAGCAGCGTCCCTAGATTTGCTCTACGACGCAAGCACCGCCCCCTCCAGAGTCACGTGGCCTCCAGCTTCCTCTGCCCAGCAAAGGTTCTCCCATCTGGGGATCTCGGGGTTGTTATCCCGCAGGGGGCGCAAGAATTAATACACAACGTTACAGTCGCTAAGCGACCAGGAAGACAAAGGATATGACAGATGGGAAGGGAAATAACAACATCCGAGGGCAAGGTGCTGCCTGCCAATTAGCGGGGAGGAGACACTGATGAGTCTGGAGGTGGGTGATGGAATGTGTCATCTCTTTACATTGCAAGATATCGCGGCTGCTTCTAATAATACAGGAAGAGCAGACGGTGGTGTAGTGTGTGTCTGCTGAGTGTAAGGAGTGTGCACACTGGTGTCCTGTCTGCTGACTGTAATACAGGGGGAGTGTGCACACTGGTGTCCTGTCTGCTGACTGTAATACAGGGGGGGTGTGCACACTGGTGTCCTGTCTGCTGAGTGTAAGGAGTGTGCACACTGGTGTCCTGTCTGCTGAGTGTAAGGAGTGTGCACACTGGTGTCCTGTCTGCTGACTGTAATACAGGGGGAGTGTGCACACTGGTGTCCTGTCTGCTGACTGTAATACAGGGGGAGTGTGCACACTGGTGTCCTGTCTGCTGACTGTAATACAGGGGGAGTGTGCACACTGGTGTCCTGTCTGCTGACTGTAATACAGGGGGAGTGTGCACACTGGTGTCCTGTCTGCTGACTGTAATACAGGGGGAGTGTGCACACTGGTGTCCTGTCTGCTGACTGTAATACAGGGGGAGTGTGCACACTGGTGTCCTGTCTGCTGACTGTAGTACAGGGGAGTGTGCACACTGGTGTCCTGTCTGCTGACTGTAATACAGGGGGAGTGTGCACACTGGTGTCCTGTCTGCTGACTGTAGTACAGGGGAGTGTGCACACTGGTGTCCTGTCTGCTGACTGTAATACAGGGGTGTGTGCACACTGGTGTCCTGTCTGCTGACTGTAATACAGGGGGAGTGTGCACACTGGTGTCCTGTCTGCTGACTGTAGTACAGGGGAGTGTGCACACTGGTGTCCTGTCTGCTGAGTGTAATACAGGGGGAGTGTGCACACTGGTGTCCTGTCTGCTGACTGTAATACAGGGGGAGTGTGCACACTGGTGTCCTGTCTGCTGACTGTAATACAGGGGGGTGTGCACACTGGTGTCCTGTCTGCTGACTGTAATACAGGGGGGTGTGCACACTGGTGTCCTGTCTGCTGACTGTAATACAGGGGGGTGTGCACACTGGTGTCCTGTCTGCTGACTGTAATACAGGGGGGTGTGCACACTGGTGTCCTGTCTGCTGACTGTAGTACAGGGGAGTGTGCACACTGGTGTCCTGTCTGCTGAGTGTAATACAGGGGGAGTGTGCACACTGGTGTCCTGTCTGCTGAGTGTAAGGAGTGTGCACACTGGTGTCCTGTCTGCTGAGTGTAAGGAGTGTGCACACTGGTGTCCTGTCTGCTGAGTGTAAGGAGTGTGCACACTGGTGTCCTGTCTGCTGACTGTAATACAGGGGGAGTGTGCACACTGGTGTCCTGTCTGCTGACTGTAGTACAGGGGAGTGTGCACACTGGTGTCCTGTCTGCTGAGTGTAATACAGGGGGAGTGTGCACACTGGTGTCCTGTCTGCTGACTGTAATACAGGGGGAGTGTGCACACTGGTGTCCTGTCTGCTGACTGTAATACAGGGGGGTGTGCACACTGGTGTCCTGTCTGCTGACTGTAATACAGGGGGGTGTGCACACTGGTGTCCTGTCTGCTGACTGTAGTACAGGGGAGTGTGCACACTGGTGTCCTGTCTGCTGAGTGTAATACAGGGGGAGTGTGCACACTGGTGTCCTGTCTGCTGACTGTAATACAGGGGGAGTGTGCACACTGGTGTCCTGTCTGCTGACTGTAATACAGGGGGAGTGTGCACACTGGTGTCCTGTCTGCTGACTGTAATACAGGGGAGTGTGCACACTGGTGTCCTGTCTGCTGACTGTAATACAGGGGGAGTGTGCACACTGGTGTCCTGTCTGCTGACTGTAATACAGGGGAGTGTGCACACTGGTGTCCTGTCTGCTGACTGTAATACAGGGGGACTGTGCACACTGGTGTCCTGTCTGCTGACTGTAATACAGGGGGGTGTGCACACTGGTGTCCTGTCTGCTGACTGTAATACAGGGGGGTGTGCACACTGGTGTCCTGTCTGCTGACTGTAGTACAGGGGAGTGTGCACACTGGTGTCCTGTCTGCTGAGTGTAATACAGGGGGAGTGTGCACACTGGTGTCCTGTCTGCTGAGTGTAAGGAGTGTGCACACTGGTGTCCTGTCTGCTGAGTGTAAGGAGTGTGCACACTGGTGTCCTGTCTGCTGAGTGTAAGGAGTGTGCACACTGGTGTCCTGTCTGCTGACTGTAATACAGGGGGAGTGTGCACACTGGTGTCCTGTCTGCTGACTGTAGTACAGGGGAGTGTGCACACTGGTGTCCTGTCTGCTGAGTGTAATACAGGGGGAGTGTGCACACTGGTGTCCTGTCTGCTGACTGTAATACAGGGGGAGTGTGCACACTGGTGTCCTGTCTGCTGACTGTAATACAGGGGGGTGTGCACACTGGTGTCCTGTCTGCTGACTGTAATACAGGGGGGTGTGCACACTGGTGTCCTGTCTGCTGACTGTAGTACAGGGGAGTGTGCACACTGGTGTCCTGTCTGCTGAGTGTAATACAGGGGGAGTGTGCACACTGGTGTCCTGTCTGCTGACTGTAATACAGGGGGAGTGTGCACACTGGTGTCCTGTCTGCTGACTGTAATACAGGGGGAGTGTGCACACTGGTGTCCTGTCTGCTGACTGTAATACAGGGGAGTGTGCACACTGGTGTCCTGTCTGCTGACTGTAATACAGGGGGACTGTGCACACTGGTGTCCTGTCTGCTGACTGTAATACAGGGGGAGTGTGCACACTGGTGTCCTGTCTGCTGACTGTAATACAGGGGAGTGTGCACACTGGTGTCCTGTCTGCTGACTGTAATACAGGGGGAGTGTGCACACTGGTGTCCTGTCTGCTGTGTGTAATACAGGGGGAGTGTGCACACTGGTGTCCTGTCTGCTGACTGTAATACAGGGGGACTGTGCACACTGGTGTCCTGTCTGCTGACTGTAATACAGGGGAGTGTGCACACTGGTGTCCTGTCTGCTGACTGTAATACAGGGGAGTGTGCACACTGGTGTCCTGTCTGCTGACTGTAATACAGGGGGAGTGTGCACACTGGTGTCCTGTCTGCTGACTGTAATACAGGGGACTGTGCACACTGGTGTCCTGTCTGCTGACTGTAATACAGGGGACTGTGCACACTGGTGTCCTGTCTGCTGACTGTAATACAGGGGAGTGTGCACACTGGTGTCCTGTCTGCTGAGTGTAATACAGGGGTGTGTGCACACTGGTGTCCTGTCTGCTGACTGTAATACAGGGGGAGTGTGCACACTGGTGTCCTGTCTGCTGACTGTAATACAGGGGGTATGTGCACACTGGTGTCCTGTCTGCTGAGTGTAATACAGGGGTGTGTGCACACTGGTGTCCTGTCTGCTGACTGTAATACAGGGGGAGTGTGCACACTGGTGTCCTGTCTGCTGACTGTAATACAGGGGGGTGTGCACACTGGTGTCCTGTCTGCTGAGTGTAAGGAGTGTGCACACTGGTGTCCTGTCTGCTGACTGTAATACAGGGGGAGTGTGCACACTGGTGTCCTGTCTGCTGAGTGTAATACAGTGGTGTGTGCACACTGGTGTCCTGTCTGCTGAGTGTAATACAGGGGTGTGTGCACACTGGTGTCCTGTCTGCTGACTGTAATACAGGGGGAGTGTGCACACTGGTGTCCTGTCTGCTGACTGTAATACAGGGGGAGTGTGCACACTGGTGTCCTGTCTGCTGACTGTAATACAGGGGGGGGGGTGCACACTGGTGTCCTGTCTGCTGACTGTAATACAGGGGGAGTGTGCACACTGGTGTCCTGTCTGCTGACTGTAATACAGGGGAGTGTGCACACTGGTGTCCTGTCTGCTGAGTGTAAGGAGTGTGCACACTGGTGTCCTGTCTGCTGACTGTAATACAGGGGGAGTGTGCACACTGGTGTCCTGTCTGCTGACTGTAATACAGGGGGAGTGTGCACACTGGTGTCCTGTCTGCTGACTGTAATACAGGGGAGTGTGCACACTGGTGTCCTGTCTGCTGAGTGTAAGGAGTGTGCACACTGGTGTCCTGTCTGCTGACTGTAATACAGGGGGAGTGTGCACACTGGTGTCCTGTCTGCTGAGTGTAATACAGTGGTGTGTGCACACTGGTGTCCTGTCTGCTGAGTGTAATACAGGGGTGTGTGCACACTGGTGTCCTGTCTGCTGACTGTAATACAGGGGGGTGTGCACACTGGTGTCCTGTCTGCTGAGTGTAAGGAGTGTGCACACTGGTGTCCTGTCTGCTGACTGTAATACAGGGGGAGTGTGCACACTGGTGTCCTGTCTGCTGAGTGTAATACAGTGGTGTGTGCACACTGGTGTCCTGTCTGCTGAGTGTAATACAGGGGTGTGTGCACACTGGTGTCCTGTCTGCTGACTGTAATACAGGGGGGTGTGCACACTGGTGTCCTGTCTGCTGAGTGTAAGGAGTGTGCACACTGGTGTCCTGTCTGCTGACTGTAATACAGGGGGAGTGTGCACACTGGTGTCCTGTCTGCTGAGTGTAATACAGTGGTGTGTGCACACTGGTGTCCTGTCTGCTGAGTGTAATACAGGGGTGTGTGCACACTGGTGTCCTGTCTGCTGACTGTAATACAGGGGAGTGTGCACACTGGTGTCCTGTCTGCTGAGTGTAATACAGGGGTGTGTGCACACTGGTGTCCTGTCTGCTGACTGTAATACAGGGGGAGTGTGCACACTGGTGTCCTGTCTGCTGACTGTAATACAGGGGGTGTGTGCACACTGGTGTCCTGTCTGCTGACTGTAATACAGGGGGGTGTGCACACTGGTGTCCTGTCTGCTGAGTGTAAGGAGTGTGCACACTGGTGTCCTGTCTGCTGACTGTAATACAGGGGGAGTGTGCACACTGGTGTCCTGTCTGCTGAGTGTAATACAGTGGTGTGTGCACACTGGTGTCCTGTCTGCTGAGTGTAATACAGGGGTGTGTGCACACTGGTGTCCTGTCTGCTGACTGTAATACAGGGGGAGTGTGCACACTGGTGTCCTGTCTGCTGACTGTAATACAGGGGGAGTGTGCACACTGGTGTCCTGTCTGCTGACTGTAATACAGGGGGGGGGTGCACACTGGTGTCCTGTCTGCTGACTGTAATACAGGGGGAGTGTGCACACTGGTGTCCTGTCTGCTGACTGTAATACAGGGGAGTGTGCACACTGGTGTCCTGTCTGCTGAGTGTAAGGAGTGTGCACACTGGTGTCCTGTCTGCTGACTGTAATACAGGGGGAGTGTGCACACTGGTGTCCTGTCTGCTGACTGTAATACAGGGGAGTGTGCACACTGGTGTCCTGTCTGCTGAGTGTAAGGAGTGTGCACACTGGTGTCCTGTCTGCTGACTGTAATACAGGGGGAGTGTGCACACTGGTGTCCTGTCTGCTGACTGTAATACAGGGGAGTGTGCACACTGGTGTCCTGTCTGCTGAGTGTAAGGAGTGTGCACACTGGTGTCCTGTCTGCTGACTGTAATACAGGGGGAGTGTGCACACTGGTGTCCTGTCTGCTGAGTGTAATACAGTGGTGTGTGCACACTGGTGTCCTGTCTGCTGAGTGTAATACAGGGGTGTGTGCACACTGGTGTCCTGTCTGCTGACTGTAATACAGGGGGGTGTGCACACTGGTGTCCTGTCTGCTGAGTGTAAGGAGTGTGCACACTGGTGTCCTGTCTGCTGACTGTAATACAGGGGGAGTGTGCACACTGGTGTCCTGTCTGCTGAGTGTAATACAGTGGTGTGTGCACACTGGTGTCCTGTCTGCTGAGTGTAATACAGGGGTGTGTGCACACTGGTGTCCTGTCTGCTGACTGTAATACAGGGGGAGTGTGCACACTGGTGTCCTGTCTGCTGACTGTAATACAGGGGGAGTGTGCACACTGGTGTCCTGTCTGCTGACTGTAATACAGGGGGGGGTGCACACTGGTGTCCTGTCTGCTGACTGTAATACAGGGGGAGTGTGCACACTGGTGTCCTGTCTGCTGACTGTAATACAGGGGGAGTGTGCACACTGGTGTCCTGTCTGCTGACTGTAATACAGGGGAGTGTGCACACTGGTGTCCTGTCTGCTGAGTGTAATACAGGGGAGTGTGCACACTGGTGTCCTGTCTGCTGACTGTAATACAGGGGGAGTGTGCACACTGGTGTCCTGTCTGCTGACTGTAATACAGGGGGAGTGTGCACACTGGTGTCCTGTCTGCTGACTGTAATACAGGGGGAGTGTGCACACTGGTGTCCTGTCTGCTGACTGTAATACAGGGGGAGTGTGCACACTGGTGTCCTGTCTGCTGAGTGTAATACAGGGGGAGTGTGCACACTGGTGTCCTGTCTGCTGAGTGTAATACAGGGGAGTGTGCACACTGGTGTCCTGTCTGCTGAGTGTCATACAGGGGAGTGTGCACACTGGTGTCCTGTCTGCTGAGTGTAATACAGGGGAGTGTGCACACTGGTGTCCTGTCTGCTGACTGTAATACAGGAGGGTGTGCACACTGGTGTCCTGTCTGCTGAGTGTAATACAGGGGGTGTGTGCACACTGGTGTCCTGTCTGCTGAGTGTAATACAGGGGAGTGTGCACACTGGTGTCCTGTCTGCTGACTGTAATACAGGGGGAGTGTGCACACTGGTGTCCTGTCTGCTGACTGTAATACAGGGGGAGTGTGCACACTGGTGTCCTGTCTGCTGACTGTAATACAGGGGGAGTGTGCACACTGGTGTCCTGTCTGCTGACTGTAATACAGGGGGAGTGTGCACACTGGTGTCCTGTCTGCTGACTGTAATACAGGGGGACTGTGCACACTGGTGTCCTGTCTGCTGAGTGTAATACAGGGGAGTGTGCACACTGGTGTCCTGTCTGCTGACTGTAATACAGGGGAGTGTGCACACTGGTGTCCTGTCTGCTGACTGTAATACAGGGGGAGTGTGCACACTGGTGTCCTGTCTGCTGACTGTAATACAGGGGGACTGTGCACACTGGTGTCCTGTCTGCTGAGTGTAATACAGGGGTGTGTGCACACTGGTGTCCTGTCTGCTGACTGTAATACAGGGGGGTGTGCACACTGGTGTCCTGTCTGCTGAGTGTAATACAGGGGGAGTGTGCACACTGGTGTCCTGTCTGCTGAGTGTAATACAGGGGAGTGTGCACACTGGTGTCCTGTCTGCTGACTGTAATACAGGGGGAGTGTGCACACTGGTGTCCTGTCTGCTGACTGTAATACAGGGGTGTGTGCACACTGGTGTCCTGTCTGCTGACTGTAATACAGGGGGAGTGTGCACACTGGTGTCCTGTCTGCTGACTGTAATACAGGGGAGTGTGCACACTGGTGTCCTGTCTGCTGACTGTAATACAGGGGGGTGTGCACACTGGTGTCCTGTCTGCTGACTGTAATACAGGGGAGTGTGCACACTGGTGTCCTGTCTGCTGAGTGTAATACAGGGGTGTGTGCACACTGGTGTCCTGTCTGCTGACTGTAATACAGGGGAGTGTGCACACTGGTGTCCTGTCTGCTGAGTGTAATACAGGGGTGTGTGCACACTGGTGTCCTGTCTGCTGTGTGTAATACAGGGGGAGTGTGCACACTGGTGTCCTGTCTGCTGAGTGTAATACAGGGGAGTGTGCACACTGGTGTCCTGTCTGCTGACTGTAATACAGGGGGAGTGTGCACACTGGTGTCCTGTCTGCTGACTGTAATACAGGGGGGTGTGCACACTGGTGTCCTGTCTGCTGACTGTAATACAGGGGGGTGTGCACACTGGTGTCCTGTCTGCTGTGTGTAATACAGGGGGAGTGTGCACACTGGTGTCCTGTCTGCTGAGTGTAATACAGGGGAGTGTGCACACTGGTGTCCTGTCTGCAGACTGTAATACAGGGGAGTGTACACACTGGTGTCCTGTCTGCAGACTGTAATACAGGGGAGTGTGCACACTGGTGTCCTGTCTGCTGAGTGTAATACAGGGGGAGTGTGCACACTGGTGTCCTGTCTGCTGAGTGTAATACAGGGGGAGTGTGCACACTGGTGTCCTGTCTGCTGAGTGTAATACAGGGGGAGTGTGCACACTGGTGTCCTGTCTGCTGAGTGTAATACAGGGGGAGTGTGCACACTGGTGTCCTGTCTGCTGAGTGTAATACAGGGGAGTGTGCACACTGGTGTCCTGTCTGCTGACTGTAATACAGGGGGAGTGTGCACACTGGTGTCCTGTCTGCTGACTGTAATACAGGGGGGTGTGCACACTGGTGTCCTGTCTGCTGACTGTAATACAGGGGAGTGTGCACACTGGTGTCCTGTCTGCTGAGTGTAATACAGGGGTGTGTGCACACTGGTGTCCTGTCTGCTGACTGTAATACAGGGGGAGTGTGCACACTGGTGTCCTGTCTGCTGAGTGTAATACAGGGGAGTGTGCACACTGGTGTCCTGTCTGCTGACTGTAATACAGGGGGAGTGTGCACACTGGTGTCCTGTCTGCTGACTGTAATACAGGGGGGTGTGCACACTGGTGTCCTGTCTGCTGACTGTAATACAGGGGGGTGTGCACACTGGTGTCCTGTCTGCTGTGTGTAATACAGGGGGAGTGTGCACACTGGTGTCCTGTCTGCTGAGTGTAATACAGGGGAGTGTGCACACTGGTGTCCTGTCTGCAGACTGTAATACAGGGGAGTGTGCACACTGGTGTCCTGTCTGCAGACTGTAATACAGGGGAGTGTGCACACTGGTGTCCTGTCTGCTGAGTGTAATACAGGGGGAGTGTGCACACTGGTGTCCTGTCTGCTGAGTGTAATACAGGGGGAGTGTGCACACTGGTGTCCTGTCTGCTGAGTGTAATACAGGGGGAGTGTGCACACTGGTGTCCTGTCTGCTGAGTGTAATACAGGGGAGTGTGCACACTGGTGTCCTGTCTGCTGACTGTAATACAGGAGGGTGTGCACACTGGTGTCCTGTCTGCTGAGTGTAATACAGGGGGTGTGTGCACACTGGTGTCCTGTCTGCTGAGTGTAATACAGGGGAGTGTGCACACTGGTGTCCTGTCTGCTGACTGTAATACAGGGGAGTGTGCACACTGGTGTCCTGTCTGCAGACTGTAATACAGGGGAGTGTGCACACTGGTGTCCTGTTTGCTGAGTGTAATACAGGGGGAGTGTGCACACTGGTGTCCTGTCTGCTGAGTGTAATACAGGGGGAGTGTGCACACTGGTGTCCTGTCTGCTGAGTGTAATACAGGGGGAGTGTGCACACTGGTGTCCTGTCTGCTGAGTGTAATACAGGGGAGTGTGCACACTGGTGTCCTGTCTGCTGACTGTAATACAGGGGGAGTGTGCACACTGGTGTCCTGTCTGCTGACTGTAATACAGGGGTGTGTGCACACTGGTGTCCTGTCTGCTGACTGTAATACAGGGGAGTGTGCACACTGGTGTCCTGTCTGCTGAGTGTAATACAGGGGTGTGTGCACACTGGTGTCCTGTCTGCTGACTGTAATACAGGGGGAGTGTGCACACTGGTGTCCTGTCTGCTGAGTGTAATACAGGGGAGTGTGCACACTGGTGTCCTGTCTGCTGACTGTAATACAGGGGGAGTGTGCACACTGGTGTCCTGTCTGCTGACTGTAATACAGGGGGGTGTGCACACTGGTGTCCTGTCTGCTGACTGTAATACAGGGGGGTGTGCACTGGTGTCCTGTCTGCTGTGTGTAATACAGGGGGAGTGTGCACACTGGTGTCCTGTCTGCTGAGTGTAATACAGGGGAGTGTGCACACTGGTGTCCTGTCTGCAGACTGTAATACAGGGGAGTGTGCACACTGGTGTCCTGTCTGCAGACTGTAATACAGGGGAGTGTGCACACTGGTGTCCTGTCTGCTGAGTGTAATACAGGGGGAGTGTGCACACTGGTGTCCTGTCTGCTGAGTGTAATACAGGGGGAGTGTGCACACTGGTGTCCTGTCTGCTGAGTGTAATACAGGGGGAGTGTGCACACTGGTGTCCTGTCTGCTGAGTGTAATACAGGGGAGTGTGCACACTGGTGTCCTGTCTGCTGACTGTAATACAGGAGGGTGTGCACACTGGTGTCCTGTCTGCTGAGTGTAATACAGGGGGTGTGTGCACACTGGTGTCCTTTCTGCTGAGTGTAATACAGGGGAGTGTGCACACTGGTGTCCTGTCTGCTGACTGTAATACAGGGGGAGTGTGCACACTGGTGTCCTGTCTGCTGACTGTAATACAGGGGGAGTGTGCACACTGGTGTCCTGTCTGCTGACTGTAATACAGGGGGAGTGTGCACACTGGTGTCCTGTCTGCTGAGTGTAATACAGGGGGAGTGTGCACACTGGTGTCCTGTCTGCTGAGTGTAATACAGGGGAGTGTGCACACTGGTGTCCTGTCTGCTGAGTGTCATACAGGGGAGTGTGCACACTGGTGTCCTGTCTGCTGAGTGTAATACAGGGGAGTGTGCACACTGGTGTCCTGTCTGCTGACTGTAATACAGGAGGGTGTGCACACTGGTGTCCTGTCTGCTGAGTGTAATACAGGGGGTGTGTGCACACTGGTGTCCTGTCTGCTGAGTGTAATACAGGGGAGTGTGCACACTGGTGTCCTGTCTGCTGACTGTAATACAGGGGGAGTGTGCACACTGGTGTCCTGTCTGCTGACTGTAATACAGGGGGAGTGTGCACACTGGTGTCCTGTCTGCTGACTGTAATACAGGGGGAGTGTGCACACTGGTGTCCTGTCTGCTGACTGTAATACAGGGGGAGTGTGCACACTGGTGTCCTGTCTGCTGACTGTAATACAGGGGGAGTGTGCACACTGGTGTCCTGTCTGCTGACTGTAATACAGGGGGACTGTGCACACTGGTGTCCTGTCTGCTGAGTGTAATACAGGGGAGTGTGCACACTGGTGTCCTGTCTGCTGACTGTAATACAGGGGAGTGTGCACACTGGTGTCCTGTCTGCTGACTGTAATACAGGGGGAGTGTGCACACTGGTGTCCTGTCTGCTGACTGTAATACAGGGGGACTGTGCACACTGGTGTCCTGTCTGCTGAGTATAATACAGGGGTGTGTGCACACTGGTGTCCTGTCTGCTGACTGTAATACAGGGGGGTGTGCACACTGGTGTCCTGTCTGCTGACTGTAATACAGGGGAGTGTGCACACTGGTGTCCTGTCTGCTGAGTGTAATACAGGGGAGTGTGCACACTGGTGTCCTGTCTGCTGAGTGTAATACAGGGGTGTGTGCACACTGGTGTCCTGTCTGCTGACTGTAATACAGGGGGGTGTGCACACTGGTGTCCTGTCTGCTGACTGTAATACAGGGGAGTGTGCACACTGGTGTCCTGTCTGCTGAGTGTAATACAGGGGGAGTGTGCACACTGGTGTCCTGTCTGCTGACTGTAATACAGGGGTGTGTGCACACTGGTGTCCTGTCTGCTGACTGTAATACAGGGGTGTGTGCACACTGGTGTCCTGTCTGCTGAGTGTAATACAGGGGGAGTGTGCACACTGGTGTCCTGTCTGCTGAGTGTAATACAGGGGAGTGTGCACACTGGTGTCCTGTCTGCTGACTGTAATACAGGGGGAGTGTGCACACTGGTGTCCTGTCTGCTGACTGTAATACAGGGGTGTGTTCACACTGGTGTCCTGTCTGCTGACTGTAATACAGGGGGAGTGTGCACACTGGTGTCCTGTCTGCTGACTGTAATACAGGGGAGTGTGCACACTGGTGTCCTGTCTGCTGACTGTAATACAGGGGGGTGTGCACACTGGTGTCCTGTCTGCTGACTGTAATACAGGGGAGTGTGCACACTGGTGTCCTGTCTGCTGAGTGTAATACAGGGGTGTGTGCACACTGGTGTCCTGTCTGCTGAGTGTAATACAGGGGGAGTGTGCACACTGGTGTCCTGTCTGCTGAGTGTAATACAGGGGAGTGTGCACACTGGTGTCCTGTCTGCTGACTGTAATACAGGGGGAGTGTGCACACTGGTGTCCTGTCTGCTGACTGTAATACAGGGGGGTGTGCACACTGGTGTCCTGTCTGCTGACTGTAATACAGGGGGAGTGTGCACACTGGTGTCCTGTCTGCTGACTGTAATACAGGGGAGTGTGCACACTGGTGTCCTGTCTGCTGACTGTAATACAGGGGGGTGTGCACACTGGTGTCCTGTCTGCTGACTGTAATACAGGGGAGTGTGCACACTGGTGTCCTGTCTGCTGAGTGTAATACAGGGGTGTGTGCACACTGGTGTCCTGTCTGCTGAGTGTAATACAGGGGGAGTGTGCACACTGGTGTCCTGTCTGCTGAGTGTAATACAGGGGAGTGTGCACACTGGTGTCCTGTCTGCTGACTGTAATACAGGGGGAGTGTGCACACTGGTGTCCTGTCTGCTGACTGTAATACAGGGGTGTGTGCACACTGGTGTCCTGTCTGCTGACTGTAATACAGGGGGAGTGTGCACACTGGTGTCCTGTCTGCTGACTGTAATACAGGGGAGTGTGCACACTGGTGTCCTGTCTGCTGACTGTAATACAGGGGGGTGTGCACACTGGTGTCCTGTCTGCTGACTGTAATACAGGGGAGTGTGCACACTGGTGTCCTGTCTGCTGACTGTAATACAGGGGTGTGTGCACACTGGTGTCCTGTCTGCTGACTGTAATACAGGGGGGTGTGCACACTGGTGTCCTGTCTGCTGACTGTAATACAGGGGAGTGTGCACACTGGTGTCCTGTCTGCTGAGTGTAATACAGGGGTGTGTGCACACTGGTGTCCTGTCTGCTGACTGTAATACAGGGGAGTGTGCACACTGGTGTCCTGTCTGCTGAGTGTAATACAGGGGAGTGTGCACACTGGTGTCCTGTCTGCTGACTGTAATACAGGGGGAGTGTGCACACTGGTGTCCTGTCTGCTGACTGTAATACAGGGGGAGTGTGCACACTGGTGTCCTGTCTGCTGACTGTAATACAGGGGGGTGTGCACACTGGTGTCCTGTCTGCTGACTGTAATACAGGGGAGTGTGCACACTGGTGTCCTGTCTGCTGAGTGTAATACAGGGGTGTGTGCACACTGGTGTCCTGTCTGCTGACTGTAATACAGGGGAGTGTGCACACTGGTGTCCTGTCTGCTGAGTGTAATACAGGGGTGTGTGCACACTGGTGTCCTGTCTGCTGTGTGTAATACAGGGGGAGTGTGCACACTGGTGTCCTGTCTGCTGAGTGTAATACAGGGGAGTGTGCACACTGGTGTCCTGTCTGCTGACTGTAATACAGGGGGAGTGTGCACACTGGTGTCCTGTCTGCTGACTGTAATACAGGGGGGTGTGCACACTGGTGTCCTGTCTGCTGACTGTAATACAGGGGGGTGTGCACACTGGTGTCCTGTCTGCTGTGTGTAATACAGGGGGAGTGTGCACACTGGTGTCCTGTCTGCTGAGTATAATACAGGGGAGTGTGCACACTGGTGTCCTGTCTGCAGACTGTAATACAGGGGAGTGTGCACACTGGTGTCCTGTCTGCAGACTGTAATACAGGGGAGTGTGCACACTGGTGTCCTGTCTGCTGAGTGTAATACAGGGGGAGTGTGCACACTGGTGTCCTGTCTGCTGAGTGTAATACAGGGGGAGTGTGCACACTGGTGTCCTGTCTGCTGACTGTAATACAGGGGGAGTGTGCACACTGGTGTCTCCTGTCTGCTGACTGTAATACAGGGGGAGTGTGCACACTGGTGTCCTGTCTGCTGTGTGTAATACAGGGGAGTGTGCACACTGGTGTCCTGTCTGCAGACTGTAATACAGGGGAGTGTGCACACTGGTGTCCTGTCTGCTGACTGTAATACAGGGGAGTGTGCACACTGGTGTCCTGTCTGCAGACTGTAATACAGGGGGAGTGTGCACACTGGTGTCCTGTCTGCTGACTGTAATACAGGGGAGTGTGCACACTGGTGTCCTGTCTGCAGACTGTAATACAGGGGGAGTGTGCACACTGGTGTCCTGTCTGCTGACTGTAATACAGGGGAGTGTGCACACTGGTGTCCTGTCTGCTGTGTGTAATACAGGGGAGTGTGCACACTGGTGTCCTGTCTGCTGACTGTAATACAGGGGGAGTGTGCACACTGGTGTCCTGTCTGCTGACTGTAATACAGGGGAGTGTGCACACTGGTGTCCTGTCTGCTGACTGTAATACAGGGGGAGTGTGCACACTGGTGTCCTGTCTGCTGACTGTAATACAGGGGAGTGTGCACACTGGTGTCCTGTCTGCTGACTGTAATACAGGGAGTGTGCACACTGGTGTCCTGTCTGCTGACTGTAATACAGGGGAGTGTGCACACTGGTGTCCTGTCTGCTGAGTGTAATACAGGGGAGTGTGCACACTGGTGTCCTGTCTGCTGAGTGTAATACAGGGGGAGTGTGCACACTGGTGTCCTGTCTGCTGACTGTAATACAGGGGGAGTGTGCACACTGGTGTCCTGTCTGCTGAGTGTAATACAGGGGACTGTGCACACTGGTGACCTGTCTGCTGACTGTAATACAGGGGAGTGTGCACACTGGTGTCCTGTCTGCTGAGTGTAATACAGGGGGAGTGTGCACACTGGTGTCCTGTCTGCTGAGTGTAATACAGGGGAGTGTGCACACTGGTGTCCTGTCTGCTGAGTGTAATACAGGGGAGTGTGCACACTGGTGTCCTGTCTGCTGAGTATAATACAGGGGGAGTGTGCACACTGGTGTCCTGTCTGCTGAGTGTAATACAGGGGAGTGTGCACACTGGTGTCCTGTCTGCTGAGTGTAATACAGGGGAGTGTGCACACTGGTGTCCTGTCTGCTGAGTGTAATACAGGGGAGTGTGCACACTGGTGTCCTGTCTGCTGACTGTAATACAGGAGGGTGTGCACACTGGTGTCCTGTCTGCTGAGTGTAATACAGGGGGTGTGTGCACACTGGTGTCCTGTCTGCTGAGTGTAATACAGGGGAGTGTGCACACTGGTGTCCTGTCTGCTGTGTGTAATACAGGGGGAGTGTGCACACTGGTGTCCTGTCTGCTGACTGTAATACAGGGGGAGTGTGCACACTGGTGTCCTGTCTGCTGTGTGTAATACAGGGGAGTGTGCACACTGGTGTCCTGTCTGCAGACTGTAATACAGGGGAGTGTGCACACTGGTGTCCTGTCTGCTGACTGTAATACAGGGGAGTGTGCACACTGGTGTCCTGTCTGCAGACTGTAATACAGGGGGAGTGTGCACACTGGTGTCCTGTCTGCTGACTGTAATACAGGGGAGTGTGCACACTGGTGTCCTGTCTGCAGACTGTAATACAGGGGGAGTGTGCACACTGGTGTCCTGTCTGCTGACTGTAATACAGGGGAGTGTGCACACTGGTGTCCTGTCTGCTGTGTGTAATACAGGGGAGTGTGCACACTGGTGTCCTGTCTGCTGACTGTAATACAGGGGGAGTGTGCACACTGGTGTCCTGTCTGCTGACTGTAATACAGGGGAGTGTGCACACTGGTGTCCTGTCTGCTGACTGTAATACAGGGGGAGTGTGCACACTGGTGTCCTGTCTGCTGACTGTAATACAGGGGAGTGTGCACACTGGTGTCCTGTCTGCTGACTGTAATACAGGGAGTGTGCACACTGGTGTCCTGTCTGCTGACTGTAATACAGGGGAGTGTGCACACTGGTGTCCTGTCTGCTGAGTGTAATACAGGGGAGTGTGCACACTGGTGTCCTGTCTGCTGAGTGTAATACAGGGGGAGTGTGCACACTGGTGTCCTGTCTGCTGACTGTAATACAGGGGGAGTGTGCACACTGGTGTCCTGTCTGCTGACTGTAATACAGGGGGGTGTGCACACTGGTGTCCTGTCTGCTGAGTGTAATACAGGGGGAGTGTGCACACTGGTGTCCTGTCTGCTGACTGTAATACAGGGGAGTGTGCACACTGGTGTCCTGTCTGCTGACTGTAATACAGGGGAGTGTGCACACTGGTGTCCTGTCTGCTGACTGTAATACAGGGGAGTGTGCACACTGGTGTCCTGTCTGCTGACTGTAATACAGGGGAGTGTGCACACTGGTGTCCTGTCTGCTGACTGTAATACAGGGGGAGTGTGCACACTGGTGTCCTGTCTGCTGACTGTAATACAGGGGGAGTGTGCACACTGGTGTCCTGTCTGCTGAGTGTAATACAGGGGAGTGTGCACACTGGTGTCCTGTCTGCTGAGTGTAATACAGGGGAGTGTGCACACTGGTGTCCTGTCTGCTGACTGTAATACAGGGGGAGTGTGCACACTGGTGTCCTATCTGCTGACTGTAATACAGGGGGGTGTGCACACTGGTGTCCTGTCTGCTGAGTGTAATACAGGGGGAGTGTGCACACTGGTGTCCTGTCTGCTGAGTGTAATACAGGGGGAGTGTGCACACTGGTGTCCTGTCTGCTGACTGTAATACAGGGGGAGTGTGCACACTGGTGTCCTGTCTGCTGACTGTAATACAGGGGGAGTGTGCACACTGGTGTCCTGTCTGCTGACTGTAATACAGGGGGAGTGTGCACACTGGTGTCCTGTCTGCTGACTGTAATACAGGGGGAGTGTGCACACTGGTGTCCTGTCTGCTGACTGTAATACAGGGGAGTGTGCACACTGGTGTCCTGTGTGCTGACTGTAATACAGGGGAGTGTGCACACTGGTGTCCTGTCTGCTGTGTGTAATACAGGGGAGTGTGCACACTGGTGTCCTGTCTGCTGACTGTAATACATGGGGAGTGTGCACACTGGTGTCCTGTCTGCTGTGTGTAATACAGGGGAGTGTGCACACTGGTGTCCTGTCTGCTGACTGTAATACAGGGGAGTGTGCACACTGGTGTCCTGTCTGCTAACTGTAATACATGGGGAGTGTGCACACTGGTGTCCTGTCTGCTGACTGTAATACATGGGGAGTGTGCACACTGGTGTCCTGTCTGCTAACTGTAATACATGGGGAGTGTGCACACTGGTGTCCTGTCTGCTGACTGTAATACAGGGGGAGTGTGCACACTGGTGTCCTGTCTGCTGACTGTAATACAGGGGGAGTGTGCACACTGGTGTCCTGTCTGCTGACTGTAATACAGGGGGAGTGTGCACACTGGTGTCCTTTCTGCTGACTGTAATACAGGGGGAGTGTGCACACTGGTGTCCTGTCTGCTGTGTGTGATACAGGGGAGTGTGCACACTGGTGTCCTGTCTGCTGACTGTAATACAGGGGGGTGTGCACACTGGTGTCCTGTCTGCTGACTGTAATACAGGGGGAGTGTGCACACTGGTGTCCTGTCTGCTGACTGTAATACAGGGGGGTGTGCACACTGGTGTCCTGTCTGCTGACTGTAATACAGGGGGAGTGTGCACACTGGTGTCCTGTCTGCTGACTGTAATACAGGGGGAGTGTGCACACTGGTGTCCTGTCTGCTGACTGTAATACAGGGGGGTGTGCACACTGGTGTCCTGTCTGCTGAGTGTAATACAGGGGGGTGTGCACACTGGTGTCCTGTCTGCTGAGTGTAATACAGGGGTGTGCACACTGGTGTCCTGTCTGCTGACTGTAATACAGGGGTGTGTGCACACTGGTGTCCTTTCTGCTGAGTGCAATACAGGGGTGTGTGCACACTGGTGTCCTGTCTGCTGAGTGTAATACAGGGGAGTGTGCACACTGGTGTCCTGTCTGCTGACTGTAATACAGGGGGAGTGTGCACACTGGTGTCCTGTCTGCTGACTGTAATACAGGGGGAGTGTGCACACTGGTGTCCTGTCTGCTGAGTGTAATACAGGGGGAGTGTGCACACTGGTGTCCTGTCTGCTGACTGTAATACAGGGGGAGTGTGCACACTGGTGTCCTGTCTGCTGAGTGTAATACAGGGGTGTGTGCACACTGGTGTCCTGTCTGCTGAGTGTAATACAGGGGTGTGTGCACACTGGTGTCCTGTCTGCTGACTGTAATACAGGGGGAGTATGCACACTGGTGTCCTGTCTGCTGACTGTAATACAGGGGGAGTATGCACACTGGTGTCCTGTCTGCTGACTGTAATACAGGGGGTGTGCACACTGGTGTCCTGTCTGCTGAGTGTAATACAGGGGGGGGTGCACACTGGTGTCCTGTCTGCTGTGTGTAATACAGGGAGTGTGCACACTGGTGTCCTGTCTGCTGACTGTAATACAGGGGGGTGTGCACACTGGTGTCCTGTCTGCTGACTGTAATACAGGGGAGTGTGCACACTGGTGTCCTGTCTGCTGTGTGTAATACAGGGAGTGTGCACACTGGTGTCCTGTCTGCTGACTAATACAGGGGGTGTGCACACTGGTGTCCTGTCTGCTGACTGTAATACAGGGGGAGTGTGCACACTGGTGTCCTGTCTGCTGTGTGTAATACAGGGAGTGTGCACACTGGTGTCCTGTCTGCTGACTGTAATACAGGGGGTGTGCACACTGGTGTCCTGTCTGCTGACTGTAATACAGGGGGTGTGCACACTGGTGTCCTGTCTGCTGAGTGTAATACAGGGGGAGTGTGCACACTGGTGTCCTGTCTGCTGAGTGTAATACAGGGGTGTGTGCACACTGGTGTCCTGTCTGCTGAGTGTAATACAGGGGAGTGTGCACATTGGTGTCCTGTCTGCTGACTGTAATACAGGGGGAGTGTGCACACTGGTGTCCTGTCTGCTGTGTGTAATACAGGGGGAGTGTGCACACTGGTGTCCTGTCTGCTGACTGTAATACAGGGGGAGTGTGCACACTGGTGTCGTGTCTGCTGTGTGTAATACAGGGGGAGTGTGCACACTGGTGTCCTGTCTGCTGACTGTAATACAGGGGGAGTGTGCACACTGGTGTCCTGTCTGCTGACTGTAATACAGGGGGGTGTGCACAGTGGTGTCCTGTCTGCTGTGTGTAATACAGGGGGTGTGCACACTGGTGTCCTGTCTGCTGACTGTAATACAGGGGGAGTGTGCACACTGGTGTCCTGTCTGCTGAGTGTAATACAGGGGGGGGTGCACACTGGTGTCCTTTCTGCTGTGTGTAATACAGGGGGTGTGCACACTGGTGTCCTGTCTGCTGACTGTAATACAGGGGGTGTGCACACTGGTGTCCTGTCTGCTGAGTGTAATACAGAGGGAGTGTGCACACTGGTGTCCTGTCTGCTGTGTGTAATACAGGGGGAGTGTGCACACTGGTGTCCTGTCTGCTGACTGTAATAAAGGGGGAGTGTGCACACTGGTGTCCTGTCTGCTGACTGTAATACAGGGGGGTGTGCACACTGGTGTCCTGTCTGCTGTGTGTAATACAGGGGGTGTGCACACTGGTGTCCTGTCTGCTGACTGTAATACAGGGGGAGTGTGCACACTGGTGTCCTGTCTGCTGTGTGTAATACAGGGGGAGTGTGCACACTGGTGTCCTGTCTGCTGACTGTAATACAGGGGGAGTGTGCACACTGGTGTCCTGTCTGCTGACTGTAATACAGGGGGAGTGTGCACACTGGTGTCCTGTCTGCTGAGTGTAATACAGGGGTGTGTGCACACTGGTGTCCTGTCTGCTGACTGTAATACAGGGGGTGTGCACACTGGTGTCCTGTCTGCTGAGTGTAATACAGGGGGAGTGTGCACACTGGTGTCCTGTCTGCTGACTGTAATACAGGGGAGTGTGCACACTGGTGTCCTGTCTGCTGACTGTAATACAGGGGGTGTGCACACTGGTGTCCTGTCTGCTGACTGTAATACAGGGGAGTGTGAACACTGGTGTCCTGTCTGCTGACTGTAATACAGGGGGAGTGTGCACACTGGTGTCCTGTCTGCTGTGTGTAATACAGGGGGTGTGCACACTGGTGTCCTGTCTGCTGACTGTAATACAGGGGGTGTGCACACTGGTGTCCTGTCTGCTGACTGTAATACAGGGGGTGTGCACACTGGTGTCCTGTCTGCTGAGTGTAATACAGGGGGAGTGTACACACTGGTGTCCTGTCTGCTGAGTGTAATACAGGGGTGTGTGCACACTGGTGTCCTGTCTGCTGAGTGTAATACAGGGGGGTGTGCACACTGGTGTCCTGTCTGCTGACTGTAATACAGGGTGAGTGTGCACACTGGTGTCCTGTCTGCTGAGTGTAAGGGGTGTGCACACTGGTTTCCTGTCTGCTGACTGTAATACAGGGGGAGTGTGCACACTGGTGTCCTGTCTGCTGTGTGTAATACAGGGGGAGTGTGCACACTGGTGTCCTGTCTGCTGTGTGTAATACAGGGGGAGTGTGCACACTGGTGTCCTGTCTGCTGACTGTAATACAGGGGGAGTGTGCACACTGGTGTCCTGTCTGCTGTGTGTAATACAGGGGGAGTGTGCACACTGGTGTCCTGTCTGCTGACTGTAATACAGGGTGGTGTGCACACTGGTGTCCTGTCTGCTGACTGTAATACAGGGTGGTGTGCACACTGGTGTCCTGTC
Organism: Ranitomeya imitator; assembly: GCF_032444005.1. NCBI lineage: Eukaryota > Metazoa > Chordata > Amphibia > Anura > Dendrobatidae > Ranitomeya > Ranitomeya imitator. The sequence goes on along the minus strand of NC_091283.1, from coordinate 651,469,090 downwards.
TGCTGACTGTAATACAGGGGGGTGTGCACACTGGTGTCCTGTCCTCTGACTGTAATACAGGGGAGGGTGCACACTGGTGTCCTGTCTGCTGACTGTAATACAGGGGGAGTGTGCACACTGGTGTCCTGTCTGCTGACTGTAATACAGGGTGGTGTGCACACTGGTGTCCTGTCTGCTGACTGTAATACAGGGTGGTGTGCACACTGGTGTCCTGTCTGCTGACTGTAATACAGGGGGAGTGTGCACACTGGTGTCCTGTCTGCTGACTGTAATACAGGGGAGTGTGCACACTGGTGTCCTGTCTGCTGTGTGTGATACAGGGGAGTATGCACACTGGTGTCCTGTCTGCTGACTGTAATACAGGGGAGTGTGCACACTGGTGTCCTGTCTGCTGAGTGTAATACAGGGGGAGTGTGCACACTGGTGTCCTGTCTGCTGTGTGTGATACAGGGGAGTGTGCACACTGGTGTCCTGTCTGCTGTGTGTGATACAGGGGAGTATGCACACTGGTGTCCTGTCTGCTGACTGTAATACAGGGGAGTGTGCACACTGGTGTCCTGTCTGCTGACTGTAATACAGGGGGGTGTGCACACTGGTGTCCTGTCTGCTGACTAATACAGGGGAGGGTGCACACTGGTGTCCTGTCTGCTGAGTGTAATACAGGGGGAGTGTGCACACTGGTGTCCTGTCTGCTGACTGTAATACAGGGGAGGGTGCACACTGGTGTCCTGTCTGCTGACTGTAATACAGGCGGAGTGTGCACACTGGTGTCCTGTCTGCTGACTGTAATACAGGGTGGTGTGCACACTGGTGTCCTGTCTGCTGACTGTAATACAGGGGGAGTGTGCACACTGGTGTCCTGTCTGCTGACTGTAATACAGGGGAGTGTGCACACTGGTGTCCTGTCTGCTGTGTGTGATACAGGGGAGTGTGCACACTGGTGTCCTGTCTGCTGACTGTAATACAGGGGAGTGTGCACACTGGTGTCCTGTCTGCTGAGTGTAATACAGGGGGAGTGTGCACACTGGTGTCCTGTCTGCTGACTGTAATACAGAGGGAGTGTGCACACTGGTGTCCTGTCTGCTGACTGTAATACATGGGGAGTGTGCACACTGGTGTCCTGTCTGCTAACTGTAATACATGGGGAGTGTGCACACTGGTGTCCTGTCTGCTGACTGTAATACAGGGGAGTGTGCACACTGGTGTCCTGTCTGCTGACTGTAATACAGGGGGAGTGTGCACACTGGTGTCCTGTCTGCTGACTGTAATACAGGGGGGTGTGCACACTGGTGTCCTGTCTGCTGACTGTAATACAGGGGGAGTGTGCACACTGGTGTCCTGTCTGCTGACTGTAATACATGGGGAGTGTGCACACTGGTGTCCTGTCTGCTAACTGTAATACATGGGGAGTGTGCACACTGGTGTCCTGTCTGCTGACTGTAATACAGGGGGAGTGTGCACACTGGTGTCCTGTCTGCTGACTGTAATACAGGGGGAGTGTGCACACTGGTGTCCTGTCTGCTGTGTGTGATACAGGGGAGTGTGCACACTGGTTTCCTGTCTGCTGACTGTAATACAGGGGGAGTGTGCACACTGGTGTCCTGTCTGCTGAGTGTAATACAGGGGGAGTGTGCACACTGGTGTCCTGTCTGCTGAGTGTAATACAGGGGGAGTGTGCACACTGGTGTCCTGTCTGCTGTGTGTGATACAGGGGAGTGTGCACACTGGTTTCCTGTCTGCTGACTGTAATACAGGGGGAGTGTGCACACTGGTGTCCTGTCTGCTGAGTGTAATACAGGGGGAGTGTGCACACTGGTGTCCTGTCTGCTGAGTGTAATACAGGGGGAGTGTGCACACTGGTGTCCTGTCTGCTGACTGTAATACAGGGTGGTGTGCACACTGGTGTCCTGTCTGCTGAGTGTAATACAGGGGGAGTGTGCACACTGGTGTCCTGTCTGCTGTGTGTAATACAGGGGGAGTGTGCACACTGGTGTCCTGTCTGTTGACTGTAATACAGGGGAGTGTGCACACTGGTGTCCTGTCTGCTGACTGTAATACAGGGTGGTGTGCACACTGGTGTCCTGTCTGCTGACTGTAATACAGGGGGAGTGTGCACACTGGTGTCCTGTCTGCTGACTGTAATACAGCGTGGTGTGCACACTGGTGTCCTGTCTGCTGAGTGTAATACAGGGGGAGTGTGCACACTGGTGTCCTGTCTGCTGTGTGTAATACAGGGGGAGTGTGCACACTGGTGTCCTGTCTGCTGACTGTAATACAGGGGAGTGTGCACACTGGTGTCCTGTCTGCTGACTGTAATACAGGGGGAGTGTGCACACTGGTGTCCTGTCTGCTGACTGTAATACAGGGGAGTGTGCACACTGGTGTCCTGTCTGCTGAGTGTAATACAGGGGGAGTGTGCACACTGGTGTCCTGTCTGCTGTGTGTGATACAGGGGAGTGTGCACACTGGTGTCCTGTCTGCTGACTGTAATACAGGGGGAGTGTGCACACTGGTGTCCTGTCTGCTGACTGTAATACAGGGGGAGTGTGCACACTGGTGTCCTGTCTGCTGTGTGTGATACAGGGGAGTGTGCACACTGGTTTCCTGTCTGCTTACTGTAATACAGGGGGAGTGTGCACACTGGTGTCCTGTCTGCTGAGTGTAATACAGGGGGAGTGTGCACACTGGTGTCCTGTCTGCTGAGTGTAATACAGGGGGAGTGTGCACACTGGTGTCCTGTCTGCTGTGTGTGATACAGGGGAGTGTGCACACTGGTTTCCTGTCTGCTGACTGTAATACAGGGGGAGTGTGCACACTGGTGTCCTGTCTGCTGAGTGTAATACAGGGGTAGTGTGCACACTGGTGTCCTGTCTGCTGAGTGTAATACAGGGGGAGTGTGCACACTGGTGTCCTGTCTGCTGACTGTAATACAGGGTGGTGTGCACACTGGTGTCCTGTCTGCTGAGTGTAATACAGGGGGAGTGTGCACACTGGTGTCCTGTCTGCTGTGTGTAATACAGGGGGAGTGTGCACACTGGTGTCCTGTCTGCTGACTGTAATACAGGGGAGTGTGCACACTGGTGTCCTGTCTGCTGACTGTAATACAGGGTGGTGTGCACACTGGTGTCCTGTCTGCTGACTGTAATACAGGGGGAGTGTGCACACTGGTGTCCTGTCTGCTGACTGTAATACAGCGTGGTGTGCACACTGGTGTCCTGTCTGCTGAGTGTAATACAGGGGGAGTGTGCACACTGGTGTCCTGTCTGCTGTGTGTAATACAGGGGGAGTGTGCACACTGGTGTCCTGTCTGCTGACTGTAATACAGGGGAGTGTGCACACTGGTGTCCTGTCTGCTGACTGTAATACAGGGGGAGTGTGCACACTGGTGTCCTGTCTGCTGACTGTAATACAGGGGGGTGTGCACACTGGTGTCCTGTCTGCTGACTGTAATACAGGGGGGGGTGCACACTGGTGTCCTGTCTGCTGAGTGTAATACAGGGGGAGTGTGCACACTGGTGTCCTGTCTGCTGAGTGTAATACAGGGGGAGTGTGCACACTGGTGTCCTGTCTGCTGAGTGTAATACAGGGGTAGTGTGCACACTGGTGTCCTGTCTGCTGAGTGTAATACAGGGGAGTGTGCACACTGGTGTCCTGTCTGCTGACTGTAATACAGGGGGAGTGTGCACACTGGTGTCCTGTCTGCTGAGTGTAATACAGGGGGAGTGTGCACACTGGTGTCCTGTCTGCTGACTGTAATACAGGGGGAGTGTGCACACTGGTGTCCTGTCTGCTGAGTGTAATACAGGGGGTGTGCACACTGGTGTCCTTTCTGCTAACTGTAATACAGGGGGGTGTGCACACTGGTGTCCTGTCTGCTGACTGTAATACAGGGGGAGTGCGCACACTGGTGTCCTGTCTGCTGTGTGTAATACAGGGGGATTGTGCACACTGGTGTCCTTTCTGCTGACTGTAATACAGGGTGAGTGTGCACACTGGTGTCCTGTCTGCTGAGTGTAATGGGTGTGCACACTGGTTACCTGTCTGCTGACTGTAATACAGGGGGAGTGTGCACACTGGTGTCCTGTCTGCTGTGTGTAATACAGGGGGAGTGTGCACACTCGTGTCCTGTCTGCTGACTGTAATACAGGGGGGGGGTGCACACTGGTGTCCTGTCTGCTGACTGTAATACAGGGTGGTGTGCACACTGGTGTCCTGTCTGCTGAGTGTAATACAGGGGGAGTGTGCACACTGGTGTCCTGTCTGCTGTGTGTGATACAGGGGAGTGTGCACACTGGTGTCCTGTCTGCTGACTGTAATACAGGGGGAGTGTGCACACTGGTGTCCTGTCTGCTGACTGTAATACAGGGGGAGTGTGCACACTGGTGTCCTGTCTGCTGTGTGTGATACAGGGGAGTGTGCACACTGGTTTCCTGTCTGCTTACTGTAATACAGGGGGAGTGTGCACACTGGTGTCCTGTCTGCTGAGTGTAATACAGGGGGAGTGTGCACACTGGTGTCCTGTCTGCTGAGTGTAATACAGGGGGAGTGTGCACACTGGTGTCCTGTCTGCTGTGTGTGATACAGGGGAGTGTGCACACTGGTTTCCTGTCTGCTGACTGTAATACAGGGGGAGTGTGCACACTGGTGTCCTGTCTGCTGAGTGTAATACAGGGGTAGTGTGCACACTGGTGTCCTGTCTGCTGAGTGTAATACAGGGGGAGTGTGCACACTGGTGTCCTGTCTGCTGACTGTAATACAGGGTGGTGTGCACACTGGTGTCCTGTCTGCTGAGTGTAATACAGGGGGAGTGTGCACACTGGTGTCCTGTCTGCTGTGTGTAATACAGGGGGAGTGTGCACACTGGTGTCCTGTCTGCTGACTGTAATACAGGGGAGTGTGCACACTGGTGTCCTGTCTGCTGACTGTAATACAGGGTGGTGTGCACACTGGTGTCCTGTCTGCTGACTGTAATACAGGGGGAGTGTGCACACTGGTGTCCTGTCTGCTGACTGTAATACAGCGTGGTGTGCACACTGGTGTCCTGTCTGCTGAGTGTAATACAGGGGGAGTGTGCACACTGGTGTCCTGTCTGCTGTGTGTAATACAGGGGGAGTGTGCACACTGGTGTCCTGTCTGCTGACTGTAATACAGGGGAGTGTGCACACTGGTGTCCTGTCTGCTGACTGTAATACAGGGGGAGTGTGCACACTGGTGTCCTGTCTGCTGACTGTAATACAGGGGGGTGTGCACACTGGTGTCCTGTCTGCTGACTGTAATACAGGGGGGGGGGTGCACACTGGTGTCCTGTCTGCTGAGTGTAATACAGGGGGAGTGTGCACACTGGTGTCCTGTCTGCTGAGTGTAATACAGGGGGAGTGTGCACACTGGTGTCCTGTCTGCTGAGTGTAATACAGGGGTAGTGTGCACACTGGTGTCCTGTCTGCTGAGTGTAATACAGGGGAGTGTGCACACTGGTGTCCTGTCTGCTGACTGTAATACAGGGGGAGTGTGCACACTGGTGTCCTGTCTGCTGAGTGTAATACAGGGGGAGTGTGCACACTGGTGTCCTGTCTGCTGACTGTAATACAGGGGGAGTGTGCACACTGGTGTCCTGTCTGCTGAGTGTAATACAGGGGGTGTGCACACTGGTGTCCTTTCTGCTAACTGTAATACAGGGGGGTGTGCACACTGGTGTCCTGTCTGCTGACTGTAATACAGGGGGAGTGCGCACACTGGTGTCCTGTCTGCTGTGTGTAATACAGGGGGATTGTGCACACTGGTGTCCTTTCTGCTGACTGTAATACAGGGTGAGTGTGCACACTGGTGTCCTGTCTGCTGAGTGTAATGGGTGTGCACACTGGTTACCTGTCTGCTGACTGTAATACAGGGGGAGTGTGCACACTGGTGTCCTGTCTGCTGTGTGTAATACAGGGGGAGTGTGCACACTCGTGTCCTGTCTGCTGACTGTAATACAGGGGGGGGGTGCACACTGGTGTCCTGTCTGCTGACTGTAATACAGGGTGGTGTGCACACTGGTGTCCTGTCTGCTGAGTGTAATACAGGGGGAGTGTGCACACTGGTGTCCTGTCTGCTGTGTGTAATACAGGGGGAGTGTGCACACTGGTGTCCTGTCTGCTGACTGTAATACAGGGGAGTGTGCACACTGGTGTCCTGTCTGCTGTGTGTGATACAGGGGAGTGTGCACACTGGTGTCCTGTCTGCTGACTAATATAGGGGGAGTGTGCACACTGGTGTCCTGTCTGCTGAGTGTAATACAGGGGGAGTGTGCACACTGGTGTCCTGTCTGCTGTGTGTAATACAGGGGGAGTGTGCACACTGGTGTCCTGTCTGCTGACTGTAATACAGGGGAGTGTGCACACTGGTGTCCTGTCTGCTGTGTGTGATACAGGGGAGTGTGCACACTGGTGTCCTGTCTGCTGACTGTAATGCAGGGGAGTGTGCACACTGGTGTCCTGTCTGCTGACTGTAATTCAGGGGGGTGTGCACACTGGTGTCCTGTCTGCTGACTGTAATACAGGGGGGGGTGCACACTGGTGTCCTGTCTGCTGAGTGTAATACAGGGGGAGTGTGCACACTGGTGTCCTGTTTGCTGAGTGTAATACAGGGGGAGTGTGCACACTGGTGTCCTGTCTGCTGAGTGTAATACAGGGGGAGTGTGCACACTGGTGTCCTGTCTGCTGAGTGTAATACAGGGGTGTGTGCACACTGGTGTCCTGTCTGCTGAGTGTAATACAGGGGTGTGTGCACACTGGTGTCCTGTCTGCTGACTGTAATACAGGGGGTGTGCACACTGGTGTCCTGTCTGCTGACTGTAATACAGGGGGTGTGCACACTGGTGTCCTGTCTGCTGAGTGTAATACAGTGGTGTGTGCACACTGGTGTCCTGTCTGCTGACTGTAATACAGGGGGTGTGCACACTGGTGTCCTGTCTGCTGAGTGTAATACAGGGGGAGTGTGCACACTGGTGTCCTGTCTGCTGAGTGTAATACAGGGGTGTGTGCACACTGGTGTCCTGTCTGCTGAGTGTAATACAGGGGGGTGTGCACACTGGTGTCCTGTCTGCTGACTGTAATACAGGGGGAGTGTGCACACTGGTGTCCTGTCTGCTGTGTGTAATACAGGGGGAGTGTGCACACTGGTGTCCTGTCTGCTGACTGTAATACAGGGGGAGTGTGCACACTGGTGTCCTGTCTGCTGTGTGTAATACAGGGGGAGTGTGCACACTGGTGTCCTGTCTGCTGTGTGTAATACAGGGGGTGTGCACACTGGTGTCCTGTCTGCTGATTGTAATACAGGGGGAGTGTGCACACTGGTGTCCTGTCTGCTGTGTGTAATACAGGGGGAGTGTGCACACTGGTGTCCTGTCTGCTGACTGTAATACAGGGGGAGTGTGCACACTGGTGTCCTGTCTGCTGAGTGTAATACAGGGGGGTGTGCACACTGGTGTCCTGTCTGCTGTGTGTAATACAGGGGGTGTGCACACTGGTGTCCTGTCTGCTGATTGTAATACAGGGGGTGTGCACACTGGTGTCCTGTCTGCTGACTGTAATACATGGGGAGTGTGCACACTGGTGTCCTGTCTGCTAACTGTAATACATGGGGAGTGTGCACACTGGTGTCCTGTCTTCTGACTGTAATACAGGGGAGTGTGGACACTGGTGTCCTGTCTGCTGACTGAAATACAGGGGGAGTGTGCACACTGGTGTCCTGTCTGCTGACTGTAATACAGGGGGGTGTGCACACTGGTGTCCTGTCTGCTGACTGTAATACAGGGGGAGTGTGCACACTGGTGTCCTGTCTGCTGACTTTAATACAGGGGGTGTGCACACTGGTGTCCTGTCTGCTGAGTGTAATACAGGGGGAGTGTGCACACTGGTGTCCTGTCTGCTGAGTGTAATACAGGGGTGTGTGCACACTGGTGTCCTGTCTGCTGAGTGTAATACAGGGGGGTGTGCACACTGGTGTCCTGTCTGCTGACTGTAATACAGGGGGAGTGTGCACACTGGTGTCCTGTCTGCTGTGTGTAATACAGGGGGAGTGTGCACACTGGTGTCCTGTCTGCTGACTGTAATACAGGGGGAGTGTGCACACTGGTGTCCTGTCTGCTGTGTGTAATACAGGGGGAGTGTGCACACTGGTGTCCTGTCTGCTGACTGTAATACAGGGGGAGTGTGCACACTGGTGTCCTGTCTGCTGACTGTAATACAGGGGGGTGTGCACACTGGTGTCCTGTCTGCTGTGTGTAATACAGGGGGAGTGTGCACACTGGTGTCCTGTCTGCTGACTGTAATACAGGGGGAGTGTGCACACTGGTGTCCTGTCTGCTGAGTGTAATACAGGGGGGTGTGCACACTGGTGTCCTGTCTGCTGTGTGTAATACAGGGGGTGTGCACACTGGTGTCCTGTCTGCTGACTGTAATACAGGGGGTGTGCACACTGGTGTCCTGTCTGCTGACTGTAATACAGAGGGAGTGTGCACACTGGTGTCCTGTCTGCTGACTGTAATACATGGGGAGTGTGCACACTGGTGTCCTGTCTGCTAACTGTAATACATGGGGAGTGTGCACACTGGTGTCCTGTCTGCTGACTGTAATACAGGGGAGTGTGCACACTGGTGTCCTGTCTGCTGACTGTAATACAGGGGGAGTGTGCACACTGGTGTCCTGTCTGCTGACTGTAATACAGGGGGGTGTGCACACTGGTGTCCTGTCTGCTGACTGTAATACAGGGGGAGTGTGCACACTGGTGTCCTGTCTGCTGACTGTAATACATGGGGAGTGTGCACACTGGTGTCCTGTCTGCTAACTGTAATACATGGGGAGTGTGCACACTGGTGTCCTGTCTGCTGACTGTAATACAGGGGGAGTGTGCACACTGGTGTCCTGTCTGCTGACTGTAATACAGGGGGAGTGTGCACACTGGTGTCCTGTCTGCTGAGTGTAATACAGGGGGAGTGTGCACACTGGTGTCCTTTCTGCTGACTGTAATACAGGGGGAGTGTGCACACTGGTGTCCTGTCTGCTGTGTGTGATACAGGGGAGTGTGCACACTGGTGTCCTGTCTGCTGACTGTAATACAGGGGGGTGTGCACACTGGTGTCTTGTCTGCTAACTGTAATACAGGGGGAGTGTGCACACTGGTGTCCTGTCTGCTGACTGTAATACAGGGGGGGGTGCACACTGGTGTCCTGTCTGCTGACTGTAATACAGGGGGAGTGTGCACACTGGTGTCCTGTCTGCTGACTGTAATACAGGGGGAGTGTGCACACTGGTGTCCTGTCTGCTGACTGTAATACAGGGGGGTGTGCACACTGGTGTCCTGTCTGCTGAGTGTAATACAGGGGGGTGTGCACACTGGTGTCCTGTCTGCTGAGTGTAATACAGGGGTGTGCACACTGGTGTCCTTTCTGCTGAATGTAATACAGGGGTGTGTGCACACTGGTGTCCTGTCTGCTGAGTGTAATACAGGGGAGTGTGCACACTGGTGTCCTGTCTGCTGACTGTAATACAGGGGGAGTGTGCACACTGGTGTCCTGTCTGCTGAGTGTAATACAGGGGGAGTGTGCACACTGGTGTCCTGTCTGCTGACTGTAATACAGGGGGAGTGTGCACACTGGTGTCTTGTCTGCTGAGTGTAATACAGGGGGAGTGTGCACACTGGTGTCCTGTCTGCTGACTGTAATACAGGGGGAGTGTGCACACTGGTGTCCTGTCTGCTGAGTGTAATACAGGGGTGTGTGCACACTGGTGTCCTGTCTGCTGAGTGTAATACAGGGGTGTGTGCACACTGGTGTCCTGTCTGCTGACTGTAATACAGGGGGAGTATGCACACTGGTGTCCTGTCTGCTGACTGTAATACAGGGGGTGTGCACACTGGTGTCCTGTCTGCTGAGTGTAATACAGGGGTGTGTGCACACTGGTGTCCTGTCTGCTGACTGTAATACAGGGGAGTGTGCACACTGGTGTCCTGTCTGCTGACTGTAATACAGGGGAGTGTGCACACTGGTGTCCTGTCTGCTGACTGTAATACAGGGGAGTGTGCACACTGGTGTCCTGTCTGCTGACTGTAATACAGGGGGGTGTGCACACTGGTGTCCTGTCTGCTGACTGTAATACAGCGGAGTGTGCACACTGGTGTCCTGTCTGCTGTGTGTAATACAGGGAGTGTGCACACTGGTGTCCTGTCTGCTGACTGTAATACAGGGGGTGTGCACACTGGTGTCCTGTCTGCTGACTGTAATACAGGGGGAGTGTGCACACTGGTGTCCTGTCTGCTGAGTGTAATACAGGGGGAGTGTGCACACTGGTGTCCTTTCTGCTGACTGTAATACAGGGGGAGTGTGCACACTGGTGTGCTGTCTGCTGTGTGTGATACAGGGGAGTGTGCACACTGGTGTCCTGTCTGCTGACTGTAATACAGGGGGGTGTGCACACTGGTGTCTTGTCTGCTAACTGTAATACAGGGGGAGTGTGCACACTGGTGTCCTGTCTGCTGACTGTAATACAGGGGGGGGTGCACACTGGTGTCCTGTCTGCTGACTGTAATACAGGGGGAGTGTGCACACTGGTGTCCTGTCTGCTGACTGTAATACAGGGGGAGTGTGCACACTGGTGTCCTGTCTGCTGACTGTAATACAGGGGGGTGTGCACACTGGTGTCCTGTCTGCTGAGTGTAATACAGGGGGGTGTGCACACTGGTGTCCTGTCTGCTGAGTGTAATACAGGGGTGTGCACACTGGTGTCCTGTCTGCTGACTGTAATACAGGGGTGTGTGCACACTGGTGTCCTTTCTGCTGAATGTAATACAGGGGTGTGTGCACACTGGTGTCCTGTCTGTTGAGTGTAATACAGGGGAGTGTGCACACTGGTGTCCTGTCTGCTGACTGTAATACAGGGGGAGTGTGCACACTGGTGTCCTGTCTGCTGAGTGTAATACAGGGGGAGTGTGCACACTGGTGTCCTGTCTGCTGACTGTAATACAGGGGGAGTGTGCACACTGGTGTCCTGTCTGCTGAGTGTAATACAGGGGGAGTGTGCACACTGGTGTCCTGTCTGCTGACTGTAATACAGGGGGAGTGTGCACACTGGTGTCCTGTCTGCTGAGTGTAATACAGGGGTGTGTGCACACTGGTGTCCTGTCTGCTGAGTGTAATACAGGGGTGTGTGCACACTGGTGTCCTGTCTGCTGACTGTAATACAGGGGGAGTATGCACACTGGTGTCCTGTCTGCTGACTGTAATACAGGGGGTGTGCACACTGGTGTCCTGTCTGCTGAGTGTAATACAGGGGGGTGTGCACACTGGTGTCCTGTCTGCTGACTGTAATACAGGGGAGTGTGCACACTGGTGTCCTGTCTGCTGACTGTAATACAGGGGAGTGTGCACACTGGTGTCCTGTCTGCTGACTGTAATACAGGGGAGTGTGCACACTGGTGTCCTGTCTGCTGACTGTAATACAGGGGGGTGTGCACACTGGTGTCCTGTCTGCTGACTGTAATACAGCGGAGTGTGCACACTGGTGTCCTGTCTGCTGTGTGTAATACAGGGAGTGTGCACACTGGTGTCCTGTCTGCTGACTGTAATACAGGGGGTGTGCACACTGGTGTCCTGTCTGCTGACTGTAATACAGGGGGAGTGTGCACACTGGTGTCCTGTCTGCTGACTGTAATACAGGGGGGTGTGCACACTGGTGTCCTGTCTGCTGAGTGTAATACAGGGGGGTGTGCACACTGGTGTCCTGTCTGCTGAGTATAATACAGGGGTGTGCACACTGGTGTCCTGTCTGCTGACTGTAATACAGGGGTGTGTGCACACTGGTGTCCTTTCTGCTGAATGTAATACAGGGGTGTGTGCACACTGGTGTCCTGTCTGCTGAGTGTAATACAGGGGAGTGTGCACACTGGTGTCCTGTCTGCTGACTGTAATACAGGGGGAGTGTGCACACTGGTGTCCTGTCTGCTGAGTGTAATTCAGGGGGAGTGTGCACACTGGTGTCCTGTCTGCTGACTGTAATACAGGGGGAGTGTGCACACTGGTGTCCTGTCTGCTGAGTGTAATACAGGGGTGTGTGCACACTGGTGTCCTGTCTGCTGAGTGTAATACAGGGGTGTGTGCACACTGGTGTCCTGTCTGCTGACTGTAATACAGGGGGAGTATGCACACTGGTGTCCTGTCTGCTGACTGTAATACAGGGGGTGTGCACACTGGTGTCCTGTCTGCTGAGTGTAATACAGGGGGGTGTGCACACTGGTGTCCTGTCTGCTGACTGTAATACAGGGGAGTGTGCACACTGGTGTCCTGTCTGCTGACTGTAATACAGGGGGTTGTGCACACTGGTGTCCTGTCTGCTGACTGTAATACAGGGGAGTGTGCACACTGGTGTCCTGTCTGCTGTGTGTAATACAGGGAGTGTGCACACTGGTGTCCTGTCTGCTGACTGTAATACAGGGGGTGTGCACACTGGTGTCCTGTCTGCTGACTTTAATACAGGGGAGTGTGCACACTGGTGTCCTGTCTGCTGACTGTAATACAGGGGGGTGTGCACACTGGTGTCCTGTCTGCTGACTGTAATACAGGGGAGTGTGCACACTGGTGTCCTGTCTGCTGACTGTAATACAGGGGGAGTGTGCACACTCGTGTCCTGTCTGCTGTGTGTAATATAGGGAGTGTGCACACTGGTGTCCTGTCTGCTGGCTGTAATACAGGGGGGTGTGCACACTGGTGTCCTGTCTGCTGAGTGTAATACAGGGGAGTGTGCACACTGGTGTCCTGTCTGCTGAGTGTAATACAGGGGGAGTGTGCACACTGGTGTCCTGTCTGCTGAGTGTAATACAGGGGGAGTGTGCACACTGGTGTCCTGTCTGCTGACTGTAATACAGGGGGAGTGTGCACACTGGTGTCCTGTCTGCTGACTGTAATACAGGGGGTGTGCACACTGGTGTCCTGTCTGCTGACTGTAATACAGGGGAGTGTGCACACTGGTGTCCTGTCTGCTGACTGTAATACAGGGGGAGTGTGCACACTGGTGTCCTGTCTGCTGACTGTAATACAGGGGGAGTGTGCACACTGGTGTCCTGTCTGCTGACTGTAATACAGGGGGAGTGTGCACACTGGTGTCCTGTCTGCTGACTGTAATACAGGGGAGTGTGCACACTGGTGTCCTGTCTGCTGTGTGTAATACAGGGGGGTGTGCACACTGGTGTCCTGTCTGCTGACTGTAATACAGGGGGTGTGCACACTGGTGTCCTGTCTGCTGACTGTAATACAGGGGAGTGTGCACACTGGTGTCCTGTCTGCTGACTGTAATACAGGGGGAGTGTGCACACTGGTGTCCTGTCTGCTGAGTGTAATACAGGGGTGTGTGCACACTGGTGTCCTGTCTGCTGACTGTAATACAGGGGGAGTGTGCACACTGGTGTCCTGTCTGCTGACTGTAATACAGGGGGAGTGTGCACACTGGTGTCCTGTCTGCTGACTGTAATACAGGGGAGTGTGCACACTGGTGTCCTGTCTGCTGACTGTAATACAGGGGGGTGTGCACACTGGTGTCCTGTCTGCTGACTGTAATACAGGGGAGTGTGCACACTGGTGTCCTGTCTGCTGTGTGTAATACAGGGAGTGTGCACACTGGTGTCCTGTCTGCTGACTGTAATACAGGGGGTGTGCACACTGGTGTCCTGTCTGCTGACTGTAATACAGGGGAGTGTGCACACTGGTGTCCTGTCTGCTGACTGTAATACAGGGGGTGTGCACACTGGTGTCCTGTCTGCTGACTGTTATACAGGGGAGTGTGCACACTGGTGTCCTGTCTGCTGACTGTAATACAGGGGGAGTGTGCACACTGGTGTCCTGTCTGCTGTGTGTAATACAGGGAGTGTGCACACTGGTGTCCTGTCTGCTGACTGTAATACAGGGGGGTGTGCACACTGGTGTCCTGTCTGCTGAGTGTAATACAGGGGAGTGTGCACACTGGTGTCCTGTCTGCTGAGTGTAATACAGGGGGAGTGTGCACACTGGTGTCCTGTCTGCTGAGTGTAATACAGGGGGAGTGTGCACACTGGTGTCCTGTCTGCTGACTGTAATACAGGGGGAGTGTGCACACTGGTGTCCTGTCTGCTGACTGTAATACAGGGGGAGTGTGCACACTGGTGTCCTGTCTGCTGACTGTAATACAGGGGAGTGTGCACACTGGTGTCCTGTCTGCTGAGTGTAATACAGGGGTGTGTGCACACTGGTGTCCTGTCTGCTGAGTGTAATACAGGGGTGTGTGCACACTGGTGTCCTGTCTGCTGACTGTAATACAGGGGGAGTGTGCACACTGGTGTCCTGTCTGCTGACTGTAATACAGGGGGTGTGCACACTGGTGTCCTGTCTGCTGAGTGTAATACAGGTGGAGTGTGCACACTGGTGTCCTGTCTGCTGACTGTAATACAGGGGAGTGTGCACACTTGTGTCCTGTCTGCTGACTGTAATACAGGGGGTGTGCACACTGGTGTCCTGTCTGCTGACTGTAATACAGGAGAGTGTGCACACTGGTGTCCTGTCTGCTGACTGTAATACAGGGGGAGTGTGCACACTGGTGTCCTGTCTGCTGACTGTAATACAGGGGGTGTGCACACTGGTGTCCTGTCTGCTGACTGTAATACAGGGGGTGTGCACACTGGTGTCCTGTCTGCTGAGTGTAATACAGGGGGAGTGTGCACACTGGTGTCCTGTCTGCTGAGTGTAATACAGGGGTGTGTGCACACTGGTGTCCTGTCTGCTGACTGTAATACAGGGGGAGTATGCACACTGGTGTCCTGTCTGCTGACTGTAATACAGGGGGTGTGCACACTGGTGTCCTGTCTGCTGAGTGTAATACAGGGGGGTGTGCACACTGGTGTCCTGTCTGCTGACTGTAATACAGGGGAGTGTGCACACTGGTGTCCTGTCTGCTGACTGTAATACAGGGGGTTGTGCACACTGGTGTCCTGTCTGCTGACTGTAATACAGGGGAGTGTGCACACTGGTGTCCTGTCTGCTGTGTGTAATACAGGGAGTGTGCACACTGGTGTCCTGTCTGCTGACTGTAATACAGGGGGTGTGCACACTGGTGTCCTGTCTGCTGACTTTAATACAGGGGAGTGTGCACACTGGTGTCCTGTCTGCTGACTGTAATACAGGGGGGTGTGCACACTGGTGTCCTGTCTGCTGACTGTAATACAGGGGAGTGTGCACACTGGTGTCCTGTCTGCTGACTGTAATACAGGGGGAGTGTGCACACTCGTGTCCTGTCTGCTGTGTGTAATATAGGGAGTGTGCACACTGGTGTCCTGTCTGCTGGCTGTAATACAGGGGGGTGTGCACACTGGTGTCCTGTCTGCTGAGTGTAATACAGGGGAGTGTGCACACTGGTGTCCTGTCTGCTGAGTGTAATACAGGGGGAGTGTGCACACTGGTGTCCTGTCTGCTGAGTGTAATACAGGGGGAGTGTGCACACTGGTGTCCTGTCTGCTGACTGTAATACAGGGGGAGTGTGCACACTGGTGTCCTGTCTGCTGACTGTAATACAGGGGGTGTGCACACTGGTGTCCTGTCTGCTGACTGTAATACAGGGGAGTGTGCACACTGGTGTCCTGTCTGCTGACTGTAATACAGGGGGAGTGTGCACACTGGTGTCCTGTCTGCTGACTGTAATACAGGGGGAGTGTGCACACTGGTGTCCTGTCTGCTGACTGTAATACAGGGGGAGTGTGCACACTGGTGTCCTGTCTGCTGACTGTAATACAGGGGAGTGTGCACACTGGTGTCCTGTCTGCTGTGTGTAATACAGGGGGGTGTGCACACTGGTGTCCTGTCTGCTGACTGTAATACAGGGGGTGTGCACACTGGTGTCCTGTCTGCTGACTGTAATACAGGGGAGTGTGCACACTGGTGTCCTGTCTGCTGACTGTAATACAGGGGGAGTGTGCACACTGGTGTCCTGTCTGCTGAGTGTAATACAGGGGTGTGTGCACACTGGTGTCCTGTCTGCTGACTGTAATACAGGGGGAGTGTGCACACTGGTGTCCTGTCTGCTGACTGTAATACAGGGGGAGTGTGCACACTGGTGTCCTGTCTGCTGACTGTAATACAGGGGAGTGTGCACACTGGTGTCCTGTCTGCTGACTGTAATACAGGGGGGTGTGCACACTGGTGTCCTGTCTGCTGACTGTAATACAGGGGAGTGTGCACACTGGTGTCCTGTCTGCTGTGTGTAATACAGGGAGTGTGCACACTGGTGTCCTGTCTGCTGACTGTAATACAGGGGGTGTGCACACTGGTGTCCTGTCTGCTGACTGTAATACAGGGGAGTGTGCACACTGGTGTCCTGTCTGCTGACTGTAATACAGGGGGTGTGCACACTGGTGTCCTGTCTGCTGACTGTTATACAGGGGAGTGTGCACACTGGTGTCCTGTCTGCTGACTGTAATACAGGGGGAGTGTGCACACTGGTGTCCTGTCTGCTGTGTGTAATACAGGGAGTGTGCACACTGGTGTCCTGTCTGCTGACTGTAATACAGGGGGGTGTGCACACTGGTGTCCTGTCTGCTGAGTGTAATACAGGGGAGTGTGCACACTGGTGTCCTGTCTGCTGAGTGTAATACAGGGGGAGTGTGCACACTGGTGTCCTGTCTGCTGAGTGTAATACAGGGGGAGTGTGCACACTGGTGTCCTGTCTGCTGACTGTAATACAGGGGGAGTGTGCACACTGGTGTCCTGTCTGCTGACTGTAATACAGGGGGAGTGTGCACACTGGTGTCCTGTCTGCTGACTGTAATACAGGGGAGTGTGCACACTGGTGTCCTGTCTGCTGAGTGTAATACAGGGGTGTGTGCACACTGGTGTCCTGTCTGCTGAGTGTAATACAGGGGTGTGTGCACACTGGTGTCCTGTCTGCTGACTGTAATACAGGGGGAGTGTGCACACTGGTGTCCTGTCTGCTGACTGTAATACAGGGGGTGTGCACACTGGTGTCCTGTCTGCTGAGTGTAATACAGGTGGAGTGTGCACACTGGTGTCCTGTCTGCTGACTGTAATACAGGGGAGTGTGCACACTTGTGTCCTGTCTGCTGACTGTAATACAGGGGGTGTGCACACTGGTGTCCTGTCTGCTGACTGTAATACAGGAGAGTGTGCACACTGGTGTCCTGTCTGCTGACTGTAATACAGGGGGAGTGTGCACACTGGTGTCCTGTCTGCTGACTGTAATACAGGGGGTGTGCACACTGGTGTCCTGTCTGCTGACTGTAATACAGGGGGTGTGCACACTGGTGTCCTGTCTGCTGAGTGTAATACAGGGGGAGTGTGCACACTGGTGTCCTGTCTGCTGAGTGTAATACAGGGGGGGGTGCACACTGGTGTCCTGTCTGCTGACTGTAATACAGGGTGAGTGTGCACACTGGTGTCCTGTCTGCTGACTGTAAGGGGTGTGCACACTGGTTTCCTGTCTGCTGACTGTAATACAGGGGGAGTGTGCACACTGGTGTCCTGTCTGCTGACTGTAATACAGGGTGGTGTGCACACTGGTGTCCTGTCTGCTGACTGTAATACAGGGTGGTGTGCACACTGGTGTCCTGTCTGCTGACTGTAATACAGGGGAGGGTGCACACTGGTGTCCTGTCTGCTGACTGTAATACAGGGGGGGGTGCACACTGGTGTCCTGTCTGCTGACTGTAATACAGGGTGAGTGTGCACACTGGTGTCCTGTCTGCTGACTGTAAGGGGTGTGCACACTGGTTTCCTGTCTGCTGACTGTAATACAGGGGGAGTGTGCACACTGGTGTCCTGTCTGCTGACTGTAATACAGGGTGGTGTGCACACTGGTGTCCTGTCTGCTGACTGTAATACAGGGTGGTGTGCACACTGGTGTCCTGTCTGCTGACTGTAATACAGGGGAGGGTGCACACTGGTGTCCTGTCTGCTGACTGTAATACAGGGTGGTGTGCACACTGGTGTCCTGTCTGCTGACTGTAATACAGGGGGGTGTGCACACTGGTGTCCTGTCTGCTGACTGTAATACAGGGTGAGTGTGCACACTGGTGTCCTGTCTGCTGACTGTAAGGGGTGTGCACACTGGTTTCCTGTCTGCTGACTGTAATACAGGGGGAGTGTGCACACTGGTGTCCTGTCTGCTGACTGTAATACAGGGTGGTGTGCACACTGGTGTCCTGTCTGCTGACTGTAATACAGGGTGGTGTGCACACTGGTGTCCTGTCTGCTGACTGTAATACAGGGGGAGTGTGCACACTGGTGTCCTGTCTGCTGACTGTAATACAGGGTGGTGTGCACACTGGTGTCCTGTCTGCTGACTGTAATACAGGGGGAGTGTGAACACTGGTGTCCTGTCTGCTGACTGTAATACAGGGGAGTGTGCACACTGGTGTCCTGTCTGCTGTGTGTGATACAGGGGAGTGTGCACACTGGTGTCCTGTCTGCTGACTGTAATACAGGGGAGTGTGCACACTGGTGTCCTGTCTGCTGAGTGTAATACAGGGGGAGTGTGCACACTGGTGTCCTGTCTGCTGTGTGTGATACAGGGGAGTGTGCACACTGGTGTCCTGTCTG